>NC_040091.1:45266189-45568300 GCF_003369695.1 Bos indicus x Bos taurus
ATCAGAACAACTGCCCTGAGCTGGGCAACTGCCACACTCGCTCTGGGGCTTCACGCAGGTGCAGCACTGTGCCTATTGCTTTGGTTTTTGCTCCTTAACCTCCTCCCACCTGGGATGGACCGGGCACAGGAGCCCCTTACCACATCCATGTACATCCTCACTTTGTCACCTGCTCACAGAAACAAGAACGATGTTTGAGGACACAGAGGAGAAGGTGAAGAGACAATCCCCCAGGGACCAGGAGAGAAAGGCTCAGATCAGCCCTGGAGAAACCAGATCATGTGATCCTGGCCTTTGGGGAGACTCGGGTTCCCCGGAAGAAGCTGAAAGGTAGCAAAGCCCAGAGGCATGTGGGTAACCCCAGGTACATTACCAGCACACAGTGGCCAGGACCAGAGTGCCAGGGAGGGGAGGGCTGAGACAGAGGAGCAGGATCCCTCCTACTTCTTTCGTGGCCCCATGAGAAAGGCGAGGGCAGCCCAGTCTAACAGTGAGCCCACTCCAGGGGCCTGAGTGACTAGAATCCGATTTGGGAAGCAATTGGCACAGACGTCATGGCTGCCTGGAGATGTCTGAGATCACGGAAGGAGAGGGAAGGAGATCCACCAAAATTTAAAAGCCATCAAAGCCTGAGGGAATGGAGAAAGGGGTGCAAGAGAAGGGGCTGGAGGAGAGGGAGCAGCCTGGGAGAGCAGACAGCTGGGGCTGCCAGATGGACTGGCTGGTAGGAAGTTGGCTCCAGGGATGCTGCGCTAATAGGAGGTCAGTGGTCAGGCCAGACAGAGGAAAGAGGAACTCTGATGGGGCCTGAAAGTGGAAAACACCAACACGGGACCTGGGGCATTGGAGACCCAGGAATGAGATCACAAGGCTGCTTGGGATGAGAGTGATTCTCTGGCAGCCATAGTGCAACCCTGGGGACAAAACACATTTCAACTCCACCAGATCTCTGCTCTCAAGGAGGAACCCCCACCCCACCCCTGAAGCTGCATAGAAGACCCTTTGCAAGATGGAGAAATGCCTTGGGTCCATTCTTAGTTACAAGACCTGGAAAGGATCACCCCACATTGAAGGTCCCTTTCACAAGGACAGAGGGCTGAGCAATTAGAGAGGCAGGTGTTACTATGCCAACCTCCAAGGGGGACAGACCCCGGGAAGCTGACCCTGGTCAAGGTGTCGAGGAAGTTGTGTCTGCAAATTAGCACCTCCTTCCTTGGACAGCCTCAGGTGCTACCCATTAATGAACGTATTGAACCACAGACAGTTATTTCTGGGGACTAAAGAGAACAGAAGTGTTTGAAGGCAAGGGGCTTGATTCGTGGAAGTAAGGCAGATCTCATGGGCAGAGGCTGGGTCTAGGTGTGGACGCTGAGGCTGCTCTGTGCCTAGAACACATCTTCCAGGCTGCCTTCCCTGGAACTAGCTGCCCTTCTGCACTCCATGGCGTGTGCAACTCTCTTGTCTCAGAACATGTGCCATGAGCAGTGGGGGGCTTGCTTTCCCATCTGCTGGACCCCTTCCAAGTGCATCCTCCAGGTCGAGGAGATCCCCAAACCGCTGGGACCCAGACTAACTTGAACCAAAGTGGATACAGAAAGTAAGACCTATGGAGGGAAAGGCCAGAGGCAGCAATTCCTGGGCAGAGGCAGTAGCAAGAAGTTGCAGTGATGCAGACAAGGCCCCCCAAGGAATGGGTTCTACAGAGAGCAGCTGAAAATCACAGGACAGGGTTTAGAAAGGACCCAGGTTCAGGCTGACTGGGTGGATCCCTCAGACCCTCCCACTCACACAGCAACACCTTCTACTAGGCAAGATCATCAACACAATCAATTGGCCAGAGGCTGGGTGGCCTCAGGGCTGTGCATCAGCACCATGGACAGAGGATCCAGGAGCCAGGCTTCCAGATGGCTCCTCCACTCCCCTCTCCACATTGCTCCACAGCAGACATCACAGATCGATTACAGAGCCCCTTCCCCGAGAGCCAGGGGCTCCTGCTCTGCCAACAACTGTCCCAATCAATCCGACAGCCAAAGGTGTGACTCTGGAAGCCAATTTTACACATGTGCCGACGACAATGAACCCACGTGAGAAAACAAACATGTGATTTTAAGCCAAAAGGCTTTTCTCAGTCAGGGGCACAGTGCCCAGCCTTCCCTGTCCTCATTTGAAGGAAACTGAGGTACCCTGGAAGCACCTGGCGGGACTTTATCCTCACGAGGCAGGCAAGGACTCTCCCTGCCAGTTTCTCCTTTTCCTGGTACCTGACATTGCACTGGGCCAATTGCACAGCTGGCCTCAGTGCCACATGTCAACATCAAAGCTGACCAGGGCGCCTGGGCCCGAGGCCGCCGCACACAGGAGCCCCGCCCGACTCAGCCCCCTCCGCAGACCCTTCCCCAGTACCAGAGACGGAAGAAGAATCCAGTCCCAGCCACCTACCTGAAGGAGCCAGTAGCACCTCCGGTGGAAGGTGGGGATGATGGAGGAATGGACATAGCAGCCGTACAAGCACTAGGGAGAGAGGAAAAACGAGAATTCAGTTGGAAAGAGGGAAAGGAGGAACAGAGAACAGAGAAGGAGCAAGAAAGGGCCACGCACACTGCCACCACCCCAGGGAGACCGAGGGGTGGGTGCCTCCACGTCTGTCTCTACGACCAAGGCTAAGGTCTGGGGTACACCTAAGAAGCATAGTTGGAACACCCCAGTGGGCAAACAAGGATGGACAGCTGGGGTGCTCACCCTTGTGGGGCCATGGGGACACGTGAGAACCCAGACAAGGCAGGGGCCAGGAGAATGCACATAGGTGTACATTATGCCCATCACTTTAGGGCAGTTACCCTGGGAGTTACCCTGGTGCTCATGCAGAGAGTCTGGGTTAAGACCCTTTGGTGTTCGGGGAGGGACTGAACAGACACACATTCCAGACCTTTCCTGGCCAAGGAGAGTCCTCCCTGGAGGCCCTGGCTGGGAGGAGCTTGAAGGCTGGGGGGCTGGGGAGAGGCAGCATTCCCTAAGACTAACCTCTAGAGCCTGAGACCTCTTGCGTACAGCCCCCACTTTCTGGTTTTTATTTAGTTTTCTATTCATACTTGTGCTTGTTACAAGTATCAACCTGCATCTTTTGCAGATGGATCTGGTTTGAGAAAACAGTTCGAGCCAGGATGGAGAAGGTGGGTGAGGATTCAAGTTCAGGGACAGCAAAGAGAGGGGACATGAGGAGGGACAGCTCTCATGGGGCTTGTCTCTCAGACCCAGGTGAGCTGACCGGGACTGAAGGAGGGACACAAGTCAGGACAGCACATTATGTCCTGGGCGCTGTGGGGGCCTGCCTGTCAGTAGGGGTGAGAAAAAAGGAGCTAATGAGAACAGTCAGATCCCTCCTGAAATTGAACTCTCAGAGTCTGAGCGGGAGGAAATTGTTCTTCTCTTTTGGAGCCTCCAATTCCAAATTAGAATGAACTTCTTCTATTTTCTTTGGAGTTCCCCTAGCTTCCCATAGCACAGGTTCCAGAAGGGGCAGAAAGAGAAGGCAGGCCACAGAGCCTCAGAGGACGGAGGACAGGAAGGTGTTCCCCTCCCCTCTCACCGAAGTCCCCCAACACCCACACCAACTCTGCAGAGAGTGATGGCCAGCAGCTCTGCGTTTACAGCTTTCATCAGTTATTTTTCACACCCTCAAAAAGACCAAGTGCAATTTGGTTCAACTACGAGTCCATTTGAGCCCTGCCTGTCTGATTAGCAGAGCTGAAAGAGAAATCATTTTGGACTATGGGACTCTGGCTGCAAGAAAATCAGATTTCCAATATGTTAGAACTTTTACAGATTGCTGTCAGCTGGGACTTAAGCCCTGTACAAACCAAACAAACAAAGCGGAAATTAATTTAAACGATTCCCTTGCAATTCTTGCCCACAAAATGTGTATTTATTATTAAGAAGGCAATATTCTTTTCCGACTTTTCTGGTTTTCAATAAACTGTGTTTCTTTCTTAAAAAAAAAAAAAAAAAACAGAACAAAACTATTTTTTTGATAGCTCATTCCTTCCTGCCAAAGGAGCCTCATGTCTGGACAGTTCCTATGAGCGTTTGGTTGCTGTGGAGGAGAAAGCCACCTGCAACTTACATCAGCCCTTCATTTGGATGCTGCGTGTCCTTGTGGGCAGTTTCATTGCTTTCAGTCAGGCCATGAGCCGGATGGAGGGAGACATAAACTGTTGGGAGAAGTCTCTCCCTCTCTTTGAAATGAAAGCCTCTTTTTGCACTGTTCATCCTCTCGAGAGTTTGCAACGACTGCCCCTCTTCACCTGTCTCTTTCTCTTTCCACCGCTTTTCTTTGAACTTGAAAAAGAACATGGCCATTTGCAGCACCATCTGCCCCTCCATTAACTGCATTCTGTCTGGGTTGGTCTGCAGCATCCTTGCACCAAGTGCTAGGTAATTACCGAGAGTTTACCAAACACCTACTGTGTTTCCCTCTAAGGAGACCACGGACCCTCTCCCCAGACATCCCAGCACCCTCCTCTTGGGCACTCTCCCCTATCCTGAACCATCCAGCACCATCCAATAAACAGAGTGATGTTAAAAAGAAAAATTGCCGTTTCTACATCAAGGCTCATGCATTTTAATCAGAGGAACCCTTGGGGCCTCACTCAGAACCTAGCTAGTCTATTTTTAGATGTTACTCCAACCACCCTGGTGATCTGATGTCTCTGGTCTCCACAGATGAGAAGCACAATCTTAGAAAGGTGGGAGAGAGGCACCCTGGACAAGAGCAGCTGTGTCAAATGGCATCGAGGGAGGAAGCTCCCCAGGGAGGCCCAAGGACTCAAGAAGCCTGAAGGCATCAGACAGTCCTGCTGGACAGTGTTTCCCTGCCTAGCACACCAGTCAGTCCATAGCTGACATATCTATCTGTACCTCCTGGAAGGGAGCTCCTGGCAGGCAGGACCTTTCAATGAAGGTGGCCCAAAATTCCCCCAAACAGTACCCTCAGAACACTGGTCTCAACAGCCTGGTGCAGGGCAAGACCCAGAGACGATACATGTTTAATTTCTGCTTGTGAGGACTTCCCTGGCAGTCCAGTGGTTAAGACTCTGAGTTCACAATGCAGGGGGGCCCGGGTTCGACCCCTGGTCAGAGAACTAGATTCTGCATGCCACACCTGCAAGACCTCACACGTTGCAACTAAGACTTGGTGCACCCAAATAAATACTATTTAAAAAGGGAGGGGACTAAGCTTCAGTTTCAAGGAAAACTGACAAGTGTTGGATAGCTGTCTGGAGGGAGGCTTCCAGTGCCTGGTCTTAGTGAACTAGGGCCAGTAGGGATGGATTTCAGAGCAAGGCATCCTGCTCATGGGGGGAGACCTGCCGTCCGCCTTCTGGGAGGGCTGTCCTCCAGCCCGGCTGCAAAGTGGGCACCTTCCTCTCTCTGTCTCCTGGGAAGCTGTGAGGGCTGATTTCACATTTCTACTGGAGATTCTGAGGAGCTCGTAAGACCCCCAAGAGAAGACACACAGAAAGCGGAAGGTTGCCGAGCTCTGGATCTGGGCTGGCAGTAGGAATCTCCATGTCCTCAGCATAGGAATGGTGTGGAATGCCCAGGAGTGGGGTCCATCCACTCAGGCTGGTTTCAGCAGCACAGAGCCGTGCCTGCTGGCTCAGGTAGGTGGAGCAGACAAGACTTGAATTCACAGATTCTCTGACCAGTGGGTATGTGCCATGCCAGGCCACCTCACTGCGTGCCTATATACCTCACAACTCCAAACCACCCACGGCCCCATCCTGATCCAGGCTCCCTGGCCAGTTCTCATGGTCACCATCATCTTCACGCTGCAGCCTTCCTGCCCGTTTTCAGTCCACATGACAGAGTTATCCCCAAGCCAATCATGGATTAATTGCACACAGCATATCAAATCCATTCCTTTAACCGCTAATCAAAAAAGCCATCGCGTTTTTCTGTAGTCATCTGTGTAGTACCAGCTTCTGGTGCTTTTTGATCAGGCTCTGGGCGTCCCCTGGGGGTGGTCCCTGGGTTGAGGTTTGCATCTGGGGGCTGTGACATGATGGAGGCGGGGAGTTCCATCTGGGGCTGGTGGGTGCTGCTGAGTGTGCGTGTCTATGTGTGTGTGTATGTGTGAGTGCAAGGGATGGGTGCACCCGCGTGTGGGGTGTTTGCAGGAAAGGACACACTGGGCCCCTTGTTTATGTGCATCACATAAAACAAGGAAAGAACAAGAGAAAACAACTAGCTATTTATAGGAAATGCAGGCGAACATCGCCCTTTAGATGAAAGTAACACTCAAATTAGTTATAGTCGAAAAATTAAGGTATGACAGCTTCCCTTTCAAATGACAGTTGAGCAAGGAAGAGTTTTTTTCTTAAATATTCAAAATTGCTTGTGTGACACTATAGGCTGTTTTTTCTTTTTTTTCTTAAGTAAAGAAGAAAGATACAATTACAGGGGAAACCAATAGCAGACAAGAACTCCCTTCACTTCGAAATATATGTTTTGGAAAGGGATGTTTCTGAAGGCAATGTCATCCTCAAATCTCCTCAAAGGGATTTTTTTTCCTAACAGATTCAGCTGCCGGGGGTCCCCCAGGTGCCAGACGGTCCATCAGGGCTCGATAATCCAGTGGCCTCGGTGGACCAAGAAGGGAATGTCTCAGGTGGTGAGATGTTTATTGGTGGGCATGGAGACTGGAGGATGGGCCCCCTTCCCGTCCAGCTCTCAAAGGCTGCTTCTCCGTCTCTGTCTCCAACTGTTTCTTTCCAACAGGAGCTCAGCCCCTCCCACCCCCCATGGTTTCTGCCACTCTTGGCTTCTGCTCTAGAAAACGGTTGACTCGCTGTTAGCAAGCTGACCCAGTGCTTCCCACTTCCACATGTTCACTTGTACAATCCCACACCCCAGGGTGGGCTCCATCCTCTCCTGTGCAAACTCCACCCTCCTGAGTCGATCTCAGATCCTCCCTCCTCCACAGAGACTCTCCTGATGCAGTCAGTGGCAGGAATCCCTGGAAATGACCCCTCTGGAGGCAGGGGGCAGCATAGGATGTGGGCTGTGCCTCAGGGTATTAGACACCCCCTCTGCCATCCAATGTTCCCATCAGCAGCTCCCCTATCACAGGGATTGGCAGACTTTCTGCAAAGGGCCAGAAGTAGATATCCTCAGCCTTGTGAGTCAGGTGGTCTCTGCTATTGCTGCTCAGCTATATTCTGGAGGGGGCAAAAGCAGTTTAGAAGACAGGTAATGAATGTGTCCCCAAACTTTATTTATGGACACTGGAATTTGAATTTTGCACAATTTTCACCTGTCATGAATATCATTCTTCTTTGGATTTTTTCCTAACCATTAAAAAAAAAATGTAAAGAGCACTCTTTAACATCAGAGTAATCCAACTCTATGCCCCAACCACTGATGCCAAAAAAGCTAAAGTTGACCAATTCTATGAAGACCTACAAGACCTTCTAGAATTAACACCAAAAAAGATGTCCTCTTCATTATAGGGGATTGGGATGCAAAAGTAGGAAGTCAAGAGATACCTGGAATAATGGGCAAATTTGGCCTTGGAGTACAAAATGAAGCAGTGCAAAGGCTAACAGAATTTTGTCAAGAGAATGCATTGGTCATAGCAAACACCCTTTCCAACAACCCAAGAGACAACTCTACACATGGGCATCACCAGATGATCAATACTGAAATCAAATTGATTATGTTTTTTTGCAGCTGAAGATGGAGCTCTATACAGTCAGCAAAAACAAGACCTGGAGCTAACTGTGCCTCAGATCATCAGCTCGGTATTGCAAAATTCAGGCTTATATTGAAGAAAGTAGGGAAAACTACTAGACCATTCAGGTGTAACCTAAATAAAATCCCTATGATTATACAGTGGAGATGATGAGCAGATTCAAGGGATTAGACCTGGTAGAGTGCCTAAATATCTATGGATGCAATCTATCTATTGTACAGGAGGCAGTGACCAAAACCATACCAAAGAAAAAGAAATGCAAGAAGGCAAAGTGGTTGTTTGGGGAGGTTCTACAAATAGCTGAGGAAAGAAGATACGTGAAAGACAAGGGAGAAAGGAAAAGATAAACTCAACTGAATGCAGAGTTCCAGAGAATAGTAAGGAGAGATAAGAAGCCTGCTTAAATGAACAATGCAAAGAAATAGAGGAAAACAATAGAATTGAAAAGATATGAGATGTCTTCAAGAAAACTAGAGATATCAAAACTAGAGATATCCCATTCATGCAAGGATGGGCATGATAAATGACAGAAACAGTAAGGACCTAACAGAAGCAGAAGAGATTAAGAAGAGATGGCAAGAATACACAGAAGAAACACACACAAAAAAGGTCTTAATGACCCAGATAACCATGATGGAAACCTAAAAAAGGTCAATTTTCATTTCAATCCCAAAGAAAGGCAATGTCAAAGAATGTTCCAACTACTGTACAATTGCACTCATTTCACATGCTAGCAAGGTTATGCTCAAAATCCTTCAAGATAGACTTCAGCAGTATGTGAACTGAGAACTTCCAGATCTACAAGCTGGATTTCGAAGAGGCAGAGGAACCAGAGATCAAATTGCAAACATTTATTGGATCATGGAGACAACAGGGAAATACCAGAAAAACCTCTACTTCTGCTTCATTGACTATGCTAAAGCCTTTGATTGTGTGGATCACAACAAACTGTGGAAAATTCTTAAAGAGATGGGAGTACAGATCACTTTACTTGTCTCCTGAGAAACCTGTATATGGGTCAAGAAGCAACAATTAGAATTGGACATGGAACAATGGACTGGTTCAAAATTGGGAAAGGAGTACAACAAGGCTGTATATTGTCACCTCTGTTATTTAATTTATGCAGAGTACATCATGCAAAATGCCAGGCTGGATGAATTATAAGCTGGAATCAAGACTGCCAGGAGAAACATCAACAATCTCAGATATGCAGACGATACTACTCTACTGGCTGAAAGTGAAGAGGAACTCTTGATGAGGGTGAGAGAGTGAAGAAGCTGGCTTAAAACTCAACATTCAAAAAACTAAGATCATGGTATCCAGTCCTATCAATTTATGGCAAGTAGAATGGAAAAAGTGCACCAGTGACAGATTTTCTTTTCTTGTGCTCCAAAATGACTGCAGCGATGTAATTAAAAGACATTTGCTCCTCGGAAGGAAAGCTATGACAAACCTAGGCCGTGTGTTAGAAAGAAGAGACATCATTTTACCAACGAGGATCCAAATAGTCAAAGCTATGACTTTTCTAGTAGTCACATATGGATGTGAGTTGGACCACAAAGAAGGCTGAGCACTGAAGAATTGATGCTTTCAAACTATGGCACAGGAGAAGACTCTTGAGAGTCCCTTGGACTGCAAGAATATCAAACCAGCCCATCCTAAAGGAAATCAGTCCTGAATATTCATTGGAAGGACTGTTGCTGAAGCTGAAGCTCTAATACTTTGGCTACCTGAACTGAAGAACTGACTCATTGGAAAAGACCCTGATGCTGGAAAAGATTGAAGGCAGGAGGAGAAGGGGACGACAGAGGATGAGATGGTTGGATGGCATCACCTACTCAATGGACATGAGTTTGAGCAGGCTCTGGGTGTTGGTGATGGACAGGGAAGCCTGGAGTGCTGCAGTCCCTGCAGTCGCAGAGTAGGACATGACTTAGCAACTGAACAACAACAACTACCGAGTATATCACACTCCCCAGCATTGTCCGAAGGAAGCTCAGAGGACCTGATTGTTTTTCAAATTGGACTCAGTTGTAGAAGTGTGTTTTGGGGGCCAGAGTGAGACATGCATCACCTAAGTGTGAGATCAACAGACACTCGGGCACCATGCTTGGCATGGAGGATGTCCTGGCATGTAACAGGTATTCAGTGAGAACAAGGCTTCCTCTCCTGGTCAAGTGTCTTCATTTTATGAACTAAGCAGAATTCAATGAAATAAAGTAAGGGCAGCTGAAAGCAGCCAGAGCAGGACTGGAGAGGTGAAGCTGCTTTTCATCCCCATGGCCTTGATCACCTACAAAATTTCTTCTCTGGGCAAGACCTTTGCATTCTGCTCTTTGGGGCCCCCTCCCACAGGAGGCAGGGAACCCCCAAAGCCAAAGCCTGCTGTTGACCTCCTCCTCTGGGGAAACTCGAGCCCAGAATCTTATTCTGTGGACCGTGGGAATGCACATCCCTAGCATTGAGACACAGGTCTTTCTAGAGGAGGGCATCACAGTTAGGAGAATTTGTTCAAATTCAAATTACGTAGAATGAAATAAACTAGAAACTAGAAATTCCAGTTCCTTGGCACTAGGCTCATTTCAAGTGCTCACAGGAGTCAGTGGCTCCCCATTGTCACAGGAAGTTCTACTGGACCCTGAGGTTCCAGAGAACATGAGCAGGGGCCCAGTTCAGAGATGCTCAGTGGGGCCCCCTGGAACCTGGGATCCCTGGACCCAAGATTTGGAGAAGCTATGGCCTGGGGGAAGAAGTGGAGGCTGGGGTGTTGGGGGCAGCTCCACTTTGGGGGGCTGGAATGTTGGATGGTTGGTGCTCACAGTGAGTGAACCCCTGAGTCCCTGTGTTCAACGCAGAAAAGCTCACTCCCCAGTTTCTCCCCCTGCCTCCCGTCTCCCCACCAAAGCCTCCTTTAACATAGAGATAATACCTACTGTGTCCCCAGACTAGGGTGTTTACAGCTAATCTCCATCTCTAATCGTCTTTATGGGGCTTCCCAGGTGGCTCAGCTGTAAAGAATCCACCTGCCAATGCATGAGATGCATGTTTGAAAACCCTGGTTAGGAAGATCCCCTGGAGAAGGGAATGGCTACCCACTTCAGTATTCTTGCCTGGGAAATTCCATGGACAGATGAGGCTGGTGGGCTACAGCCCATGAGGTCACAGAAGAGTCAGACACGACTAAGCGACTAAAGGACAACAATCCTCCCTATGAGGGTCCCCCTGCCACCTCCTCTGCAAACAGTTCTGCACTAGGCCAGGCCACCAGCAGGGGTGGGAGAGAGAGCTGGGTTAGGCTCGTGGCCCACGTGCCTCCTCAGTGGCCTGGTCTCAGGTCTCAGGTCCCCCAGTGGCTTTGCCTGTCTCTCCCTGGGGAGACGAATATCTCCACAAGGGAATGAGAGTACAGATTTTAAGTGCCTGGTTTCTCTCACACTTGAATCTGACGCACACATGACAAAGATGAAGAGATTTAAGAGGCATCATGGTAAAGGGGCTTCCCAGGTGACTCAGTAGGTAAAGAATCTACCTGCCAATTCAGGAGATGCAGAAGACATGGGTTTGATCCCTGGAAGGGGAAGATCCCCTGGAGGAGGGCATGGCAACCCACTCCGGTATTCTTGCCAGGAGAATCCCATGGAGAGAGGAGCCTGTCAGGCTACAGTCTGTGGGGTCTCAAAGAGTCAGACAGGAGCGAAGTGACTGAGCATGCACACATGATGTAAAGGTGGCAGAAGAAAAAGAGATAATAGAAGGGAAGGGAAAATCCACCGAGATGAAGATTTCATCCTGCTCTGAAGCAATGACAGGGCACAGCCATTCATCGAGAATATTCCAGGCAGGGCAGATGAATTTTCCAGTTCCAGTGTCTGATATGGTAATGGCCACACTCGAAAGTCGCCTGGGTTGGGCTGGGCCTTGGCTCCCATGTAATAGGAGGGCGTGTAAACCACACTCCATATTGTCTGCTCTGTGCCTGGCCTGCACCCTTGCCTCCAGGACCTTCAGTCTTGTGGTTGAGAGAGAGGATTTGGTTTGTATTAATCTAAGATTAGACTAAATGATTGAATTCGCAGGCTGCCTGCAAAAGCACAGGGCCTCAGAACTTGTTAAATAGCGAATTGCTTTAAAATTAGTTTGAGCTAAATGGATTGCAGTCTGATTCGGCCTCCGGGGTTGGGTGACAGGAGAGACCTGGAATATTAGATCATCATTGACTGGGCCTCCAGCCTCTCCTAAGATGATCTCTGACGGCACCTCCCAGAACCCAAACCCCTGTGTGCAGATGTGCAAATGGGGTCTCAGGGATGTCAACACCTTGTCCAGGGTCACAGGCTGTGTCCTTGGAGCTGGGGGGATTGAGGGGCAGACAGAAACTGATGTGGGGACAACAAACTGCCACCCCGCCCAGATGGGCAGCGTGCAGGGGAGAATAGGGTAGTGCCTGGCAGGCCCAGCACATGTGTGACCTCACCCCATTGTCCTGCAGGAAGTGCCTGTGGGCCCCTAGTCCCTGGAGACAGGAGAGATACCCCCCCACCCTCCCCCAGGCACCTGAACTGGCGGAGCTCAGAGGAAGGGCACGTAGGATCGGGGGGTGGCACCTTGGGCGAGAAGAAAGCACCACGGAGACCCTCCAGGTGGGGGCTCTGTTGCGGGGAGGACAGGTGGGCTGTAGCCTGGGGGGAAGGACGGAGGCAGTGCCTCCCACCCCGACTTCAGGCTTCATGGCCCCTGGGTCTGGGTGGGGAATGGTGAGAAACACAGGCAGTGGGTCTTGGAGAAAGGTGCTCAGTTTTCACTCTGGAAAGTTCTAGGTCATCTTCACAGCACAGGCCCTTTCAGTAGCTATAAATGAACCTGAAGAGGAAGTGAGGGGCAGGGATAAGGGATGAGGGGATGCTGTGTGTTCCGGGAAGTCCCCTCACCGCTGGCCTTTTCCAGGGACTGGAGAGGAGACAGTCCTGACCTGGGGCCACTGCACAGCATCAAACCCACCTGCCTCCGCTCACCTGGGCCACCTTCCCACGGGGGAGGCTGAGCATTTGCGGGAGGAACCCATCTAAATTGAGCCACTGCAGCCTAACCACGACATGAATGAGGAGGGTGATAAAAATTAAATGAATTTTTAGATAAAAAGGCATAAAAATCATGTTTAAAGATATAAATAAAATCCCTTGGAGCCTCAGCTTTATTGTTTTTGGGGGTTTCCAGGATTAATAAATTAGTGGGCATAAAATGGAATAATGGCTAAAAATTGATAATAAGGTAAATTTGGATTTAGGGAAGGACTTGATCTGAGTCATGAATCTCCAGCTGGAGACCAGGGCAGGTGGGAGGGGGCCGTGGGCTTAACCCTCTGTGGTCTCTACCAGCGTCTGTTCCCATACGTGACCCCAAGGGTAGAGCCTCTGCTGGGGTCTGTCCAGGTATTTGGCCACTCTAACCTGCCCCCTTTCCCATCTCCTGGGGACTCTGAGCTGGGTCTGTGATCTCCTCTCCTTCTCCCTGTCCCCAGCATTTGTCAAACTGCTCTGGGAAATCACGTCACCCAGGCATTTCTGTGTCTCAGAAGTCCCTTCTGGCACCTGGTTCCCAGGACCCCCACGAGGGTGTTCATTCACCTTTTCCCACTGGGTGCGCCGGGCAGCACCCCACACTCTGCCAGCAGCAGTAGGAACGCCTGTCTGTCTCTTTCTCCCTCTCCTCCTCTCTCTCTCTCCCTCTCTCTCTCCATACTCTGATCTGGTTACCTTCCCACTTTGAAGTTCCTGTTCTTTTAGCCTGTTTCACTGTGTCTGGGCTGTTTTTATCCCAAATACTTCCTAAGAGTACTGGGCATAAATAATAAATAAATAAAGTGAAATTTCCTCTCTCTCATCAAAGTGCATTGCTGAGACCTGTTTCTTGGAGCCCAGCCAGGTGGCTGGAACGGATCCGGAACGTGGTTTGCACTGATCGCGGCCTCCTTCCCCAGCTCTGTCCCTCCATCCCCTCCCCGCTGCTTTCCACCAGTGGTTTCAGAGCCCCCGCATTGCCCACGGGCCCCCACCTGCACCGAGTGGAGACTCTGATGAGGAAAATGAACGCCTACGAGGAATTCTCGGTCTGGCTGGTGTTCCCCTTGCCCACCGATCTGTTTAGGCGGACACATCATAACTGGATCTTGCCGGTTTTAGACTATGTGGTGACTAATTAGAGGGGAGGGTCACTGAGCCTCTGTAGGGGGCTGGGGGCTGCATCCATGGTGCTGGAAGTTTTCCGTGTGCATTCCTGGATAGCCGTCCTTGCCCTTCTCTTCTTGCGTGCTTTGGTCCCCTGTTTTCAGAAGGGAGGACACCGGGAGCCCACCCCATAGCCCCCAGAAGACATTCAGATGTTAAGAGCTGTCCAAAACTCGAACGGCCCTCTGACGACTGCCCTGCTCAGCACACGCAGGGCTGGCACTTTGGCTGTAATTACCGCTTCGCTCTGGAGCCCGCTAGAACTCAGCTCCCAGCGCCGCCCCATCCAGGCACCCGTGACACCATCCTGGTACCCAGGGCTCCCTTGAACACACGCAGCCGCTCGCAGCCAGGGAGTCCAGGCAAGGAATTCTTGTGTAAAGCGGCCGATGGGGTTTTGTTTATTACGAAGCTGGAGGAAAACGCCAGGACTCTGTCTGGCTATGTTAATGCAAGGCTGGGCTCCCTGCCAAGACATTAAGTGGAATCGAATTCCTGAAACCAGCTTTAATCAGCAGATTTTTAAGGTTAGAATTACTCTCTCCTCTCAAAGCCTTGCCAAGGTTAATTCGGGCCTGAGAATGCAGAATTAATGGGCTGGACAGAGGGAATTGGCCCTTTCCCATTTTTTTCTCAAGTTCACAAAACATTCCTACAAAAGAGAGAGGGCAGTGGGGCAGTGCCCAGCTGTGCAAGGAGCTCCCAGCATCAGGAGATGGATCAGGGGCAGTGTCAGAAACGCTCACAAATCAGAATCACACCAAAGGCTGAATCTGGCCAAAGAGAGACCCCAGGATGGGCAGGGAGTTGGGCCCATAGGAAGCCGAGGGACCCACCGAGCAAGGCGAGCTCAACCACACCCTGGACCCTGGAAACAAGTGTGCTGAGGACATCTATGGACCTAACAGAAGCAGACGACATTAAGAAAAGGTGGCAACAATACACAGAAGAACTGTACAAAAAAGATCTTCATGACCCAGATAACCATGATGGTGTGATCACTCACCTAGAGCCAGATATCCTGGAATGCGAAGTCAAGTGGGCCTTAGGAAGCATCACTACAAACAAAGCGAGTGAGGTGATGGAATTCCAGCTAGGCTATTTCAAATCCTGAAAGATGATGCTGTGAAAGTGCTGCACTCAATATGCCAGCAAATTTGGAAAACTCAGCAGTGGCCACATAACTGGAAAAGGTCAGTTTTCATTCCAATGCCAGAGAAAGGCAATGCCAAAGAATGCTCAAACTACCTCACAATTGCACTCATCTCACATGCTAGCAAAGTGATGCTCAAAATTCTCCAAGTGAGGCTTCAATAGTACATGAACTGAGAACTTCCATATGTTCCAGCTGGATTTAGAAAAGGCAGAGGAACCAGAGATCAAATTGCCAACATCTGTTGGATCATCGAAAAAGCAAGAGAGTTCCAGAAAAACATCTACTTCTGTTTCATTGACTACACTAAAGCCTTTGACTGTGTGGATCACAACAAACTGGAAAACTCTTGAAGAGATGGGAATATCAGACCATCTTACCTGCCTCCTGAGATATCTGTATGCAGGTCAAGGAGCAACATTTAGAACCAGACATGGAACAATGGACTGGTTCCAAATTGGGAAAGGAGTACGTCAAGGCTGTATATTGTCACCCTGCTTATTTAACTTATATGCAGAGTACATCGTGAGAAATGCTGGGCTAGATGAAGCATAAGCTGGAATCAAGATTGCCGGGAGAAATACCAATAACCTCAGATATGCAGGTGACACCACCCTTATGGCAGAAAGTGAAGAGGAACTAAAGAGCCTCTTGATAAAAGTGAAAGAGGAGCGTGAAAAAGCTGACTTAAAACTCAACATTCAAAAAACTAAGATCTTGGCATCCGATCCCATCACTTCATGGCAAATAGATGGGGAAGCAATGGAAACAGTGAGAGACTTTATTTTCTTGGGCTCCAAAATCACTGCAGATGGTGACTGCAGTCATGAAATTAAGACACTTGCTCCTTGGAAGAAAAGCTATGATGAACCTAGACAGCATATTAAAGAGCAGAGACATTAGTTCGCCGACAAACGTCCATCTAGTCAAAGCTATGGTTTTTCCAGTAGTCATGTATGGATGTAAGAGTTGGACCATAAAGAAAGCTAAGTGCTGAAGAATTGATGCTTTTGAACTGTGGCATAGGAGAAAATTCCTGAGAGTCCCTTGGACTGCAAGGAGATCAAACCAGTCAATCCTAAAGGAAATCAGTCCTGAATATTCATTGAAAGGACTGATGCTGAAGCTGAAGCTCCAATACTGACCAAACTGAAGATGCTCTCAGTGGCTCCCGGAGCCCCTGCCCTAGTGGCATTCATTGATGTTCAGTCACTATGTCCTGTCTGACTCTTTGCAACCCCATGGACTGCAGCACACCAGGCTCCTCTGCCCTCCACTATCTTCTGGAGTTTGCTCAAATTCATGTCCATTGACTTGGTGATGCTATCTGACCATCTCATCCTCTGTCACCCTCTTCTCCTTTTGCCTTCAATCTTTCCCAGCATCAGGGTCTGGAGAAGGAAATGGTAACCTACTCCTGTATTCTTGCCTGGAGAGCCCCATGGTGGCATTTAGCAGCCTATGAACATTGCCTACACCGCTGGTCTCCCTGAGCATTGATTTCTTGATCTGATCCACATCCTTCTTGGATGGTCTGGGGGAGGAGGATGTGGGTGTTGGAGCCAGACCTGGGTTGGAAACTCACCTGTGTGTCTGGAGTCACAGGGCAATGACTAGGGTGGGGTGGGGTGGAGGTGGGGTCAGGATGGGTTGGGTGACTTTGAGTCTCAGCGTCCTGGTTACTATGAGACAGATGGACAAGGACCCCAGTCCTACAGGCTTGTTGGACTGTGTGTGTTCAGTCGCTCAGTTGTGTCTGGCTCTTTGTGGCCCTATGAACCGTAGCCCACCACACTGCTCTGTCCATGGGATTCTCCAGGCAAAAATACTGGAGTGGGTTGCCATTTCCTTCTTGTTGGACTGAATGAGGATTAAATAACAATGTGTGTGCAGTGCTGGACACATAGGAGGTCTTTAGTAAACACAGGTTCCCCCGGTTTCCCCAGGTACGCCTTCCTCCTGCCATCTCAGGGTGCTCTTCCACACAGATAACATCTCACCTGCCCTCCTCCCTGGGATCACAGAGGCTCTCCCTCAGCGCCACTGACAGCTCGGGGCAGCTACATGGTGGAGACCCCACTCAGGTTGTGTGTGGGGGCATCACCCTCATCATTTCTCTCCAACTTCCACAAATATTCAGGGCACATTTTAAAATAAGCAGCAGAGGCTTAGCTTCCTAGAACTGGCCAAAATGGAAATGGAAGAGGGAGGGGCCAGAGTCAGGAACTCTGGGGGCCTGGAGCCAGAAGTCTACCCCACAGGGATGAGTGCTAAGACCCTCCTATTGGTTGGGGGGAAAGTCAGATCCTCCGGGATTCTGTCCAGGTTTCCCTTGACATTCCCCGTTTTCCTCAAGATGGGCTGGACTAACCTTTATGGAACAGATCACATGCCAGGACACACTCTTTCACCGGGGCCTAGCTATGTGGGCTAGGCTGCAGGGTCGGGGGAGGCCTGCGGGACCAAAGACCCCGCAGCAGCCCTCAGGGCAGACAAAACTCCTGCCTGCCTCCCCTCTCTCATAAGGTGGGGGCTTCTGCCCCTACAGCCAACCCCCCCTCTCCTGCCTGTAGGTCTGCTCTGCAGGCATTGCCTTCTACTCTGGAGGGAGGAGGGCAAGGTGGCCAAGGCCAGAATATTGGTCAGAGTACTGCCCGCACATCAGGAACCACCATGCGGAGGAGGCCGCGCAGGGCCAGCAGACCCCCAGGGCACACCTTGGAAATGGCCCCACAGAACCTTCCTTACCCATCATCCCACCCCAAACCTGCCAGCTCCCTCCTGTCAGCCCCTCTGCTCTGCCTGTGTGAACTTCTTCACCTGGTTGGCTTCACAGCCCCCCAGCCCCTGCACCACAGTTAAGAATCTAACTGTCCCTTCACTACTGTGAATCCAGAGGTGGCCGCCCTTCCCTCAGGATAAAGGCCTATTCACCGCCTGCCCACTGCGGTCTGGGTCCCGCTTACTCTGTCTCGTTTCTCAGCACCCACCAGCCCACACCAGCTCCTTGAATAGTGAGTGTCCACTGCTTCCTTGGAGCCTGGCAGTACCAGGTGATTGCAAGGCTATTCAAACATCTCTCAGAACCTTGTAGAGAAACTGTCCTGTTCCTCAAAAAGTTAAACGTAGAATTAGCATACAATCTAGCAATTCCACTCGCAGATATGTACCCAAGGAACTGGAAAAGGTTCTCAAGCCAGCGTACGTACACTCGTGCTTATGGCAATGCTCTCCACAAAAGATGGAAACAGTCACGTGGCCATCCGTGGATGCACAGACAAGCACAACGTGGCACAGTCACACCAAGGAATGTGGTTTGGCCATCAAAAAGGATGATGCGTTGATACATGTTACAGCTTGGATGGACCTCACAAACAGCGCTCTGACAGAGAACCAGACCCCAAAGGTCACAGACCGAATGATTCCTTTTGTAGGAAATATCAAGATCTGGGTAATCCATGGAGTCAGAAAGCAGACGGGTGTTTACCAGGGCCTGGGAATGGGGGATGGGGGATGGGGAGTGATCACTGATGAGTACGGGGCTTCTCTGCGGGCGATGAAGATGTTTTGGAACTAGACAGAAGCCATGACTGCACAACACTGTGGATGGAGTAGGTATCTCAGAATTGTCCACGTAAAAATGGTTCATTCTTGTGGACACAGTAGGGGAAGGAGGGGGTGGGGCGAAGAGACTAGCACCGAAACATACACGTACCATGTGTGAAATAGACAGCCAGTGGGAATTTGTTGTGTGACAGGGAGCTCAAACCCGGTGCTCTGTGACAACCTAGAGGGGTGGGATGGGATGGGAGGTGGGAGAGAGCTTCAGGAGGGAAGAGAGATACATACTGATGTGGCAGATTCATGTTGATGTTTGGCAGAAACCAACACAGCATTGTAAAGCAATTATCCTCCAATTAAAAATAAGTACATTTAAAACACCTGTTCACTCTAAGTTCTGTGAGCTTCACCTCAATTAAAAAAAACAAACTGAAATAGTGGCCCAGGCACAGACACGGAGCAGGGACCCCAGTACACCCCTTCCCCGGTGCCACTGCTTCAGCTCCAGGACCTCAGAGGATGGAGGAGAGACCGACCCACCTGTGAGGCCGCCTGTCCCGTTGACACGCACTAGCTGAGCACCGACGCGTGCCGGGCTCTGTTCGAAGTGCTAGGGTTTCCACGGAGGGCCGGACAAGGCTGACCCAGCCTCTGGGGCTGAGGTCCTGGGGTGGGGGCTGGGTCACCCTCTCTGGCTGTCTCCCTGCCCAGCACCTGCTGTCCGATCTCAGCCCCAAAGTCAAGCTGCCCCGCCTCTCTGCATCTCTTCTCCATCACTTTCTGAAAGGTTTGGCTGCTCAGCGAGGCTGTTCCCTCCTCCTGGGTGTGTATTCCCTCTGTTGACCCTCCACCCCCTTGCCCTGTGACTGCCCTGACTTGGTAATGGAGAGGGACCTGGAATAGCCTGTTGTTGGGATCTGGCTCGGAGGAAACCAGGGTTGCGGGAGAGGAACATGGGATGTCTGGGGGCAGGGACTCCTTATGCTGGAGCTCTGTGGGCTGAGGGTCTGCCCAAACTCAATCCCCTACACCAGCCATGCCAGGAGCCTGCACAGAAAAGGCAGGCAGGCATGGAGGCCTTCCGCCCCTTTGAAAAACTTCTTAAGGAAGTTTGGCCTCCTGTTCCTCTATGCCTCCCAATCCTGGCACTGAATGTTCTAGAAAAGCTGTTTGGGCAGAGGATAAAAGGAGAAAACAACCCTCAGGAGACATGGAGCCTGCGCTTCGGAGAAGGAGGGGCGTCGTGCTGTTGGTACCTCCAGGGTGGGGTTCAGCGCCCTCAGGCAGTGTCGCGGCAGGCAGGGTGAGGTGTCACTAGCGCTGGTGAGGCCCACGCAGGGTGAGCCCAGGGGCTGAGCTGCTCTGGGTGGTCCAGGCCGCCGTGGTCGCTCCACATACTGTGATCTGCAGCCCTGAAAACCCGCCTTCTAAAAGCCCGCCCTGTAGGTTCTAAGAGCGCAATCTGCAAGAGAACATTATGTAAGCGTCTCTGCCCTGGAGGAGGGCAGAAGAGGGGCAGGGGGCAGACTGGGACTGGCTCCACAATTGAACAGGCCAAGGCGGGAGGACGATCTCCCCGGACCAGGAGTCTGAGCACAGAGACGGGGGGATCTCAAGGCTCAGTGTTGTGTACTTAAGTCTAGCAGTGGATCCTCCATCCATTAAAGCCCTGCCCTGCCAGGACCTCTGTAATTACACCTGCTTCTCCCAAGCAAGTGAGCGCCTTCACCAGCTCCCCCTATCTGGGGAAATAACTGATTGTCCTGAAGCCTCAGGAGGGAAGCTCCCCGGGGCTGGGGGCTGCAGGCTGGATTCTTACTGTGAGATGCAGACACCCTACATTTAGCTGCTCCCTCTGGGCCCGAGGGGCTCTTGGGTGGGGGAGGGGTTCTCCCCCCAGCCCTGCATTCTACCTGCCTCGTGATGGATCTTCGGGCTTGAGAGAGAGAGAATGCAATATTTTAAAGTGTGTAATGACATGCAGGCTGCATGTGGTACAAATTTCCTGGATGTATAAAATGGGAAAGAAACAGGTTTTCTGTCGCCTGCAACTATTCGGCAGCGTTAAAATATGACTCTTTGGAATCCAATATTCTGCTAACCTGCACAGGGCAGTATTGAATCTTGCAGGCAGTTGGGGGAATGGGGGAGAGGCGCGGGGGGCACTCACAGCCCCGGGCACCTGTGGCTAATTCAATCCCACCTGTCTTCAACTCTGCATCTGTGCTGCCTACGAGGCCAGCAAGCTGCAGTGGCTCCCTTCTCCCCCACCATGTTCCTCCAGTCCAGAGGCAGAGCTGAGGTTTTGGGGTCCTGCTTTGCCTCCTGCTGCTGCTGCGAACAGAACCCTTGTGTGACATCACACTTTGCTGTGCTCTTCACTCAGCTCAGCTACTGGGGTCATCTCTCTGGGATCGTGTGTCTCTGGCCACTGTTGCCTGAGCGAGTGACACTGCACCCCAGCTCACATTGGACACTCAAGGGGGGATTAGCATCCATCCCACTTGGAGGATGGCCCAAGACTCAGAGGAGCCAGGACTTGTCCAAGTTCACAGGGATTCTGCCCCAGGGCTTGCTGGGCAGCCTCAAAGCTGGTGCTGAGTAGCCGCTGGCCTGAATGGTGGGACTTCACTCTTAGTCCGTCTCCAGGCAGAACTCCCAGCCTTATGGGTTATGTGCTGGCAAGGCCAGAACTGGGACCACTGCTCTGTTTCACCCCTTAGCTACTTCTCCATTTCAAAGCATGGAGTCAGAGGCCTTTCTCAGCCAGAAGCTGCTCTGAGAGAGGAGCTGGTGTTGACTCAGGCCTGTTTTCTAGGAGAAGAAAGAGGCCTTGAAGTGGAGGAGTAGGGCCCGGGGTGGCCTTGCCTGTCCCAGGAGCACACTGACTCCATCCTTGCTCAGCCCCAGGGGCCCAGCCTGCCTCTCCCGCTGCTTCTGTCTTCCCTGACAGGCGGGGGTCTCACGTCGGGGAAAATGCCAGTGGCCACCTCCCCCTTCCGCTCCCCCCCCCAAGTTTGGGTGCAGTTTCAGGTTAAGAAACCTGTGTCCCATCCTGATGAGAGATACAGGCTGGCATCAATCACTTCAGCAGCCCTGTGGCATCCAGAGGCTCCATGCCCCTGGACAGAGCCTCTTCAATAGTTTTCCTTAAAAACAGGTGAACCAGCATCTTCCTGGCCCAGCAGCACCTTCAGGCCATTGCCCTGAGCCTCTGGCCCCACCACTGTCGCCCACCCCCTGGTTCCAGACAGGCCACGCTGAGATCAAGAGTCACACAGCTTACTGCTTTGTCTGGGGAAATGTTTTGCTTCTCTCCCTTGAAGCCATTTTCCATCCATGAGTGGATGGAATAGCAAAACAGCCCGGATGGCAGAGCAAGCAGGGCAGGCAAAGGCCTGCGAAGGGGCCCCATCCCCACCCTGGACACAGAGCGCGCCGCCTCTGCTGGGGACCTGAGTCGGGTCAGCCCCACCCTGAGGTCAGGCTCTCTCCCAGCACATGGGCTTTCCTCCAGGACATGGGGGCTTGAGAACATTCCTGAGCCACTGAAGCCTCGCATCTTACACCTTCCTGTCTGTGGGCATAAGGAGCTGAGGGTGGAGTGCTTACAGCGGGAGGCCTATATCAGAATTCTGCTCCAGGGAGCCCCTGCCCACCCCCATGCCTGCTGCTGGTGAAGGAAGCCTGTCCATCCTTGCAGCCCCTCCCAACCAGAACGGGAGGGCTGGGTGGGGGGCGAGGAGGGAGCAGGGGAGGCCTATGCATGGGTATCTGCATTCTCTTTTCTGAAAACACCTGGGGCTGGTGTGAGCCAGGAGGGAGAAGAGGCTGGCACAGGTGACGGGGGGAGGTCTGCTCACCTGCTGGGGGACTCGGTGACATAGGAAGTTGGTGACGTGTTACTGAGAGCATGGGCTCTGGGGTCAGGTTGGCTGGGTGTGAACCTGGCTTCATTGTACATGTGACCTTGGGAAAACAGCCTAGCTTCTCTGAGCCCAAGTGCCTGTGTAGAGGGAGGGGGAGAAGGATTGCTCTAGCCGGCAACCCTGTGGATGCTGGCCTGGGGTCAGAGGGCAGACCTGGAACCCTGGCACTGAGTCCTGCAGCAGCCCCAGCCTTCGACCCAGGAAGCAGGAGATGACAGGCCCCTGCTCTCACATTCAGGTTGGAGTGGCTGCCTGGACCCCCAAGCCACTCAGGTGGATAAGAGAATCCAGGGGCAAGAGGGCCCTAGCACCCACCAGGCCAGGCAGAGTCCTTGCTATTCAGCTGAGACCCAGACCTGGGGAGGGGAAGGACTGGTTTGTGTTCCTAGCGCACGCTGAGTGGAGGTGAGCGGAGTCCAGGCTCCCAGACCATAGCCTGGCGCCCAGCCCCCTGCCCTCTGGGTCTGGAAAGGGTGATGAGGGGGAGCTGGAAGGAGGCAGGGCTGCAGGGAGGTTGGGGGCCCTGGGGGCAGAAGGAAGCTCAATGTGGGCCTTAAGGAGGGGCATTGGTGTTGCTGGTGAGCAGTAGGGGCTCTGTGGCTGTGAGGTGGGAATGGGAAGAGGCAGGGAGGGGTGGAGGCCCTCGGCCCCCAAGCCTTCAGGAAGGCTCCGGGTGGGGAACTGTGAGCAGCTGTATCCAGGGCTCACCCCCTCCCACTCAAAAGTCCTAAGACAGCCCACCCTCCACCATGACTGGCTTGGTTTTCCCCCTCCTCCCCGCCAGTACCCAGCCATTCATGCACAGCACAAGCTCACCCAGGGCGTGTCTTGCAAAGCAGAGTTCCCTACCAGGGATGGTTTTGCCCCCTCGGACGTCTGGGACCTTTTTAGGTGGGCATGATTTCGTGGTGCTGCTGGCACTTTGGGGGGGGGGGTGGGGGATGCCAGGGTTCTTGTTGCATGCCCTGCAGGGCTTGGCTGGTTCCCACCCTAAGAGGACCCAGCCCGATGCTCAGGAGCTCTGAGACTGAGTCAGCCTGTTGCAGAGCCCCCTGCAGACCCCAGCACTGTGCCTGGGAGGCTGGAAAAACAGTTGCTGGGGACTTCCTTGATGGTAGAGTGGTCCACACTCCCAATGCAGGAAGCCCTGGATCCATCCCTGGTTGGGGAATTAGATTCCGAATGCCATAACTAACATCCCATATGCTGCAGCTAAAAGAGCCCACGTGCAGCAGCGAAGATGCCATGCGCTATGACTAAGACCGGCACAGCCAGATGAATTAAGAAAGGAAAAAAGGAGGGAGTTAAAAAAATCGCTGGCCACAGAGAACTGTTTATATCCCTCTTTGGCAGACCAGGGGCTGGCTCCCCTGGTGACTCAGATGCTGAAGAATGTGCCTGCAATTCGGGAGACCTGGTTCGATCCCTGGGTTGGGAAGATCCCCTGGAGGAGGGCATGGCAACCCACTCCAGTATTCTTGCCTGGAGAATTGCCATGGACAGAGGAGCCTGGTGAGCTATAGTCCATAGGGTCGCAAAGAGTCAGACATGACTGAGCAACTAAGTTTCTTTCTTTTTTTTTGGTAGACTAGATGCCTATTCAAGGAATGGTAGGGTCATGTGCAGTTTGGGGAAGCTGTGGATGACAGAGGACAAGATGGTTGGATGGCATCACTGACTCAATGGACATGAGTTTGAGCAAGTTCCCGGAGATGGTGATGGACAGGGAAGCCTGGTGTGCTGCAGTCCATGGGGTCAGAGTCAGACAGGACTGAGCGAGTAGACAACAGCAAATAAACACCCCCCTCCCCCCCACCACCACCCCAGCTCCCAGAAGGGACCTAAGCGTTTCCAGCCCAGCCACTAGTTTAACAGAGGTTCTTTTCACAGCACCTCCCAGGGCGGGACAGCTGGATCCCACAGCTGGAAGAGGCCCCTTCTGGCGGAAGATGTTTCTCTGGAGCCTGCAGAGGCGCCCCCTAGAGGAGAACTCCACCAACGCAGGCTCAGCTTCCCCTGAACGGCTAATCCTACAAGATCATGACTGTGGATGCCGCTTCATTTCTCTTCAGGCTCACATACTCTATCAGCTGATCTGTGGGCCCCCAGGCCTCAGTCCTTCTTGCCCAGTCTCCTCCCTGTGAGCGGGATTCCCCATGCCCGTGGGAACGGAGCCCCAGATTCTCACCCTTTCTGAGCCTCTGCCAGGCCATGCAGCTTTTGTGATCAAATATTGTTATATTTACGTAAGGATCTGTTAGGAAGCAATTTTTGAGATGATGAATATTTAATGCAATATTTAAATATTTAATAGGAACTTTTTTGAACCTGACTTAATAATCCATGTCACAGGGAGAGGGAAATGGGGGTCGTCTTTTTAACATTGTCACTTCCTCTAGTCCTCTCTGTGGTTTGCTAGGATTTTTTTTTCCCACGGCAGAGTTTTAATTATACTCAATATTCCGGAGAGAAATTCTTTTCTCATTAAAAGTTAACTCTTGCCGACAGCAAGGTGAGCGGGTGGGCGGAAGATGCATGGAGTCGGGAAAAATGTCTGGATTTGAAAGTACTGAGGGATCATCTACTCATGAGCTTGACACCTTCATTTTCCAGCAGAGGAGAGTAGGACCTCCTAGGCAGGGCCAGGCTCACCTGGCTGCAAATCCAAATCTTTGGACACCCAGACATCAGGAGCCCCATTAATGACACCATCTTGACTCCTGAATATTTGCTCAAATCATGGCCTGGCTCTTACCCCACTGGAGCCAACATTAGTTTACACCTCCAACCTCAGGTCCCTTCATTCCTAGCCACTGTAGCATCAGCAACTTGAGATTCTGATCACTTAGCAAGTGACTTCAGACCTTCTTGGAAGACTTAAAAAATTCAAACCAAGTGCCAGATTCTTTCACGTGAGGGTAGGTATGACTGAAGGTCATGCCCCTGCTGAAGCCAAGTCTTTGCCAAGTCCTGAGTGCCCTGCCGTTTCCCTGGTTCCCTTGGCATCAGGCAGCCTGGGTCAAGCAGTGCAAAGGCAACTAAATCTGTCCATCATGCAGGATCTTGGGTCCAACCTCTCAGATCCAGGTGGGGCCTGGGGCACCTGGGTGACCATCCAGGGTCACCTGGGGCAGTTTGCTCTGTCTGGGCACTCACACCTTACAGGCCACTCTGGCCCAGCCTCCAGCTCCCCTGTGGGTGGTGGGCATCACTCTGCTGCCACCCCTCCACACTTGGCTCCAGCCACAACTCCCACAGGCTTCCTTCCCCCAGCTCTGCCAGCATCTCATTTCTACAGTCTCTTCTCAGAGCAGCAGCCTTCCCTGCTTAGATCATTCTAGAGGGCTCTGGTTCCTTCCTTCCCCTTCACTTCTCAGCCTTTTCTCTGATCTCCTTCAGCGACACATCCCTCCATGACCCAACTGTTCAGGTCGCACCAAACCCCTCCACATTCCCAGTGAATGCGGGCATATCTTCAAAACCCATTCAGATGTTCTTTCCTCCTGGAAGGCATCCATGCCCCTCCCACCTGATACTTAGACCTAATCACTCCTCTCTTTGTGCTACAGAGGTTGCTGGACCATGCTTTCACTAGGGCAGATTCGCAGTGCTAGTGGTAAAGAACCCCCCTGCTAATGCAGACCTAAGAGCGGCAGGTGTGACCCCTGGCTCAGGAAGTTCCTTTGGAGCAGGGCATGGCAACCCACTCCAGTATTCTTGCCCAGAGAATCCCATGGACAGAGCAGTCTTGAGGGCTACAGTCCATAGTGTCACATAGAGTCGGACACCACTGAGGCAACTGAGCACGCATGTATTGAACTTGTGGGGCTGTTTTTAATCTGTCTTCCTTACTAGATCACAGACTTTAAGAGGGGTAGATACATGCCACACTTATTTTTGTATTCTCCAGGAGTGGCCTGGCTTCTGGTATACAGTAGGCACTCATTCATTAGTTGGATGAAACCCTGAATGTGCTGTATGCTTCCAGCTCTCCATGCCTTTGCATCTGCTCTGCTTTGGTTTGGAAGGTTTGGAGACAGTCCCATTTCTAGGTGTAATGAACTTGTATTTGTCCTTCAGGGGATCCTGCAAACACCTCCCCTTCTGATCCAGCCTGGATTGGATCAGACTGCCAGGTGGTCCTCCCTTGACACCGGTATGCGCCTCTGTTCACCGGCCATCACAACAAGGCTGAGACCCCACTGTGTCTTAGAAGTCTACCTCCGTGTCTCCTTCCTCTCTAGTGGGGAGCATCTTGACAGCAGAAACTGGGCCTCCTTAGCTTACCTGAGGGGGCTTCCCAGGTGGTGCTAGTGGTAAAGAACTTGCCTGCCAATGCAGGAGATGTAGGAGATGCAGGTTTGATCCCTGGGTTGGGAAGATCCCCTGGAGGAGGTAATGGCAACATACTCTAGTATTCTTGCCTGGAGAATCCCATGGACAGGAGGAGCCTGGCGGGCTACAGTCCATAGGGTCCCAGAGTGGACACGATTGAAGTGACTTAGCATGCACGCACAGCTTCCTGTCCTGGCCCAGCCCAGTGCTTGGGTTGGAGGCAAGTGACACGTGGAACCCTAGGCTGAGCGGAGCATGCCTTCCTGCCTCTTGCTCTTCACATCCCCTGAGCCCTGCTCAACCTGTCACCAGCAGAAACCACCCAGAGAGGCCCGTCTGAACCACAAGAGGTTTGTGTCTCCTCCAGCACTGGGTGCTATAGGTCCCCAAGGCCATGCTTGAGACAATCTCGGGTCCCGGGGCAAGCACCGTCCACGGCTGGGTGCTTGGACATGGCCCCAAGGCTGAGCTCCAGAGGAAGGACATAACAGATGAAGAGCTGACATCTTTAGGATGGCAACTCTTTTAATAAAGGTCCTTTAATTATTTAGTGAAACAGAGGAAGAGGCCAATTCAGCAAGGAGTGATAGTTTTAATCTCTCCGCGCACCAGTGGTTTACCTCCAAGGGAGGAATCCAGCTTCCCCTGCTCTCCTCTTCGCCCTTCCCCTCCCACCAGACTCTTACAGTTTATTTCTGGGGGCCTGAAGGAGAGCGGGCTTGAATGGCTCACTCATTGATCACGACGTGTGAACCTCACCAGACCAAGAATGACATTTCCTGGTCATTGTGTCCAGGCAGAGGTGTGCATGAGAGGCTGGGCCTCCTGCTTCTGGCCTGTGTAACTGGGGCCCCTTAGAGGCTTAATAGGATGTTGGGAAGTAAAAATAGACAGAAAGGGAGGCAGGGACTTGAGGGGCAGGGGAAGCTTTGTGCTGCCACCCCTTTGCCTAGAATTTATTTCCAACTCCTGCATCTCCTAAAAACCCAGTCCTGACATTGGCCCATCCAGACCATCCCCTGACCCCTGCTCTGTGCCACCTGGAACTAATCTCAGTGCACTGCAATGATCTCTTGACTGTTCATCTCCCCTACCCCACTGGATGTTGCTGGAAGGCAAGAGCAGATTCCAGCCTCTTAGCATAGCCATATGCCAAGCAAGAGCTCAGTCCTGAGACCTAGAAGATGTAGACCTGGATGCCCAGGGCTAGAGGTCCCCTAACCTGCCCACTGTCTTCTGGCACAGCCACCACCATCTGTTTGATGCTTCTAAGCCACCTTTATTCAGCATCTGTGAACTCAACCAGCATTTGCTGAGGCTCTCCTTGCATCAGGCCCTATGAGGGTATGAGGATGCACTGGAGACCAGAACAGACCAGGTCCTGTCTCCTGGGGCCCACACCCCACATGCGTATGGAATCAGGCATCAGGGAGAACATCACACATGTATCGGGGCGAACTGCCTCTCTGACTGGATCATGAACAACACGCTGCAGTGCTCTGTGGGGCTGTCACGACAGTAGGGGGTGGGGGTGGGGACGAGGCTTTGACCTGAGCAGGCAAGCAGTACACTTGAAGCTGGAAACTGAAGTTGTGTTGGCGTCAAGACCAGAAGTCAGGGAGAACATCCCAGAGGGGCAGGCACCACAGGCAGGAAGAAGTCCTCAAAGACCAAGGACTGACTGACATCATGTGTCTGGGTTCAAAAAGTCAGCAGAGAATGTGGCACCTGGGAAAGATGCGGTGGTGGGCTGGCCTGGGCTGGTGGGATTCTCCCTTCTGTGTCTCAGTGGGGATATCCTTCCCCATCCCTGAGCTACTCACAATCAAAGCTCCCACCTAGGCAGTGCTGATTCATAAAACCTGGCTCCTCAACGTGGCCAGAAGCGCCAAGGAATCTGGCTACTGCTCCCACTTCCCAGCCTCACCTGGGGCTGCTAGCCTCCTCACCACCCTGACCTCCAGATGGCTTCCATCCATGCCCTAATCCTTCCGAGGTCAGGGCCTCATCTGTGCTTTTCTCGCCCTCTGACACAGTCTTTTAGCTGATCCCCACCCCGCCTCTTTACACCAACTTAGCCCCAGGCTTTCCTAAGAGCTCAGACCAAATGTTCCTTTTTCTGGAAAGTCTCCCTGTGCCTGGAGCAGGTCAAGCTCCTTGGATCCTGTCTGCTCTCTCAGCCCCTGGGCTTCTTCTCAGCCCTCTCCAGCACCAGGATCCTGTCAAGCAGGATCAATGTCTGTTCTCCACTGGAATGCTAACTCCGAGAGGGGTGGGGACCACACTCACTGATTCCTCACAGATCTCTACATACCAGCATGGCACAGGCATACAGTAGGTGCTCAATAAATATTTATAGAATGGATGAAAAGTGCTTCACAGACCTCACTCCATCTAATCTTAATAACCATCCCACGAGGGAGGCAGCTTTAACATACACATCTCACCAGCTGGGATATGGAGATGAGCATCTTAGCTGAGTACCTAGCATGAGCCATGGAGGCAGGATTTGTTTTTAAATATACATTATCTAGTTGCATTGGGTATTAGCTGTGACATGTGGGATCTAGTTCCCCAACCAGGGATGGAACCCGGGGCCCCTGCATTGGGAGCACAGAGGTACCACTGGACCACCAGGAAAGTCCCTGGAGGCAGGATTTGAACCTAAGGCTGGTCCTTCTCCAAAACCCAGATTCTGAACTGGTGTGCAATTCCAGATATCCAGTCACGTCCAGGAACACAGCTGTCCATTGGAAGGCAAACCTGCACCCTTCCCCCACTCCCAGGGCTGACTGCTCATCTCTGCATCTCTCTTTATTAAAATAGGGATTCTTTAATCTCAGTCTAATTCTGTCTTCAGGGAAACTCTGTCTCCAGGCTGCCTACAGCTCCTCAGGGGCAGGCACCTACTTGTGATTCAAGCCTCGCATCGATCTGTCAACACGTTTGCCTTCTGTATTTGCCATCTCTTATTTATAATCCCGCTCAGATTAATGAATGACAGTAGTTCTCATCACAGGAAATTTGATTAATCAATTTAAGTGCTTAATCACCACAGCCTTGTTGAGTGCTGAACAGAAGGGATTGTGCTTTGATGTAGATGAATTCCAGAAAGTGATGGGAGAGCGGAAACAAAACAGTCAGCACTTCTCCGTGGAAACGGGAGGGGTGAGGGCAGCGCTGGGAGGTCCGGGGAGGTCCCCAGGAGCCAGTGGAGGGGTCTCTTGAGAGAGGCCTGCTGAGTGATACGGGCACGAAGCAGCCCTCTAAAACTTCTGGAATCAAGGCCTCCCCTGGGCCCTGAGTCTGCTCAGAGTCTGCTCTTCCATTTGGCTGGATGACAGGAGTAGGTGGATGCTGCAGGCAGAGCCCACCTTGTTCTAGAAGGCAGGGGAGCAGGCCAGGCCAGGCCACTGCCAGCCGCAGTACAGCATCTCTTGGACTTAACATCCAATGAATGAACAACATAAGCCCGAACATGATCTGTTTCCTACTCTTTGCTACTGGCTGCCCTTTATCTGGGCTTCCCAAGTGGCCCTAGTGGTAAAAAACTCACCTGCCAATGCAAGAGATGTAAGAGGCACAGCTTCGATCCCTGGGTTGGGAAGATTCCCTGGAGGAGGACATGGCAACCCACTCCAGTATTCTCGCCTAAAGAATCCCCATGGACAGAGGAGCCTGGCAGGCTCCTGCCTGGAGGCTTTGGTCAAGGTCATGACTCTGCCTGAAAAACTATCCCTTCCTCTCAGCTGACACCAACTCTGCCACCTTTCAGAGCTCAGCTCATGACCCCGCCTCCCAGGAAGCTCCCAGGTCTTCCCTTGTGGCTGACGATAAAAAATCCACCTGCAATGCACAAAATCCAGGTTGGATCCCGGTGTCAGGAAGATCCTCCAGAGAAGGAAATAGCAACCCACTCCAATATTCTTGCCTGGAGAATCCCAGGGACAGAGGAGACTGGCAGCCTACACCACAGAGTGGCAGAGAGTCAGATACGACTGAACGACTAACACTTTTCTTCCCTCTTCTAAGCTCAGCTTCAGGCCCTTGGCCTCCACCCCTATCCATGGGCACGGCCCCAGAGCCCGTGCCTTGGCCTCCACTGTTTCACGTCTCTTAACTCCTATCTCCTTCACCAGACAGAGGGCTAAGAGGACCCGACATCACTTTTGAATCCTTGGGCTAGCCCAGCACGGGGTGAGCACACAGCAGGCACTTAGTGTAACACCAGCAGCTTTTACACTCACTGGCAGATTTGCAATAAGGTGTCAAGGGAAGGTGACCTTGCAAGAGCCAAAATCAAGATGCTGGAGGTGGGGAGTGGTCTTAACAAACACACTGAACATTATATCCCCATTGTATATAGGGAAGGTGGAAAGATCTTACTGCTTTGAATCACAGACAACAGAAATAGAAAACTCAACAACAGAAAATCTTGGCTTGTAGAGGAACTCAGGCTCAGAGAAGATGAGCACCTTGGTGGGGGGGTGGGGACTGGGGACCGCCGGGGGGAGACTCATGTTCATCCAAAGGGGATGTGAGTTAAAAGAAGGATTTGAAATCTGGCACCAACAGAAGCAGTAAAATTGAGATAGAATCAGTTTTCCAAAGCCACCAGAGGGCAAAGAAAGGTATAGGAAGCTATTGCTTTCTGTACATGTGTTAAGGATCTACTTGTTTAAATTCTACATTTTTACTTATTTTAACCCCCAAAGAGCTTCGTGAAATAACTGTAACCACGGCGTTTTACAGCTGAGGAAACCAAGATGCAGAAAGGTGACATCACCTGCCCCCATGCCATGGGAGGAGGGGCCAAGGGGCAGCTCAGAGTTGGTGGGGGGGCTCTGTGCATCCCAACTGGCTTGGGACCTCCAAGAGGATGGGGGCTGGACACCCCCAGCTTTCGGGCGCTGGGACCCAGGGGCAGTGCCTCCCTCTGCTCTCTTTTGAAGGAAAACAAATATCTACCACTGGCAGGTAAAAAAGATGCATCCCGGGCTGTTTGTGATCGCTGCTATACAGAGAAAAGCTAATTTTAGAAACAGATTATTAAAAAATATATCCACTCCGAACAGCATGATCAATCAAGCCCTCGAGATGCAGATCTTCCCTGCATTCTGGGCCTTCCTGGCCACACAGGGCTTCTCTGGGCTGCAGTCTGGGCTGGCCAGGCCTCCTTCTCACTGGGGCCACCTGGCTCTGCATGCCCAGACCTTTGCTTCCGGCCTCCCAGGCTCCAGGGAGGATGAACAAGGGGACAGGGCTTCCTGTGCTGACTCGTCTGGACCACATTGGTCCCCAGGTCCCACCCCCTAACAAAGCTGGGGGATGCTTCGGCTCCCACGCCTTGAGTTGAAAGCCTCCTTCCCCCAGGTGGGGGCCTGCGCTGGGCTGATGCTCTGGGGTCTGAGCGGCACGTGTGGAGGCCCCAAGCAGGCACGCCCACTGCCGCCTCCCTGCTTCACCACTAAGCCTGGCCTGCTGGGCCTCCACAAAGCCTTGTGGAATTTTAGAGGTGATTACCCCAAGGGGCCTCAGAGCTCCTTCAGGCCTCCTTGTTCTACAAATGGGAAAACCAAGGGCAAAAGTGGAAGCAATTTGCCCACGTGGATAGTGCATTCCGAGTGCATCATCTGCTCTGCCCCTTGCAAATCCCCAGTCTCTGCTTCCGCAAGGCTGGGTGCTCAGCACCCTCCCTTCCTTCACTCACAGAGTGCAGGGGCAGAGGTCAAGGTCCCTGCACCCTGAGGCTTCCCCCTTCATGTTCCTGCCCGAACTCATGGTGGTAGCAGTTCTGGCTGAAAACCAGGCCAAGAGGAGGCTCAGGTGGGGACCTGGGGTCAGGATCCCAGCCCAGGAACAGGTGTCTGGATTCAGGAGGCCCTGCACGGTGGCTGGCTGAGCCCGGGGACCCCAGCACGGAGTCCTTCTCATCCGCCCCATCAGGCTGCCAGCCCATAGCATGGTGCTGAGGGGACTTCTGTGACACCTGGCCCATGCAGGTGCTGACCCAATGTTCCCATTGGATCTGCATGAAAACATCGAGGCCTCAAGCCGCCCTGTCCAGCCTCTGTGGTCTCCATGTTCCCCACCTGAGAGAGACCTTCAACTCACTGCCATATCCTGCATCCTGCCCCCTGTCTGCCCACAGGGACTCCAGGCCCAGTGCCCTCCCAGGTCTGCAGATGGGGGCTGGCAAGTTCACAAGAATAAGCATCGAAACTATATTGTCTGTCCTGGAGTTAAGTCCTCATGATGCTGCCAGGCTGTGGGCAGAGGGTCAAGTCCCAGGAACCGGTATTAAATTGACTGGACATCCAGCACAAGGGAGCCGGGGATGAAGGGTCAGGCCTGGCTAGGAGGGCCCTGTAATCTGCAAGCAAGGGAGGCCTGGGGGACACCAGCCTGCAGGTTTGACAGGAAGAGTCTGCAGCCCGAGCCTTCACCAGGCTCATAAGACAGCTTCAAGACCTCTTCAAGATGCTGTGGGGTCCTGACAGGTTTCCTCCAGGTGGGCACCAGAGGGGGTCCTCACACCTGTGTACTGGAAATCAGTGTCCAGGCCAGCACGTCATCTGGTCCGAAGACAGTGCTGCCTGGAGACTTCCCAGCCTCGAGGATCCTCTTCTCCTGGCCCAGCCCCCTCTCACCTCTGACTGCTCACAGAGCTCCCTGAAGGCCCAGGCCCAGGATACCCTCCCATCAGTATTCATCCCTGGCTGTGGTCTCAGCAGCTGCAAAGCTGAGAATCTACTCGATAAATAATGGGCTAAGAAGCGCGGAGCCTCCCCTCCTGCTTGCATTATCGGTGGGTCTGTGGCAGGCTCCAGGGCTGGGACACTTCCCGCCTCTGCTCCCTGTTGACTTTGTGGCTGAGGAAGAGCCTCTCGTGGGGTCTTGCACAGCCAGGACCCCAGCTGAATGTTGTGAGCAGGGTTCCTCCAGCCCCTTCCAGAAGCCAAGGGAGCAGAAGGAGGGGTCCGGCCCCTTGAGGGAGGTCATTGAGAGGGCCCTCTGCAGGTCCACCTTGATTTCCATGAATCAGCCCCTGAGCCACCGTGAGCATGTGCCCTGGGGCAGGGACTGGGCTCCAAGGCCTGCACGTGACTGCCAGGCTGGGGTTGCTGTGGGCAGAGAGCCCAGGGCCTGCTGCTTCCCCAGTGATGAGGATTCCTCTCCTGAATGTCTGCAGGGCAAGGGCCCAGCTGGAGGGATCCCAGGGGAAAAGGTTCTCCAGTCCCAAATTTGGGATTCTGGAACTTTGGAATTCCAGGCTTTAGATGCACAGGATCCTGGCCTGGCTGGTGGCTGAGAGAGAAGAAGGCCTGGGCCCGGTCTCTCTGCAAGACTCTGAGCTCACCAGGGCAGGCAAGCCGATGTCACTCATATTCAGAACACCCAGTGCCCTGGGAGGGTCCTGGAACCTAGCGGGGTCTGGGGGGATTTGCCAGATGAATGAATGGTGCTTTCCTCCCTAGGAGAACTGGGCCTGCAGGTGGATGGATCTGTCCAGCCAGCTGAGAAGGCAGATGTCTGGCCATGTGTTTGGGCTTAGCCCTACTCCTATGGCTCCTGTGTTCCCGCAGTGCTTTGAAGGGAGACAAGGATCAGCCACCACGAGCTGATCCCTGGGGAAAGAGCAGAGTGCTCTGCAGACACTCAGAACTGTCCAGGGCAGGCTTCTCTTGTTTGGAAAGGAAAAGAGAGAGATTGATCCAAGGGCAGGACCACTGGGGGAGGGGCATGGGGGGTGGAGCCCAAGCCAAACCACAGACGTGTGACCCCTTGCACCAGGACTTTCCCCTTGAGGATGGCCAACCGGCACCTGTGTCCTCTGGGCTGACAGCAAGGCTGCCTGCTGTCCTGGGACCAGGAGCCTCCATGTCTTCCTCCCTAGATGTTGACCCTGACACAGTTAAGATAGAACATTCACATCCCCACAAAGACTGCCCTGGTCCCCTCTTGAGCCACTCGCCCCCTTCCTAACTGCTGCCAGCCACTAATCCATCCTCCATTTCTGTGATTTTGTCATTTCAGCAATGGTCCTGCTCATGCTGCCAGGAGGGAGGTTTGGAGGAGGCAGAAGGTGGAGGTGGGCCGGCTAGCTAGCATCCCCTAGCCCCACCCCCTAGCACCCTTCCCTCCTTTTCTGACACCCACCTCCAGCCTGGGACAGAGACAAGCCTCAGGCTGGCCTGCTTCCTGGGGAGCTCCTCCTTTGGGTAGGAAGCAGGTAGTCTGGGTTTTCTGGGAATGTGGGAGCTGAGGGGCTAATACATGACTTTGCCATGAAGGGGGCTGCCTGCTTCCTTCTGGGGGGCTTATTTTTCCCAGGCTGGGGGCTATCAGGTCTGAAGACCCCCTTGGGGCTGGCCCTGGTGCAGAATCCGTAAACAACACTAGGCAACCCCTGTCTGAGTCGCCCACCTGGCCCACCGCTACCTGCTCCCCGGCAGAGCCCAGTCTGGGCATTTCCTGCAGAGAGTGAAATAAACAAGGCCATAAATATTTCTCTCCCTGTGAAGCTGGAAGACAGAAGGGCCCTAGATAGAGATAACAGGAGATGCAGGGCCACAGGGGGACAGCAAATTTTGTTTGACTGTGTGGAAAGCAGACAATAGAATTTGGCTGCTTATGGAAAGGTGCCAGCTGCCTTTCCCAGTGCCGTGCTCTGGTTATTGGAGCCTAACCTGGCACCAAAGGGCTAGCCTGCTCTTGAACCTGCAGCCACAGCCCAGACAGAGGCAGAGCCATGGCCCCAGCCCCCAGCATCCTTGCATTGGTGGCCCCACTGGAAGCCCTCCTCAGCCAGGTGAGAGCCCTTGGTCATCCTCCCTGAAGGGTGTGGTCTGCATGCCCCACCTCCTCTACCACCCCTGGGACTCATTCCTCCCACCCTTGCTGGTCCATTGGGACATGTTGGAAACACCTTAAGAACCACCCAGACTGAACTCCCTGGGACTCCAGTTGATAGTCCAAGTCCAAGTACTGGGTTCCATGCTCCTGGCTGTGTGACCCTGGGGAGGTCACTTTGCCTTTCTGGGCCTGTTTCTCAACTATAGATGTAACAACTAGCTCACAAGGTAAGTGTGAGGGTGAAAAGAGAGAGGAGATCCTCCTGGGGCCTGGAACATGCTCATCCAACAGTGATTCTCATGGCCCCAGCTTTGCCCGCAGCCCCCTAACTTCCCGCTGGGCAGTCTTGCTTCCGGTCTGCTTCATGAAGGCTATTCCATCATTTCCTCAGATTTAGGTCCCGTTCTCCAGATCTGCATGCGAGCTTCTTGAGGAGCAGGGCTGCCTTTGCCTGGCTCAGGGTTTAGGTATTCCCCAGGGATCACCATCTGTAAATCGCCTGCATGCCCACCACATACTGGGTACTTCCTACCATCCACTCCATCATTGGAGGGAGATGAGCAGCCAGCACATGGGCGCTGCCTTGTGGTGCTGGCAGTAGGGGTGGGTGAGGACAGGGTGTCCCCAGGGGCTTCAGGTATCAGAAAAGGGTTGCATCTCAAAGATCAGGAGAGGCAAGAGCAGCCTGAGGGACAGGGAGGGGGATTCTGAGCAGGAGGGTGCCCTGAACAAGGGTGCAGGGCCTAGGGACTCACAAGGGGTCCTGATCTGCAGCTGGGCTAGGACCAGCCTGAGAGAGACAATGGTGGGGGGGGGGTGTGGTAGAGGCCACCAACGGGCCTACCTGTGTGGCATCCAGCCCAAAGTGGCCATCTGTCCAGGGATAGCCCTTGGGAATGCTCATTCCTCTGTTTTCCCAGTGGGGCTGCCCAGCATGGCGCTGGGTCTACTCCAGGTACAGGCAAGGTCCTAGACCTGCCACATGCCGGAAGCTGAAGCACAGTGGGAGGACATGTGCTCCAGGTGGAAACTGGAAATCTGGATGACTAAGTGACTGGGTCCTCTGGGGTTGGCTGTGATGGCCCCCTGGGGACAGCCAGGTCCATCCCACATACCCACTCCAAACCAAACTTCCTGACCGGGCTCCTCAAGGACTCAGCTACTGATTGGTCCTCAAGGGGACATCTCTGAGTTCTCAGAAATGACCTAGGGGAAGGAGACCTCATGGGTTGGAAGGGTTTACTCTCACATACTGAGGCAGTACCTCTGAGTCGGCAGAAAGCTTCTCTCTGTGAATCCCCATAAAGTGTCCTGCGCTTCCACTAACTCATTGATCCACATGTTTTCCCAGGCCTGAAGATTTCTTAACTGTCATCACAAGGTTAGAAGAATTGTGCATTGGAAAACCATGCAGCATATTAAAGTCAGCCTGAAATATTGCCACAATACACAGAAATATTTTATATTTATTCTCTTTTAGAAATTGTTATAAAGGGAATATAATGAGAATGTTGCAAATGAGTGGAATATTTTCTTCTAACCTGACAATAAAAATATGTCAAAGGGATGCATGAAACTCTAATAGGAAATAGCTGATGGGCCCTGGAAGTGCAGGGATTTAGCAAAGATTTTACCTGGTGCCTTGACTGGCCCAAAGGACAGAAGTGGGGGCTTCAAGAGCAGTTTTTTCCTGTGGGTAAATGCACAGAGGATGGGAGGAGAAAAGACAGGGTGGTCTGTGTGCCTGGTCAGGACCTGGAACTGATCAAATATCAGATATGCTCACAAAGACCTGAAGACATAGAGCCTTACTGAGCCTTAAAATGGCAGAAACATTACCAACCACCCCCAGCACCATCTCCCTCCTCCTCCTTCTCATGATCCCTATTTCCATCCTTCTTATCATCATCACCAACAACCCCTCATTATCATCACCATCCCCATCATCATGACAATCATCATCATCACCATCAGCAGCAGCATCACCACCCCATCGTCATCACCAATCCCATCAACACCATCCCCATCATCTCCAACCCCATCACCATCCCCCTCATTTCCATGACAATCATCATTATCATCATCCCCACCACCATCACCACCCCATCATCCCCATCATCACCATGACAATCATCATTGTCATCATCACCATCAGCAGCACCCCCATCATCATTATCATCACCATCCCATCCTCATCACCATCCCCATCATCATCACCATCCCACCCTCATCACCATCCCCATCATCATCACCATCCCACACTCATCACCATCCCCATCATCCCCATCATCATTACCATCCCACCCTCATCACCATCCCCATCAGCCCCATCCCCATCACCACCCCATCATCATCACCAATCCCATCAACACCATCCCCATGATCCCCAATCCCATCCCCATCCCCATCATCCCCATGACCATCACCATTATCATCAGCACCATCACCACCATCATAACTGAGCTAATAGTTTCAGTTTGTTGAATAATGTGCCACACACCATGGGAAGGGCCTTACATAAACGATCATATTTCAACCTCACAACAACCACACGAATCACTCTCATGTTTACCAAATGTGGAAACTGGTGTTCAAAGAGGTTTAGAACTTACTCAAGCTCACACACATGTAGGTGTGAAGCTCAAATTGGGACGCAGGTCATTCTGGTTCCAAAGTCCTGACAACTCTGTCTCAAATGTTTTTTCATCAAACCTAAAAGCAGTCCAACCAGCTTCAGGATGGTAAGGAATCTTCTTCCCAGAGGCCTCTGTGCTAGGTGTATATAAACTACAGACTGAGATGACTTCAACCATCACTGTCGGCTACCAGAAGAAAGTCCATTTAATAAATGCCATGACTTCCTGCCATGTGTCAGGTGGTGGGATCAACTGAGGGAGTCAAACACAGAGACAACCAGCCCTGAATCAAAATACAAAGACCACACATCAGGAGACCCAAATGAAGGGAACCATTCTGATTCAGCACAGAGGTGGGGGAGGGGGGCAGCCTACATGAAAAAGGAGGCCCTTGAACATGGCTTAAAACTCAACATTAAACAAACTAAGATCATGGCATCTGGTCCCATCACTTCATGGAAAATAGATGGTGAAACAATGATAACAGTGACAGACTTTATTTTCTTCGGCTCCCAAACCACTGCAAATGGTGCCTGCAGCCATGAAATTAAAAGATGCTTGCTCCTTGGAAGAAAAGCTATGATGAACCTAGACAGCATATTAAAAAGCAGAGACATTACTTTGCTGACAAAGGTCTGTTTAGTCAAGGTTATAGTTTTTCCAGTGGTCATGTATGGATGTGAGAGTTGGACCATAAAGAAAGCTGAGCGCCGAAGAACTGATGCTTTTGAACTGTGGTGCTGGAGAAGATCTTGAGAGTTTGTTGGACTGCAAGGAGATCCAACCAGTGATTTGTAAAGCAAATCAGTCCTGAATATTCATTGGAAAGACTGATGCTGAAGCTCCAATTGGCCACCTGATGCGAAGAACTGACTCACTGGAAAAGACCTTGATGCTGGGAAAGATTGAAGGCAGGAGGAGAAGGGAACAACAGAGGATGAGATGGTTGGATGGCATCACTGAATGGATGGACATGAGTTTGAGCAGGCTCTGGGAGTTGGTGATGGACAGGGAAGCCTGTGTGCTGCAGTCAGTCCATGGGGTCACAAAGAGTCGGACATGACTGAGTGACTGAGCTGAACATGACTTTGAAGGACTCATACAATTTCACCAGGTGAATATGGGAAAGGCAGTGTGGGAGAGCAGAGGAACAGCCAAGAGTTCTGAGAGTTTTCACAATAGGATTCTCAGGAGGATGGTGGGTGGAAACCCAGTGGGAAGTAAGGTTAGGGCCCCACTGCAGAGAGCCCTGACCTGTGCTATATGGGGAGGGCTTTGGACTTGACTTTGTGCAGGCACCTTCTAAGGTAGCCAAGTAGGGCAGGTTCACGAGAGCCCCCCAGTCCCTGTTTGGGGATGGATCCTTGGCAAAGTCCCAGAGGTTGTGAGCTCTGCCTTAAACACACTTCTGCCTCCTCCCCTCTTCCCGAGTCCCACCCTAAGAACCTATTAATATCACAATTATTCTCTGCACTGATGCTCCACACTGGGCACTGCCTAGGAGCTAAGGTTGGGAGGGTGAGGAAACCAGACAAGGTCCTGCTCTCTGGGGATCCATCTTCCACTGCACAAGGACAACATTCCCGGGCCAGGCTATCCTGACCACCTTCATTGATGTCCCCACAACTCTGCAGCATCTGATGGGTGCCAATGGCCCCATTCTTCCCCCAGGTAGCACACCTGCATGCTATCCTGAACCTTCCAGAGACATGATATCTTCCCCAGACACCAAAACTCTGATGTTGACAATCTCAGGTCCCTGGTGAGATGGGAGGAGAGGCTGTGCCTTAGTGGGGTGGATGGCAGCATGCCCTATCCATGCTGTGCTTTGGATCTTTTCTCTAGACCTAGGCTCATCTCCAGAATGCCCTAGGACAGCCCCAAAAGGAAGTGACGGGCAGCAGGGAGCCTTGAAAACACTTTGGAATCCATAGCTAAGTGTCCCCGGGTACTGACCCCAGAGGACATGCAGTATGTGAGGGGCTGGCTGGTCGGCAGTTATGCACTCTCTCCCAGAGGTTCTGTGGGGATGATCAGTCTTCTCTGGGCTAAGAAACGTGTGCAGAGGGTGGGAGGGGTGCTCCTTGGGGAAGGCTTTCTCAAATTGACATTCAATTTCCCTTCGCTAAAAATACATCTGAAGCCAAGCCACTCAGGATTATAAAAGAGACCTGAGATTGAACATTAAATACATATGCACTCAATGTTGGGAAGGCTTTGACCTTCAAAACTTCCTTTCGATGAATTCCCAAATAAAATACTATTTATACAGCTTAAAGCAAATTATTGTGTAGCCCACGACTCAATCTTCACATCCTAATTTAGACTCTACAGACCTTTCTGGAGCTTAGCTCTGCAGGCAAGCACAACCATTGGTGAGGACTTGAGAAGGCCTTTCTGAACTCATTGCAATAGAAATATTGAGTTTGGATCGCTCACAATCAACTTATATATGTTACATTCATGTTTCCCGAACCCAAACAGCAGAGCATTAATCTCTTAAGATTAGTGACTCAGGGTGTTGGAATTCACAATACACAGATAGCACCAGAGCTTTGCTGATGTTCGGGGGCCACTTGAATTCCCAAGGACAGAGGAGCCCAGTGGGCTACAGTCCATGGGATCGCAAAGAGTCAGACACAACTGAGCGAATGACACTTTCACTTTAGGAAGCAGCCAAAAGGTTGACATCATCCTGGTTTTAATTTCTTATCAAATATGGCCGAGCTTATTTTCAGGATCTTAATAAACTGCTCTTCTTGGCTGGGACTCCTTCTATCCCTGAACTGCTGGCTCCCTCCTGGTCTCTGGGGATGTGGACACCACCTTTTCAAACCTCTAAATCTCAACTCTGCCTCTGGAAGATTCAACCAGAGCAGCTGAAGAGTGGATGACAACAAAGAACGTAAAGAAAATATGGTTCCAAATGCCACTGCTGAGCAAAAAGTCCTTAGAGGTGCCCTGATAAATTACCAAAAACACTGGCCAGATTCAAGGGCCAAATTTCACCTCAACCTGCCTCCAGGGAGGACGATTCCCAGGTCGTTCTAACTCTGGTTTCACAACTTCACCAGAGTCCTTATTTATAAGTCAAGTGCTAGTGAATATGCTGAAACTAAGCACAAAATGATCCAACTCAGAACTCCCCCTCCTTCAAGTCTCAGTTCCTCCTCCCTAAATGTGGTGAGCGAAGGAGTTTCTCTACTCCTTTCACCGCCTCTCCTTCTTTTTTGCAGACTTGTCACCAGCCCCCAATTACAGGAGCTCTGAGTCAGGCTGATTAATTATGGATTTGCCAAACCTTGAAGCTTTCACTAAAGTTAATCTTTGAAATGATCTCATGCAGATCAGACCTTGTTCGGCCCCATCCAGGGCCCTCTGCTCTATCTAACAAATAGTATCAATTGAATCAATACAGTTATCTAGCAGATAATGGGCTGCAAGCTGGAAACCCCAGGTCGGTAGTTCTTAGGGCAGATGGTTTCTGCTCGTCTGATATCAGCACCAGGACAGGGGTCAACACGGCCCCCAGCCAGCCTGCCCCTTCCTGGATCCATTCCCCCCAAAGGGGTAGCAAGCTTCAGGCTGGGCACCACTCTCTGGCGCCTGGGTACCTGGTGACTGTGGTGGTGCAGGTATTCAGTCGTGTCCTACTCTTTGCAACCCCATGGTTGTAGTCCACCAGGCTCCTCTATCCCCTCTATCCATGGGATTCTCCAGGCAAGAATACTGGAATGGGTTGGGTTGCAATTTCCTCCTCCAGGAGATCTTTCCCACCCAGGGATCAAACCTGTGGCTCTTGCCTCTCCTGCACTGGCAAGCAGATTCTTTACCACTTGGGCCACCTGGGAAGCCCTGGGTACCTGGGGATGCAGTTAAAGGGCCAGGCCTGCAGGGGGTATCTGCATCTTTTCAAACTTTAAAGACTCAGGCTAGAAACGTGATCCACTCATGGTGCTTAGTGATGGCGTGGATGCGGGGCTGGAGGAAGGAAGAACTACTTTCCAGATGCTGAGAGCCCTCTTCACCTGCTGTGTGTCCCCAGGGCCACAGCTCACCCACACATCTGGGGGCAAGGAGTGCTCCATCCTCACTGTAGCCTTTTTCCCCACACCTGGCATCATGCCCAGCCAGAGGGCACTCAGAAAATAAATGCATGCTGGGTGACTGAAAGGCCAAATCTGATCGCTGATGACTGCCCCAAGTTGTCTACCCAGAGGCTATCTGGGGTGGGGTGCGGGGCAGGGAGAAGATGGGGGGCCTGCAGCCACGCTATGGCACCTCTTGCTGGATAGTGAGACCAGAGTGCAAGATGCTGTGGGCCCTAGAGTCCAGGGGTCCCTGGTGCCCTTACGGTTAGATGGGACACTGTTAGCTCCCCGTCCTGCCAACAGGGTGAAGTGGGCAGGGCCTGGCAGCCCCAGGGAGGCTCTTGGATAAGTGGGGGCCTCTCAGAGCCTGGGGGAGAGTGGTGTGGGGATGGACTCTCAGCCCTTCTCTGTCCTGCGCTTTCAACACCTCCTGTGCTCTTTCAATACCCTGACCCATAGGCCCCCAGCAGACTCACCTGAGGACACCTTCTCCCTCATCTGCAAGAACCAAATGGCTGGACACTTTTTGCCAAGACGCATCCATGGAGCGGATCCCAAGGACTGGCCTTACAGTACCTGCATCAGAAAAGCCCCTCAAAGGTCTGTCTTTCAGGCCCCAGCTGGGATCCACAAAGATGAGTGACTCAGGGTCACGGAAGGCCAGGGCCTCTTTTCCCGTGGTAAAGACACCACCTCTGTATCCAGACCACATTACACCAAGGGCCGCACCTGGACCCCCAGGAGACTGTACTGTCCTTCCTCCCTGGCATCCCTGGAAGATCCAGCAGCTGTGTCATCTGGTGAGGGAGCTGAGCGCCCAGCCACTCCCTGTGGTTGCCAGAACCATGGACCTGCCACCCCCACCGTGGACCCTTGAGGCTAGCTCTTGTCTGCTGCCAACTCTTGCACTTGGCTGGGCACATAGAGGTCTGTTCAGCAAAAGTGGATGGATGAATGGACGGCTATGTGGATCTCTGCTTCAGCCAGTACCTTTGTCTTTGAATGAAGCAGCACTTCCTACCATCTCTGAGCAGAAAGCCTCCTTCTTGAATGAGGGCAGCAGTCAAAGCCCATGTCGCAGGATCAAAGTCTCTTAGCCTGGGGACTGTGGTCCCTCTGAAGCTCTGTAGACACAAGTGTGAGGGGCATGTTCTTCCCCTGGGGACCGGGTTTATAGCTTCAGTCCAATTCTCCAATACATTCAAGTTCTCCCAGAAATAAACATGCACTAAGGTCTCATAGCTGAGATTTGATTCTTAGGCTCCCTTGGAAGTGACTTTGAAATCAGCTCCACTCTACCTCCCTCTGTGCAGGGGCACCTCTTCTTCTGATACCTCCCTCCCCGAGCAGGAACACCACATCCTGGGGAGGAAGCTATTGCCACATGCAGACTGATGCAGTGCTGTGTTCATTTCAGGGGAGAGCAGTTTATCAGGCATGGGGCCTTCTTCCCAAGGTGAGTCCCTGACGGCGTGAAGTTTGACACTGTGGCCATCCTGCCTTGTCACTCAGCTGCGACATGATGCTTCGGACATGATGCTTCCCTGGCCCCTGAAGCCACAAGGCACCCCCCAGGATCCTGGGCCATGACTCCCGGAGGATTTGTTGTAGTTGTTCAGTTGCTCAGTTGTGTCTGACTGTTTGAGACCCCATGGACTGCAACACACCAGGCTTCCCTGTCCTTCACCATTTATGAGTTTACTCAAACTCATGTCCATTGAGTCAATGATGCTGTCTAACCATCTCATCCTTTGTCACCCCCTTCTCCTGCTGCCCTCAATCTTTCCCAGCATCAGGGTCTTTGCCAGTGTGGTCCATGCCATGTAGGACCAGCCAGAGGATTTAGCCCATGAGAAAGGAACTGTGGCACAGCTCGCCTGATGGCACCTGTTCTGACCCCACCCCACCTTCTGCACCTAAAGGCTCAGCTTCTGGCCAGGACAAGGCTGCTCAGCTAGTGCAGTGAGATAACACCCTCCTCAGACTGGCAGAGCCCCAGTCTCCCTCCACACTTACCCTCCTAAGTGTGTGTTAGGCGCTCAGTCGTGTCTGACTCTTTGCGACCCCATGGACTGTAGCCCGCCAGGCTCCTCTGTCCATGGAATTCTCTAGGCAAGAATACTGGAGTGGGTTGCCATTCCCTTCTCCAGGGTATCTTCCCAACCCAGGGATCGAACTCGGGTCTCCTGCATTACAGGCAGATGCTTTACTATCTGAGCCACCAGGGAACCCCACTTACCCTTCTAGCTCATTCAAAGGAAGACAGCCATTTCATGGGGGATCCCTTACCATGACCCACTAGGCAAAACAGATGTTTCTAAGATCTGGCTAAGAGCATGAAAAGCCAAAGTAGTTTAATTTACAGAGCAAGGGAGATAGGGGATGAAGAGCCCTTACTTGTGTTTTTTCATGAAAATTTCTATTAATGCTCATATGATAAATGAATTTTAAAGGTTTCTTGTTGATTCAAGACAGAAGCTGCTATGCACAGATGGTTGTATCCAAGGGGCTGCCCACCTCCCCATCTTGCGCTGCCAACTCTTCACCCCTCCACCTCCACCCCCACTGCAGGGAGGAAAGGAACATCCCAGAGAAGGTGACCACTGCTGCGGAGAACATGCCCCTTCTTCAACAGCCGACCAAAATCCCACTGAGGGTGCAGAGGTGAGAAGAGTGCCCCCCGCCACCAGAAGGGCATAGCCCCGTGCTGGGGCAGACAGTGAGTGTTACCTAGACAGCACAGCTCATAATGTTAAATTTCAATAGCATCACATAATCTCTCCCATTACAGTCACCAGCACTGGGCTTTCATTTCACTTCATTTTTCTGTCTCTTTAAAGTGATGCTAAGGGAGAAAATGCTATTTACTTGTTGCTAGAATTTACCTTTCATTGATTATAAGTGAAGAGGCACCTTTGCATGTAACTGTGAACCTGTCCCTTGATCTCCTTTCAAAGGAGTAAATTATTTTGCTTTCACTTTTTGTCTACTGTCTCTAATTTCTCTTGTCTACTTGTAAAGTCTTCCTTTTAGTAAGTGTTTAAACATAATTTCTATTCTATTTTCCTTTAAATTTTCATTTGAATATTTTTGGTTAATATACACTTTAAGACTTCTAAATAGTCAAATCCATCAATACATTTCATCTCCATTCTTAGTAAGCTGCTCCACTAGAAATTTGAGAAACATCTACTTTATTTTATTTTGTGCACCCAAGAGCTCAGTTGTGTCTGACTCTTTGCAACCCCATGGACTGTAGTCTGCAGGGCACTTCTGTCCATGGGATTTCCCAGCCAAGAATACTGGAGTAGGGTGCCATTTCCTCCCCCCGGGGATCTTCCTGACCCAGGGATCGGACCTGTGCCTTTTGTGTCTCCTGCATTGGCAGGCAGATTCTTTACCACTGAGGCACCTGAGAAGCCCAATTTTTATAGTTTTTAAATATTTTTATAATTTAAGTTTTAACTAACTCTTCAATCTATTCAGAATGTATTTTGGCATATGGTAATGATTTAAATTAACTTTCTCTACCTAGTGAGCCATTGTTCCAACACTACTTGTTCACTATATTAAATGTTTACATCTACCGAAAGAATGTAGGATTATAGCTTTACGTCTCAATGTAGAGTGTAGTTACATTATAATTTTTAAGATATTTTCATTTTTGTTATTTCCTACAGAGTGTGTAATTATATTTTTAATTTCCTCTTTGACCAATAATTGCTTTAGGAGAATATTTTAAAATGTCTATGCATTTATAATCTTTCTGCATAAAATACCTTTTTTTATTGAGGTGTAGATGGCATATAACATTATATTACTTACAGGTGTACAACATAATGATTCCATACTTGTATATATTGCAAAATTATTACCACAATAAGTGTAGTTAACATCCATCATTACACATAGCTACAAATTTTTTTCTTGTAATGATTTACTCTCTCAGTAACTTTCAAATATGCAGAGCAATATTGTTAACTATAGTCACCATGCTGTACATTATATCCCTAGGACTTATTTATTTTATAACTGGCAAGTTTGTACCCTCTGACCCCTTCAGCCCATTTCATCTGCCCCCACTCCATACCTCTGGCAACCACTGATCTGTTCTCTGTATCTCTGCATGCATGCTCAGTCACTTCACTCATATCCACCTCCTTCTGACCTTATGGACTGTAGCCCACCAGGCTCCTCTGTCTGTGGAATTTCCCAGGCAAGAACATTGGAGTGGGGTGCCATTCCCTCCTCCAGGGGATCTTCCAGACCCAGGGATTGAATCCACCTCTCCTGCATTGCAGGCAGATTCTTTAGCACTGAGCCACCATGGAAGCCCTCTCTTGTATCTATAAGCTTGGTTCCCCCCCTCTAGATCCCACATCTAAAATGAGATCACATGGTATTTGTCTTTCTCTGACTTATTTCTGTGAGTTTGATGCCCTCAAGGTCCATCAAGGGGGAAGAAGGTGAGGTCTTGAAGGATGAATAGGAGTTCACTTGGTAGATACAGATGAAAAGCATCAGACTCCCTTGCTTTCCCACCCCCTTGACTCTCTCCCCCCACAGCTACTATATTTTTATTCAGAACACTTTTCTCCACCTGACATGTTATACATTTATTTGCCCAATGAATGAATGAAAAAAAAAAGAATGTACACAAAATCCTCAAGGCATAAATCTCTACCCCCATTATCACAATTGACTCAACAATTTTAGATGAAGAAGACAGTGACTTATTTTATTGATAAGGAAGAAGCAGAGATTAAAGAGTTTGGCCACGATGAAATTCGTGTTAGTTGACAAAAGCAGGAGATAAACTTGAATATGTGGCACCATTTCACAAGGACATGTATGCATGCTCAGTTGTGTCTGACTGCCATTTCATTTTCCAGGGGATCTTCCCGACCCAGAGATTGAACTCAGGTCTCCTAAACTGCAGGTGGTTTCTTTACCACTGCACCGCCTGGGAAGCCCTGAAAAGAACAGTAGGCCCCGATGTTCACAGTGGCACTGTTTACAATATTCAAGACACGGAAGCAACCTAAATGTCCATCAGGGGAGGAAGGGATAAAGATGTGGTCCACAAAGCCAATGGAATATTACTCAGCCATTAAAAAGAATGAAATAACACTGTTTGCAGCAACAAGTATACACCTAGAGACTATCATGCTGAGTAAAGTCAGAGAGAGAAAGAGAAACATCATATGATATCCCTTACATGTGGATTCTAAAGAGAAATAATACAAATGAACTTACAAAACAGAAACAGATGTGCAGGTTTGGAGAATGAACTTCCAGTTGCCCTTGCCAGGGGGAAAGATATGGGTAAGGGATAGTCAGGAAATTTGTGATGGACATGTACACACTGCTATATTTAAAATGCATAACCAGCAAAGACCTTCTGTATAGCACAGGGAACTCTGCTTGAGGTTATGTGGCAGCCTACATGGGAGGGGAGTTTGGGGGAGAATGGATACATGCATATACATGACAAGAGTCCCTTCACTGTTTACCTGAAACTACCACAAAATTGTTAATCAGATATACTGCAATACAAAATTTTTTTAAAAAAGAATAGTAACACCGAATGAGGAAAATATCCCCAAATGGTAACAGTAGGGGTGGGGGTGGGAGGTAGCCCCTGTACGGTGTGTGTGAATGTTTCCATTTTCTTAGCTGCACTTCCAGGTGATTTCAACAAAGCACACCAGCCAGGAGAGGCTGGGCACGGGCACAGGGCACTGTCCATGCCTGGTTCTAAGCACTTAGGAAGGCATGGTTCCCACCCAGGCCTGACGCTGGGGCTCTTTCTCCCTAACACTCTGCCTAACTCATGCTGTGTCTTCATTGGCCTTATTGGGAGTAATCGGCTTCCGATAGAGATTAATAGAGAAAATATTTCCAAAACACTTAAACAAGCACTCCCATTCATCTATGCTCTGAAAAGTAATCTTGAGGGGCAACCTGTGAGAAGGGCTAATTGCAGTTTCAGACAGAAATCCACATGGAGCTTGCAGGGGGCCACTTACACCCGCTGACCAGCCTCTGAGAGCCAGAGGGCATGTCTGTCCCCAGCTTGGCACTGTGGATTTGGTGGCCGTGGCCTGGCTGTGGGGCTGCAGACAGTGCGGACAGCCTGGCCCCATGGGTTGTGGCCTTGGTCTTACCTTCTCCAGGCCATACTTTCCTTATGCATAAAAGGAGGTTATTAAAATATTTATTTTTTAATATTTTTAGTCCATTGTCTAAAAGAGGTATTTTCATCATGGCAACCTACGTCCTGCCAGGCAGCTGGGAGGAGAAGCCCAGCCGACGTACAGAAGAGCTCAGAAGGCTATGCCCACAGTGCTCGCCTTGTGGGAACGCCTTCCCGACTGTCCTTAGAGGTGGCTATGGACTGAATGTTTGTGTCTGTCCAAAATCTCCATGTTGAAGCCTTAATGTAATGGTAATTAGGAGGTGGGGGCTTTGGGAAAGCTTAGATGAAGTCATGAGGGTGGGTCCCCTAATAATCGGTGTGTGTGCGTGTGTGTGTGTGTGTGTGTGTGTGTGTGTGTGTGTGTGCGCGCGCATGCGCACGCTTAGTCATTCAGTCATGTCCGACTCTTTGCAACACGGTGGACTGTAGCCCGCCAGGCTCCTCTGTACGTGGGATTTTCCAGGCAAGAATACTGGAGTGGGTTTCCATTTCCTTCTCCAGGGGATCTTCCTGACCCAGGGATCAAACCCACATCTCCTGTATCTCCTGCACTGGCAGGCGGACTCTTTAGCACTAAGCCATCTGGGAATATTAGTGCCCTTCTAAGAAGTGAGACCAGGAGCCCTCTCACTTCTCCATGTGAGGACCCAGCGAGAAGGCGAATGTCCACAAGTGAGGAAGACAGTCTGCAAGCAGCTGCCCTTAACGGGAGTATGAACCAGACCCTCTTTGGAGCTCCGACCCTCCTCTGAGCCTCTCTTCTTGAGTGGCTCACTGTCACCCTTGAACCTGCATTGTGTGGGTACACATCTGCAGCTGCCTTGGAAGCTGAGCCTCACCCAAGTATAGGACCCACAGCACAAGCCCAGCACAGGGTGGGGCAGGCTTCATCCACACCCGTCGAGCTCTCACTACCTGCTCACCCTTGTGCCGCCATCGGCGATGCCAGCTTTCAGCATGTTTAAGCTGCTGTGGTTTCGGATCTGTGGCATGTTGCTCCCTAGGCAGACTGCAGGTGTCTCAGGGCCTGAGGAGGGTATCAGGAAGCACACTCTGGTCTAAGGGCTGAGGAAACAAGGTAAACCATCACAGGAGCAGGAGTCCGGCAAGGAGAGAGACCTGATCATCCGTGTCCCACCTGCCCCGAGCTGTGGGGTCCACTGTGATAGTTGACTGTGGATGCCCATCCCTGGGAGAGCAGCCCCCTGCCTCACTGGTCCTTAACTTCTTATCCTCCACCCTGGAATGAGTGCTAAGTCGCTTCAGTCGTGCCCAACTCTTTGCAACCCTATGGATTATAGCCCGCCAGGCTCCTCTGTCCATGGGATTCTCCAGGCAAGAATACTGGAGTGGGTTGCCATGCTCTCCTCCAGTGGATCTTCCCAACCCAGAGACCAAACCCACGCCTCTTGTGTCTCCTGAATTGGCAGGGGGGTTCTTTACCACTAGGGCCACCTGGGAAGCCTCCTCCACCCCGGACCTCCTGCTTAAAGGCACTGATGTGGTGATCAACGTGAACTCAGGCACCTGGTCCTTGTGCTCCGTCATCTTTCTGATGGCTTCACACCAATTAATCCTCCCCCCATGGCCCAAGGCAGGGCTGCCCTTGTCTCCAGTTCACAGACTGGGATCTTGAGGCTCAGGGACTTTAAGTGACTTACCCAAGGTGGTGCCACTAGTTAGTCACAGAGCCCTAGTCCCTGGGCTCAGCCACAGTGCACACCCTCTGCTTAAAAGTAGTCAGCCAGCACATATGGAGGACTTGGGGTACCTGGTCATGATTCTAAGGGGTGCTCAGGGCCCCCCGATGAAGGCAAGGTGAGAACAAGAAAAACCCAATAGTTCTCCCAGGTGGTGGCGAGAGACAGTTGGGCCTTTATCCCCAGGGAGCACCTGTGAACAGAATCCTGATCTCCCCAGGAAGTTTCCCAGGAGTCCCCAGAGACCTGGGTGCTCAGTCCCCAGGGTGCTCCAGGCTCAAGTCCAGGACAACGCTTGGACCCGACCCATGGGTTGTAGCCAAGGCCCCTCTGCCCACCTGGCTGAGCACCTGCCCCGAGGCCCTGCTGTGCAGACTGATTCATCCTGGAATGTTCTACTACCACCAGCGTGGAGGCGCAAAGCTTGTGCCGATTTGGTTTGGAAAACTGCTGACGTTGGGACCATGCGCTTACGTGCATAGATTTCCAGGAGACTGGGCAGTGAGCAGAGGTTTGTCGACAGAGCTCTGTAAATAACCTGGGCCAGGGGCTCGGGGCACCTGCAAGGCAGGGTGTGAGAAAGGGACGCCTTCCCAGCCATGTGCTCACTCACTCATTCATTACGGTAGCTCCAGAGTGCCACATGCTATTGAAGGCCCTGGGGATTCACAGCAAACCCACCCAGCCCCCAGGAAGCTCCACTGTAGTGGAGAGGCAGACAGTAAACAAACAAGTGGATGCAGAGTATTCCAGAAGGTAATGAACACTGTGGAGAAGAAGAGACAGGGCAGGAGATGGGCAGTACTGGGAGGGCAGGGGCTGGTTTGGCACAGAGGCCCCTCTACCAAGGGGCCCTCTGAGCAGCCCTGGGAAGGAAGAGGACGGGGAAGAACAAGCTGGGTATTCCAGTTGGATGGAGAAGCCAGTGTGAGAGCCCCCAAGAGGGGCATGGCTGGATGGAGAAGACCAGGGACTCACGTCCGCAGGTGGGGCCCAGTGCTGGAAGGCCTGCATGCACGGTGACGCTGTGGGCCCTCCTGAGCTGCAGAGCCATCCTGTGACTTCTGAGCAGAGAAGCGACATGAGCTGATGCCTGCCATGATATAAATAGACCATGGGGGGCCAGTGGTAGAAACGGCAGCTGCAATGATGAACCAGAGAAACACGACAGGAGAGGCTTCCAGAGTGGGAGAAGTCAGGGGGTGACATGGAAGGAAGGAAGCACAGTGAGATTTGCTGATAGATGGGAGGTGACACGGAGAGGAAGGGAGGTAGGTCAAGGATATGATGCCTGTGTGTTTGGCCAAACACTTGGAGAGTTAGAGTTGTCATTTTCTGATTCAGGGAAAACTGCAAGAAGAGGCGTGGTGGGAGGTGGGCAGGGATCTGGGGCCTGAGTGTGCATTAGTTTAGGCTTGATATGTAAGCGTTCAGTGGGGAGGTTGATTACACACTCAGGTTTGAGTCTAGACTTCAGGGGTGAAGCCAAGGCCTGGAAAGGGCTTGGGAGCCAGCGCTTACAAGTGACATTGAAAACCACGAGACTGAATGAGCTCGTCCAGGGTGTGTGTGCAGATGGTGAGAAGGTCGGCAAGGGAGCCCTGCCTGCAGCCAGCCAAGGAGACTTACAAGGGGCTTCCAGCAGGTGAGAGGATAACCAGGATGTCGTGGAGTCCGGGGAACAGAGGGAAGACAGCATTTCAAGAATGAGGACATTGATGGGTGATGTGGAGTGAGTGCTGTAGACTGCGGGATGAGGGCTGCCGACAGAGCTCTGAGTGTGGGGTTGAGGAGGCCACTGGTGACCATGACGTGGGAGCCACTGCAGGGCTTTGAGCAAGCAGTGACCTGATTCCACTTGCACTTGAAAACCAGTCTGGCTGTGGTGCTGAGATTTGATGGACGGGGTAAAGGAGGACAGTGGCCAGACCCAGACACCCATGGACATAAAGAACCAACAGGTCCACTGACAAGGGGGGACGAGGGCAGCAGAGGAGAGGAGCCAAGGATGGTGCCTAGGTGCTTGGCCTCAGAGCCTGGGAGGATGGAGTTGCCGCCGACCCAAGGTTGAGTCTGAGCAGGTGTAGGGGGAGGGAAGGGTCAGGACAGACAACATTTGAGATATTCGACTAGATGGCCAAGTGCAGCTGTGGAGCAGACAGTTAAATGGTCAATGGGACATTCAGGAGAGAGGCCTGAGCGAGGATAGAAATGGGAGACACCAGCATAGAGACAGCGTTTCACATCTGGGTGGCAGGAGGTCCCCAGGAAGTGTGTTGATGTGATAGGATAGATATACAATCCCAATAGGGGCCCATAGAGAGGGAAACCCAGGGAATTTTGGGAGACTGTCTAAGTTAACATTCACTCAAGAAAGCTATTGGAACGTCACGGAATGAAGCAGGCTTTCTTAACTAGAAAACCATAAATAAAAGCATGAGATATGCCCCAGGCCATTAGGTGAAAGAAAAATGCCATCACTCTTCTCCTGATGTAAATGCTAAGTCGCTTCAGTCGTGTCCAACTCTGTGCGACCCCATAGACGGCAGCCCACCAGGCTTCCCCGTCCCTGGGATTCTCCAGGTAAGAACACTGGAGTGGGTTGCCATTTCCTACTCCAATGCATGAAAGTGAAAAGTGAAAGGGAAGTTGCTCAGTCGTGTCCGACTCTAGCGACCCCATGGACTACAGCCTGCCAGGCTCCTCCGTCCATGGGATTTTCCAGGCAAGAGTACTGGAGTGGGGTGCCTTGATGTGAATAGCACTATGATATTTGGGGCTTCCCTGGTGACTCAGTTAGTAGAGAATCTGCCTGCCATGCAGGAGACCCTGGTTCAATTTGTGTATAGGGAAGATCCCCTGGAGAAGGAAATGGCAACCCGTTCCAGTGTTGTTGCCTGGAAATCCCATGGACAGAGGAGCCTAGAGGGCTACAGTCCATGGTGTCGTGAAAGAGTTGGACGCAACTTAGCAACTAAACAGCAACAACCCTAGTTTGACCTGACAGGGTCAGACACTCTCCTGCCTGATAGAAAGGAGGGGTGAGTGAGTGAGCCTCACGTCTAGTAGAACCAGGTGGTCTTTTCCCCTCCCTGTCCTTTGACTATAAAGTCGTAACCCACTTAATTCTCAGGGCAGAAGTCCCTCGCCCCCGCCTGCATCTCTTACAAGCATCCTACAGTAATAAATCTATTTCTTGCCTGTCACTTTCCTCTCACTGAATTCCTCCTGCACTGAGACACAAAGAACCTGAGACTCAGTGTGTCCAGGCACCAGGTGGGGAGCGATCCTAATTTAAAAATTGTGGGTTGGAGTCCCAAGCAGCACGAGGGTTTTGGGCAGGCTTGAGTCCAGGCACATGGGTTCAAGTCCCAGTCTGAGAAGAATGGCTTCAGATGGAGCAGCAAGTGAGCTCTGGGCACCCCACCTGCCATCAAGAGCGGGGAGAAAGGAAAAGAGTGAAAAAGAGTGACCAGAGAGGTAGGAGCAAGGCCAGGGGAAAGTGGTGTCACCAAGTTAGGGCAGCGAATCAAGAGACTGGGCAATGGACAATGTCAAAGCCTCCAAGATGGACTGAGAGATGACAAATGCTATTGAGGGGGGGGCAGGAGGGACGGCATAGGTCTTCAGACTTGGTTTTCTAAATTATGGCAAAAAGCTGACCTTATTCTATGACGATCTTTCACTCGACCTTATTTGGATCCTAACTCGGATCAAGGTTCCCTCTCTTCACCAGCGCTTCCTCGGAAACAAAGGCCAATGAGATCAGCTACTGTCAAGGGTGGCCTCAGCCTTCAGAACTGTCCCTGTCATCAATAAAGTCTCCTTTGCTTGAGGCCTTTAATTTAATTTCCTCCTAATTCTTTAAAGGCTAGTGATTCTCATCAAGTCAATGAGCTGCCTTGAGTAACCAGAGCGTGGGCACCAAGTGCAGTGGATGCAGGGCCACCCACGACCGGAGCTCAAGGGCACGGCCCGCCAGAATGCAGGCGAGATGGAGAGGGGGCTGGGAAGATGCAGAGACGCCCCGAACCAATTCAGTCCTGTCCTTACCCAAGTCCATCTTACTGAGGAAGTTGACTATATTTCCCATTCACTTGGAAATCAGTTGAAATGTATGCTTTCTACTTTTCTTCAAGGAGGAGAAAGCTGTGAGACAAAAAAGCCTGGGCCATATCCTCTGCCCTTTGTTGAAACACAAAGCTTTGAGTCACCTTCCCCATCAAAGCTCCTGTCCCAAGGCAGCGGCCAAGCTCCCACAGGCAGGGCATCAGCTCCTTCCTGGGCTGTTTTTCGTGACCAGGTCCAGGCTCAGTCCTCAGATCAGTTGGGAAGGTTCCTTGAGCTTAGAATGTCATGCTGTGATATGACTGAAACCAAAATGCTTGGGGGCCCTTCCCCAGGCGCTCTGGAGAGAAACCTGGGCTGGGGAGTTAGGTGTTCCCCTCTGAGAGGAAAAGTTATTTATTTCTCACTTGAAAACTAAATGAGGTGTCCCCATCTCATCCTGGACAAAATGCTTAACTTCTGATTACATGACCTTGGGCAGGTGCACATGACCTTGGGTAGGTGAGTTAGCCTCTGAGCCTGTTTCCTCCCATGAAGACAGTAGTCACTTCTCCCCACACACTGCTGGGAGGGGTCAGTGCTATCCTGCCGAGTGTCGAGCACGCACTTGGCCCAGGTGATGGTCACTCGGCGTCAGCCTTAGGATTGCTGTGGCCTGGGAGGCACGTGGGACCCTGTAAGGGGAGGACCTTGGCAGGTGGGGTCCTCATGCTTGTCCTTTCCCACCAGGGAAGCCTGAGTATCCTTCCCCAGACTGTGCAGTGGAGGGACTGGGGGCTGGTGGTCACAGGGGGTGGACTGGTGACCGCAGCGGGGGGGGGATGCAGTCTTTCCCGAGCAAGGACAGTGAGACCAGGAATCTCCAGATGTCTTGGGCTGACAGTGGGCTCCCCCTGGAGGCAGAGCTTTCAGACACAAGCTGCCCATCTTCCCCACTGGCCCCTCCTGGTCCCCTCTGCTCTCCATCTGGGAATAACAGTACATGAAGAGTAGTTCCAGCCTACGGCCTCTTAGTACATTGACCTGCCTCCCTCTCCAGCTCCTGGTGGCTCAAGGCAGGGAGGGCGGAGTCACTGGGCTCATAAAGCTCCTCCCCCCAGGCTGCCTTCATCACTCTTGGAGAGAAGGCCACGAGCAGGCACTTGGGGAGAACTTAATTACTACCCATTGAGGGCTCACACTAAAACCCCTGGCTGTGCACCTACCCAGGCCCATTACTGGAAGGGAGAGTGGGCCGTGGGACCATGTCTTAGGAGGAGATTCTATCCAGGCAGAGATGCCACCTATGATGGCTCCCGTAACTCCCTCCCGGCCTCCCAGTGGCCTCCTGTGATACTTCCATGAGGGGCTGAGGGGCACAGAACATAAAGACTTGGATGACAGCAGAAGCCAGGATGAGAGAGAGCGAGGGCTGAATGGACCTGCTCTGATTTCTCTCTGTGCCACTTGCGACCATCTGGTGTAAAGGGGACCCCAATGGCCCAGAGGAGCACCAAACCCTGCCCCCTGGCTGGCCTCCTGGGCAGAGCAGGGATGGGCAGAGTGGATTCTAGAGTGTCACCCAGGAGCAGCAGCCCCACAGGCCTGATTCTGACTTTCTGTGAGGGCCAGGATCTCTGGCCCTCTCCTTATTGTCATCACTGGTTGCCACCTGGGTCCTCTGTGGATGAAGACAGGTCCTCCTCTGGGAGGTAGGGCCATCTGTCCTAAATGCAGGGGTAGCCCAAGGCAAAATGGGATGTAGACTAAGACGGCCTGGCTCCCTCCCTTCCGTGGGGGCCATCTCCTACCCCTAACTCCCTACAAGGGCCTCACTGGGCCAGATACACACCTGCGTCAGACTCCGCATGGTCCCAGAGTCCATCTCTGAAGGTATCTGTTCCCTCTCCCTGAGTTACCACCCCAACAGCCTCGCCTACCAACAGGTGCTTGATGGTAATTAGGCAAGAACACATTATTGAAACCCTATGTGTGTCATTGTGCAGCAAAGTCACCAAAATCCATTCAGAAGAGTTTGCTCGACCAATCTGTCTTCAGTGAATCAAACAGTATTTAGCAATCATATAATAACAGCCTCCCAAGTGCCATCACAGGGCTTCCCTGGTGGCTCAGCTGGTAAAGAATCCACCTGCAATGTGGTGGATTGCAGATGCGGTGGATTGCAGATCCAATATAGTGGATCAAACCCAGACCTGGGTTCGATTCCTGGGTTGGGAAGATCCCCTGGAGAAGGGAGAGGCTACCCACTCCAGTATTCTGGCCTGGAGAACTCCATGGACTGTATAGTCCATGGGGTTGCAAAGAGTCAGACACGACTGAGCGACTTTCACTCACAAGTGCCATCACAAGCCCAGCTGGGCTGGGGCTCTGGGTTTAAAGTGGGAACAAGTTCCAGGGGCAGCTGGTTGGAGCCTGAGATTCAGAAGTGACAAGGGCCTCCCTCCTAGTTAATCCAACTCAAACCCCCCACTCTCAGGCAGGTGTACTTGCTGAGGGGCTAGTTTCTACACAAATAACTCAGAGATAAAACCAAAGGAGAGTCATGTGAGTTTGTCTGAAAAGCCCACACACCAAAGACCTGCAGCCGTTGCTGGGGCAGCAGCAGGCTGGTCAGCCCCGTGTGAGCATGAGCGCCTGGTCACACAGGAGGGGGGCACTGGAAAGTGGAGGGAAGAGGCAAAATCAAGGGCACCACTGACAACTCCAAGGGCACCTTCCTAATGCCACTGGTAAAAGAATATTTCAAACCCTCCCTGCTCCTGGCTATGCATCTCAAACACGATAGCCTCTGGGCTTACATTCCATCTTTTGGGAACACTCAGTGCTAGTTAGCTGTAGTACAAATTGGCTCCCTACAGTCTCCTCCTTCCTTGCCAAATTCTGGGGTCTGGGGGGCCTGGGGCTCGGAGACCATGAATGCTGGGTCATGCTCCCTGAGGCCATCCCCTCCATGGCCAAGGTCTCTGAATAGACCGCATCCTGGGGGTTCCCCTTCCCATCGTCCTGGTCCAAAGGGATCTGGAGATGGGACCAGATTTGCAGGTCATGGGAGGAATGGGCACAGCCAAGCCAGTTCTGCTGCAGAAGCCCCAGCTCTGCACTCAGGCAGGACCCTCCACCCTGACAGCTGAACCTCTGTCCTTACTGTTCTCCAAACCCCACACTGCAGTTCTGGGGTGAGGCGCGCTGGTGGTCAAGTCCACTATCAACTGCAAACAGTCCCCACCAGCAGGGAGCTATGTACAGAGAGACACTCCCTCGAGGCCCCTGAAGCTGGGAGGTGCCATCTCAGCCGGCATCCCATTCTCACCCAACTTGAGTCACGCTTGCTACACCTCAGACCCCCAGCTTGGGGCTAATTCTGTCCTGTTGTTCATGGAGGCCTCACACTCACCCACCGTGGTGTTCTTCCCGTTTACAGATTAGATAATCTGTAAATGAGGCTTAGCAAAAAGAACTCACACGTCCAAGGTCAAAGCTTGTTGTAAGTGAGGCATCAAGCTTTGAGGCCCTCCTTGGGGACCCCAAGTCTGGTACTGTTTCAGGGACATCAGACTCCACTGTGGAGTCAGGAGGTGGTGCTGGCTGGTGCAGAAGCTTCATGAAGGTCATGGCCAACAACCACCCCCCAATAGCAACTCTCACCTCTCAAGTGCAGTGAGTACCAGTACTGCACAATTGCACTGATCTCACATGCTAGCAAAGTAATGCTCAAAATTCTCCAAGCGAGGCTTCAACAATACGTGAACTGAAAACTTCCAGATGTTCAAGCTGGATTTAGAAACAGCAGCAGAACCAGAGATCAAATTGCCAACATCCGTTGGATCATAGAAAAAGTAAGAGAGTTTCAGAAAAATATCTACTTCTGCTTTACTGAGGATGTCAAATCCTTTGACTGTGTGGATCACAACAAACTGTGGAAAATTCTTAAAGAGATGGGAATATTAGACCACCTTACCTGCCTCCTGAGAAGTCTGTATACAGATCAAGAAGCAACAGTTAGAACTAGACATGGAACAATGGACTGGTTCCAAATTGGGAAAGGAATATGTCAAGGCTGAATACTGTCACCCTACTTACTTAACCTATATGCAGACTACATCATGAGAAATGCCAGGCTGGATGAAGCACAAGCTGGAATCAAGATTGCATGGAGAAATATCAATAATATCAGATATGCAGATGACACCACCCTTATGGCAGAAAGTGAAGAGGAACTAAAGAGCCTTTTGATGAAAGTGAAAGAGGAGAGTGAAAAAGCTGGCTTAAAACTTAACATTCAAAAAACTAAGATCATGGCATCTGGTCCCATCACTTCATGGCAAATAGATGGGGAAGCAATGGAAACAGCGACAGACTTGGGCTCCAAAATCACTGCAGATAGTGACTTCAGTCATGAAATTAAAAGATGCTTACTCCTTGAAAGAAAAGCTATGACCAACCTAGACAGCATTTTAAAAAGCAGACACATTACTTTTTGACAAAGGTCAGTCTAGTCAAAGCTATGGTTTTTCCAGTAGTCGTGTATGGATGTGAGAGTTGGACCATAAAGAAAGCTGAGTGCCAAATAATTGATGCTTTTAAACTGTAGTGTTGGAGAAGACTCTTGAGAGTCCTTTGCAAGGAGATCAAACCAGTCATTGCAGACGGATTCTTTACCAACTGAGCTGTCAAGGAAGCCCTAAAGGAAATCAGTGCTGAATATTCATTGGAAGTACTGAGGCTGAAGCTGAAGCTCCAATACTTTGGCCACCTGATGAGAAGAACTGACTCACTGGAAAAGACCCTGATGCTGGGAAAAATTGAAGGCAGCAGGAGAAGGGGATGACAGAGGATGAGATGGTTGGATGGCATCACAGACTTGATGGACATGAGTTTGACCAAGCTCCTGGAGTTGGTGATGGACAGGGAAGCCAGGCATGCTGCAGTCGACAGGGTTGCAAAGAGTCGGACACAACGGAGCAACTGAACTGAACTGATGAAGTTCAATGCTGCCCCATCTTTAGGATATTTTTGCCTCAGCTCAATTGTAAAATTAACGGATAAATTATTATTGTACTAAAAGACTTTTATTTTATGCTGATCATTAAGGAGGGAGGCTTCACACTCCAGCCTGGTTACAGAGACCTGAAATTGCTTATATTAATCTCCTTGTTCTGCAGGAATGGACTCTCTCAAAATGTGTTTTAAATTGTTTTCCAAAGGAAGGGAAGGCTGTGAGGAGGGAGCTGGTGGCTAAGAGTGGCCCTATATTTCCAATGGGAAACCCTTAGCAAGACTCCTGGGAGACCCCATGGGGAGCCAGGGCCCTCAGTCCAGGATGGGGTCCCTGGACACCCTCCGGCACAGACGTCCCCCAACCAGACAACACAGATGGCGCTGTGGCAATTCCAATCCGAGAGCTCATGTTCTCCATCAGCTTCATACCCAGCAGCAGGCCGACCTTGTGGGTGAACAGAGAGAGGGCTGTCGCTGCCCCAGGGTGCCCACCATCTTCTGGGGAAACCAGAAAAAGTCATCTACGCTAGGGGATGTTGGAAGCCAGTCTCTAAATCCATGTGGAATTGCTCAGAGTGCCATGGGGGGTGTTGCAGGCGCCCTTTGGAGAGGCATAAGTAGAAGGGTAAGAGCCACACGGCAAAGGCAACAGGGGAAGGAGCAACCTGAGGACGGGCTCGGAAACCAGACTGGGATGTGTCCATGGGCCAGTGGAGCCACAGCCTGGGCCAGAGTGCAGGGGGTATTGTGGAGAAGTGAGATGAAGACAGGTCAAAACCACGACAGCAGATAAGGTAGGCGTCAGGTCAATGAGCAAAAAGTGAGGCCAAAGAGACACTTTATGATGTTAAAGGCTGCCATTCCCAGTGAAGAGACAACTGTTAGAGGCCAAATTGAAAAAACGGCAACCTTAATAAAGTGGAAATTAAAGAAGATGAGTGGAAAAGCAGAAACACACTAATGACAGAAGGCTGCAATTCTCTCGCTCCATCTAAGATAGATAAAGGAGACAGAAACATGTGAGAACAGAAATACAGAAGACTGAGCAAGATCAATCGCAATTATTGAAGAGAAAAATTACAAATGAGTCATTACCCTCTGACCCAGCAAGCCCGTTTCTGGAATTTATTCTTCAGATATATTCAGAGTGCAAAATGACACATGCAGAGAAGTAGTCCCTGCAATAATGTTTCTTACAGCAAAATATTAGAAACAATAATACATTATGGTACCTGTACACACTGGAGTATTGTGTTGCATTAGAAAGAATTAAAAGGGGAAAAAAAGAACAAGGAAATTCCCTATGTACCATGGAAGACGTTTTCTGGGATTCATCATTAAATGATAAACCACAGGTCCATCATGGTGAATAAATAAATGGGCAAGAAGTGTAAGAAAGTGGGAAAGTAATTATACACGGGCTTCCCAGGTGGCGCTAATGGTAACGAACCCGCCTGCCAATGCAGGAGACACAAGAGACGCAAGTTCCATCCCTGGGTTGGGAAGATCCCCTGGAGTAGGAAACAGCAATCTACTCCAGTATTCTTGCCTGGAAAATTCCATGGGCAGAGAGCCTGGCAGGCTACAGTCCATGGGGCCACAGAGCATCAGATCTGGCAGAGCGACTAAGCACAAGTATATATACTTGCAGCTGAAATGTTGGAATAATACAATAAAATCAATACAGGTTGCAACACATACCTTTCTATAAAACGTCACTTTGAATTTTGAGCCATATGAATACGTGAATGTGCTGGCAGAACAGTGACCATCTAAAAATGCCCACATCCTAGTCCCTGGAACCCATGACTATGTACTTCCTGGCAGAAGAGCCTCAGCAGGTGGGAACAGAGTTAAGGACCTTGAGATGGGACGGTTATCCTAGGTCATCCAGGAGGGCCCCAGGTAATCTCATGCATCTTTAAAAGCAGAGACTCTACCAGGCTGGGATGCGAGGGAGCTGTGACTACAGAAGAAGAACCAGAGAGGGTCATCCACGGTGGTCCAGAGGTTAGGACTCTGCCCTTCTCCTGCAGGGGGCCCAGGTTCAAACCCTGGCTGGGGATTGTAAGATCCCACATGCCATGTGATAAGACAAAAAAAAAACCCAACCTGAAAACAACAGACAAATATACAAACAAACAAACAAAAAACTCTCTGAAGAGAGAAGGGTCAGAGAGATGCAACACTGGTGGCTATGAGGATGGAGGAAGGGGCCAGGAGCCAAGGACTGTGGGCACCTCCAGAAGTTGGAAAAGGTAAGGAGTTTCCTCTGGAGCCTCCCACCCTGCCCACACTTTAGCCCAGTGAGACTTTAGCCCAGTGAGATCCATATCAGACATCTGACTTCCACAACTTTCAGATAGTAAGTATGTGTGGTTTTAAGCCATTACATTTTTGATAACTTGTGACAGCAGTCACAATTTATTAATAAATTAATTAACAATTCTTTTATTAATGACTATTTAATAATAAATTATTTATTAATAAGTAATAAATATTTATTAATAAATAATAACACAATTAATTGTTTTAAAAAATTAAATTGAAAACATCAAGAAGACATTTTTAGCTTGTCCCACTGGTCTGGCTCAGACACTGCTGGTGGTGAGAAGCCCCTGGGTCAAAGCTGGGTGGGTACACGGCTCACAGTCCTGTCCTTACCTCAACATCCCAGGAAAGCCCATCTTGGGTTCACCCGAGGACCTGGGGACAGGGTGAGAGCCAGGAGTTCAGATACCCCAAGCCAGGAGCAGCCCTGGGAGGGTGCGGTCATCAGAAAAAACCTTGTCCGGTGGACGGCTCTCATGCCCTGTGACCACTTGGCAAGAGAGGCCAGGCTTAATGGGAAGGCAAGTTTGTTGCTGCAGAGTTAGAAATGGTGCTTTGTTCAGGCAGCTTTTTAAAGTCTGCCTGGAGGGCCTGCTGATGGCCAGGACAGGATAGAGTTAGTGACTCACAGCCTGGCCGGGCCCAGAAGGTGTCCACAGGTCCGTCCTGGCCAGACCCTCTTTGGAAAAGCCAGTGCAGAGCTGCAGCAGGAAGGTCAGTGAATGTGGCCGGGGCTTCTGGGGAGGCTGGGACCCCGGGGTTGTGGGGGGCAGCCCTGGTCAGCACAGAGTCTGGAGTCAGGTCTGACCATGGTTAGGGCAGATGGCCACAGGCCCGGGTGGAGGGGTCAATGGTGGAGTGGCCTAGGGCTGAGGAGGAACCCAGAGTGCCCAGGTCATGAGGAGAAGGGAGGAAGAGCCTCATGGGCTTGTGAGCTGGAGCTTTAGTTCTAAACCAGAGAAGCAAATACTATCATCAACAAGGCTGACTTGCAGCCCAGGTGGCAGCTTGGACCCAAACGCTGTGAGAGGGAGCCTTGCCCCTAATGCCCTTATGTCATCATCTGCTTGTGACTGGGAGCTGTCACCCTCGCCCAGAGGCCTCTGGGAGCATAAGGGTCTGGCCAGATGACTGTAGTACCAGAGCTTTGGGGTCATGACCAGCTCCCATTCAGCCTTAAAGGCCTAGTGTCACCTCCTCCAGGAAGTCTTCCTGAGGAACTTTCCTCTCCCCTATCCTCCCTGTGACCACCTGCAGAGATCTCTACCATTAGGCTTATCCACACTGCTACTTTTGTGTCTGCCTCCCTCACTAGGTAAGCTTCTGCATAATTAATACTACTTACCATTCATCTTCGGAGAAGGCGATGGCACCCCACTCCAGTACTCTTGCCTGGAAAATCCCATGGACGGAGGAGCCTGGAAGGCTGCAGTCCATGGGGTCGCAAAGAGTCGGACATAACTGAGCGACTTCACTTTCACTTTTCACTTTCATGCATTGGAGAAGGAACTGGCAACCCACTCCAGTGTTCTTGCCTGGAGAATCCCAGGGACGGGGGAGCCTGGTGGGCTGCCGTCTATGGGGTCGCACAGAGTTGGACATGACTGAAGCGACTTAGCATGGCACCATTCATCTTAGTATCGCCAATACCTAGCATAGTACCTGGCACAAAACACGTGGTCACTCACCTATTCATTTATTCTCTAAGCACGTACTCTGTACCGGGGACTATTTTATGAATGAAAGAATCATGAATGGATGCTAGTTCACCGGCTTCATTCCCACGATAGACGATGCTTTGAGAACATTTCCTACTGACAGGGTCCAGGCAAAGGTGCTGTTTGAGTGAGGGGCCACTCGGGTGACTGACTGGTGGGACCACTTTGCAAGGTTGGTGTGATGGGTTCTGGACTTCACTTCTTGTCCAGTTTTAACAATGAGGTCGTGAGCAGCACCCCAACTCCCCCAATTCTCATTCCCCATGCTCTTCATGCTGATGCCCACTGCCAGTCTAGCAAAAGATCCTCCCAAGCCTACTTCAAACTTCACAGAAAGGAGAGGAAGGGGAATCTGGGAACCCCAGGAGAAGCAGGGCATCATTCAGCACAGCTGAGCCCCCACCCTGACCAGGGTAGCTGATGGGACTGTGACATCAGAAAGGAATCTGATGTCCTCCTAATGCCTGTGGTTTGGAGGACAGGATGGATCACCAATCCCGATGAGGATGGAGCACCGGTGGTCAACTGCTGCTGGGAGGTTGACAGGTGCTGGCGATGGCCTGCTGTGGTGGATGGTGAGGAGAGAGGGTTCCTAGGGTCTCTGGGTGGGCAGGAGAGAAAGGTGATGGAGAGGGTGCCCTCGTGGGGGCAGGGCACAAACAAGGGAGTCCCCCCATGGTCTGAGCCTGCCTGAGAGAGTGGCTGGAGGCAACTGTATTCACTTGCGCACACCTATGCCCTCTGAGATGCAAATAATAACAGCTGGATTAGAGGAAGAAATGAAAACAACTTGATCTCAACCACATAAGACCACTCATGCCCAAGAGCGGAGGCCTCTGCCATCTTAGTCCCTCATCTTTAATGCTCCTGGGAACAACAGGGGAGCAGGTGGCTCGATCCTTGTTCTAGAGAGTGGAGAACTACAGCCAGAGGCTGGTGACTCAGAGTCAGGTGTCAGAGTGATAACCAAGGGACTCAGCTTCAGGCTTTGCTCCTGGTGCCAAACAAACAGCCTGGGTGGGGTGGGGATACTGCATGTGGAGCCAGAAAGAAATGAACTCAGCTCAATACACAACAACCAGAAATCAATAACATTTATACATGAAGGCAATGCACACCTAGAAATGGGTAAAAAAAAATCAGTATCATTTATGATAGCAACAAAAGTATACCCAAACATTAGGAATAAACCCAGAAAAATATGTGACTTATATGCTGAAAACTATAAAAAAACTGGTGAAAGAAATCAGAAAAGACCTAAATCATTGGAGACATAGTTCATGCTGATGAATTGGACTACAATTCTACATCTACTGACTGTATCAGTAGTGTTAAGATGCTAATTCTTTCCAAACAAATCTATAGATTCAATGCGATCTCAATCAAGGTCTCAGCAGGATTTTCATTTTGGAGAAATCAACAAACTGATTCTAAAATGTCTATGGAAACACAAAGGAAGTGGAATTGTTGAAGCAATTTTGAAAAAGAAGAATGAAGTTGGAAGACACACACTACCTAATTTCAAGACTTACTATAAAACCATAGTAATCAAGACAGCATGGAATTGGCAAAAGTACAGATATCAATAAGTAGAGTCCAGAATTAGAACTACCCATATATGGTCAATTGATTTTCAACAAGAGTTCAGAGGCAATTCAGTGGGGAAAGACAATCATTTCAATAAAAGGTGCTGGAAAAACTGGGTATCTATAATCAAGAAAAAAAAAACAAAAACCTCTGGCCCATACCTCATACTGCATACAAATATTAATGCAAAATAGATCATTAGCATAAAACCCCAAACTAGTAAAAGCAAAGAAAATTCTTGTGATCTCAAGTGAGGCAAAGATGGCTTCAATAAGATTTCACAAGCATGATTCATAAAAGAACAAGTTGATAAATTTGACTTCATCAAAAATAAGAATGAACATCTGTTCTTTAAAAAACACTGTTAAAAGAGTAAAATAAGCCACAGACTAGGAGAAAATATTTGCAAATCACATATATGATCGAGGACTTGTAGCTAGAAAGTATAAGGAACTCTCACCCTCACCTTCTCCCTCTGAGTCCAGGGGTCTGTTCTTTACATCTGTGTCTCCTTTGCACCCCTGCAGATGGATAAGTCTTGAGGCTACTGTAAAAATAAGACTGAAAACCAGAAGCAGGAGGCTTAAGTTCAAATCCTGAGAACACCAGAAAACTCCTGACTCCAGGCAACATTAATCGACAGGAGCTCATCAAACGCCTCCATACCTACACTGAAACCAAGCATCACCCAAAGGCCAACAAGTTCCAGAGCAAGACACACCATGCAAATTCTCCAGCACCACAGGAACACAGCCCTGAGATTCAGTATACAGGCTGCCCAAAGTCACTCCAAACCCATTGACATCTCATAACTCATTACCAGACACTTCATTGCACTCCAGAGAGAAGAAATCCAACTCCACCCACCAGAACACCGACACAAGCTTCCCTAACCAGGGAACCTTGACAAGCCACCTGTACAACCCCATGCACAGCAAGGAAACTCCACAATAAAGAGAACTCCACAAACTGCCAGAATACAGAAAGGCCACCCCAAACACAGCAATATAAACAAGATGAAGCGACAGAGGAATACCCAGCAGGTAAAGGAACAGGATAAATGCCCACCAAACCAAACCAAAGAGGAAGAGATAGAGAATCTACCTGATAAAGAATTCCAAATAATGATAGTGAAAATGATCCAAAATCTTGAAAACAAAATGGAATCACAGATAAATAGCCTGGAGACAAGAATTGAGAAGATGCAAGAAAGCTTTAACAAGGACCCAAAAGAAATTAAAAAAAAGAGTCAATATGTAATGAATAATGCAATAAATGAGATCAAAAACACTCTGGAGGGAACAAATAGTAGAATAACAGAGGCAGAAGATAGGATTGGTGAGGTAGAAGATAGAATGGTAGAAATAAATGAATCAGAGAGGAAAAAAGAAAAATGAATTAAAAGAAATGGGGACAATCTCAGAGACCTCTGGGACAATGTTAAATGTCCCAATATTCATATCATAGGAGTCCCAGAAAAAGAAGACAAAAAGAAAGACCATGAGAAAATACTTGAGGAGATAATAGTTAAAAACTTCCCTAAAATGGGGAAGGAAATAATCACCCAAGTCCAAAAAACCCGGAGAGTCCCAAACAGGATAAACCCAAGGCGAAACACCCCAAGACACATATTAATCAAATTAACAAAGATCAAACACAAAGAACAAATATTAAAAGCAGCAAGGAAAAAACAACAAATAACACACAAGGGGATTCCCATAAGGATAACAGCTGATCTTTCAATAGAAACTCATCAGGTCAGGAGGGAATGTCAGGACATACTTAAAGTGATGAAAGAAAATAACCTACAGCCCAGATTACTGTGCCCAGCAAGGATCTCTTCTCTAGACAGGAAACACAAAAAGGGTGTATAAACTCGATCCCAAAACAATAAAGTAAATGGCAATGGGATCATACTTATCAATAATTACCTTAAACATAAATGGGTTTATCAAAAGACAAAGACTGGCTGAACGGATACAAAAACAAGACCCCTATACATGTTGTCTACAGGAGACCCACATCAAAACAAGGGACACATACAGACTGAAAGTGAAGGGCTGGAAAAAGATATTCCATGCAAATAGAGACCAAAAGAAAGCAGGAGTAGCAACACTCATACCAGATAAAATAGACTTTAAAACAAAGGCTGTGAAAAGAGACAAATAAGGACACTACATAATGATCAAAGGATCAATCCAAGAAGAAGATATAACAATTATAAATATGTATGCACCCAACATAGGAGCACTGCAATATGTAAGACAAATGCTAACAAGTATGAAAGGGGAAATTAACAATAACACAATAATAGTGGGAGACTTTAATACCCCACTCACACCTATGGATAGATCAACTGAACAGAAAATTAACAAGGAAACACAAACTTTAAATGATACAATAGACCAGTTAGACCTAATTGATATCTATAGGACATTTCACCCCAAAACAATGAATTTCACCATTTTCTCAAGGGCACACAGAACCTTATCCAGGAGAGATCACATCCTGGGCCATAAAACTAGCCTTGGTAAATTCAAAAAAATTGAAATCATTCCAAGCATCTTTTCTGACCACAATGCAGTAAGATTAGATCTCAATTACAGGAGAAAAACTATTAAAAATTCCAACATATGGAGGCTGAACAACACGCTGCTGAATAACCAACAAATCACAGAAGAAATCAAAAAAGAAATAAAAATATGCATAGAAATGAATGAAAATGAAAACACAACAACCCAAAACCTGTGGGACACTGTTAAAGAAGTGCTAACAGGAAGGTTCATAGCAATAAAGGCATACCTCAAGAAACAAGAAAAAAGTCAAATAAATAACCTAACTCGACACCTAAAGCAACTAGAAAAGGAAGAAATGAAGAACCCCAGGGTTAGTAGAAGGAAAAATCTTAAAAATTAAAGCAGAAATAAATGCAAAAGAAACAAAAGAGACCATAGCAAAAATCAACAAATCCAAAAGCTGGTTCTTTGAAAGGATAAATAAAATTGACAAACCATTAGCCAGACTCATCAAGAAACAAAGAGAGAAAAACCAAATCAATAAAATTAGAAATTAAAATGGAGAGATCACAACAGACAACACAGAAATACAAAGGATCATATGCGACTAATATCAGCAATGATATGCCAATAAAATGGACAACGTGGAAGAAATGGACAAATTCTTAGAAAAGTGCAACTTTCCAAAACCGAACCAGGAAGAAATAGAAAATCTTAACAGACCCATCACAAGCATGGAAATTGAAACTGTAATCAGAAATCTTCCAGCAAACAAAAGCCCAGGTCCAGACGGCTTCACAGCTGAATCCTACCAAAAATTTAGAGAATAGATAACACCTATCCTACTCAAATTCTTCCAGAAAATTGCAGAGGAAGGTAAACTTCCAAACTCATTCTACGAGGCCACCATCACCCTAATACCAAAACCTGACAAAGATGCCACAAAAAAAGAAAACTATAGGCCAATATCACTGATGAACAAAGGTGCAAAAATCCTTAACAAAATTCTAGCAATCAGAATCCAACAACACATTAAAAAGATCATACATCTTGACCAAGTGGGCTTTATCCCAGGGATGCAAGGATTCTTCAATATCCGCAAATCAATCAATGTAATACACCACATTAACAAATTGAAAAATAAAAGCCATATGATTATCTCAATAGATGCAGAGAAAGCCTTTGAAAAAATTCAACATCCATTTATGATAAAAACTCTCCAGAAAGCAGGAATAGAAGGAACATACCTCAACATAATAAAAGCTATATATGACAAACTCACAGCAAACATCCTCAATGGTGAAAAATTGAAAGCATTTCCCCTAAAGTCAGGAACAAGACAAGGGTGCCCACTTTCACCACTACTATTCAACATAGTTTTGGAAGTTTTGGCCACAGCAATCAGAGCAGAAAAAGAAATAAAAGGAATCCAAATTGGAAAAGAAGTAAAACTTTCACTGTTTGCAGATGACATGATCCTCTACAGAGAAAACCCTAAAGACTCCACCAGAAAATTACTAGAGCTAATCAATGAATATAGTAAAGTTGCAGGATATAAAATCAACACACAGAAATCCCTTGCATTCCTATACACTAATAATGAGAAAAATAGAAAGAGAAATTAAGGAAACAATTCCATTCACCATTGCAATGAAAAGAATAAAATACTTAGGAATATATCTACCTAAAGAAACTAAAGACCAATATATAGAAAACTATAAAACACTGGTGAAAGAAATCAAAGAGGACACTAATAGATGGAGAAATATACCATGTTCATGGATTGGAAGAATCAATATAGTGAAAATGAGTACACTACCCAAAGCAATCTATAGATTCAATGCAATCCCTATCAAGCTACCAACAGTATTCTTCACAGAGCTAGAACAAATAATTTCACAATTTGTATGGAAATACAAAAAACCTCGAATAGCCAAAGCAATCTTGAGCAAGAAGAATGGAACTGGAGGAATCAACCTGCCTGACTTCAGGCTATACTACAAAGCCATAGTCATCAAGACAGTATGGTACTGGCACAAAGACAGAAATATAGATCAATGGAACAAAATAGAAAGCCCAGAGATAAATCCATGCACCTATGGACACCTTATCTTTGACAAAGGAGGCAAGAAAATACAATGGATTAAAGACAATCTCTTTAACAAGTGGTGCTGGGAAAACTGGTCAACCACTTGTAAAAGAATGAAACTGGAACACTTTCTAACACCATACACAAAAATAAACACAAAATGGATTAAAGATCTAAACATAAGACCAGAAACTGTAAAACTCCTAGAGGAGAACATAGGCAAAACACTCTCTGACATACATCACAGCAGGATCCTCCATGACCCACCTCCCAGAATATTGGAAATAAAAGCAAAAATAAACAAATGGGACTTAATTGATTAAAAGCTTCTGCACAACAAAGGAAACTATAAGCAAAGTGAAAAGACAGCCTTCAGAATGGGAGAAAATAATAGCAAATGAAGCGACTGACAAAGAATTAATCTCAAAAATATACAAGCAACTCCTGCAGCTCAATTCCAGAAAAATAAATGGCCCAATCAAAAAATGGGCCAAAGAACTAAACAGACATTTTTCCAAAGAAGACATACAGATGGCTAACAAACACATGAAAAGATGCTTAACATCACTCGCTATCAGAGAAATGCAAATCAAAACCACAATGAGGTACCATTTCATGCCAGTCAGAATGGCTGCTATCCAAAAGTCTACAAGCAATAAATGCTGGAGAGAGTGTGGAGAAAAGGGAACCCTGTTACGCTATTGGTGGGAATGCAAACTAGTACAGCCACTATGGAGAACAGTGTGGAGATTCCTTAAAAAACTGGAAATAGAACTGCCATATGACCCAGAAATCCCACTGCTGGGCATACACACCGAGGAAACCAGAATTGAAAGAGACACATATACCCCAATGTTCATCGCAGCACTGTTTATAATATCCAGGACATGGAAGCAACCTAGATGTCCATCAGCAGACGAATGGATAAGAAAGCTGTGGTACATATACACAATGGAATATTACTCAGCCATTAAAAACAATACATTTGAATCAGTTCTAATGAGGTGGATGAAACTGGAGCCTATTATACAGAGTGAAGTAAGCCAGAAAGAAAAACACCAATACAGTATCCTAATGCATATATATGGAATTTAGAAAGATGGTAACAATAACCCTGTATGCGAGACAGCAAAAGAGACATAGATGTATAGAACAGTCTTTTGGACTCTGTGGGAGAGGGTGAGGGCAGGATGATATGAGGGCAGGGCAGAGATAATGGCATTGAAACATGTATAATATCATATGTGAAACGAATCGCCAGTCCAGGTTTGATGCATGATACAGGATGCTCGGGGCTTGTGCACTGGGATGACCCAGAGGGATGGTATGGGGAGGGAGGTAGGAGGGGGGTTCAGGATGGGGAACATGTGTACACCCGTGGCAGATTCATGTTGATGTATGGCAAAACCAATACAATATTGTAAAGTAATTAGCCTCCAATCAAAATAAATAAATTTATATTAAAAAAAGAAAAAAGTATAAGGAACTCTCAAAACTCAATAGTTAGAAAAAATAAGAAAGCAAACAACCCATGGAAAAATGGGCAATAATAATTTGAACAGACATTCTCCAAGTAGGTATGCTGCTGCTGCTATTGCTGCTAAGTCGCTTCAGTCATGTCCGACTCTGTGTGACCCCATAGATGGCAGCCCATCAGGCTCCGCCGTCCCTGGGATTCTCCAGGCAAGAACACTGGAGTGGGTTGCCATTTCCTTCTCCAATGCACGGAAGTGAAAAGTGAAAGGGAAGTCGCTCAGTCATGTCCGACTCTTAGCGACCCTATGGACTGCAGCCCACCAGGCTCCTCCACCCATGGGATTTTCCAGGCAAGAGTACTGGAGTGGGGTGCCATTGCCTTCTCCGCCAAGTAGGTATATGTATGGCCAATAAGCGCAAGAAAAGATGCTCAACATCATTAATCACTGTTGTTGTTTAGTCACTAAGTCGTGTCCTACTCTTTTGCAGCCTGTAACCCACCATAGACTGTAACCCACCAGGCTCCTCTGTCCATAGGATTTCCCAGGCAAGAATACGAGAGTGGGTTACCTTTTCCTTCTGCAGGGTATCTTTCTGAGCCAGGGATAGAAGCCAAATCTCCTGCACTGGCAGGAGGATTCTTTACCACTGAGCCACCAGGGAAGCTCCTTCACTGGTCATAATTATGTGAAGTCACTCAGTCATGTCCGACTCTTTGCCACCCCATGGGCCGTAGCCCACCTGGCTCCTCCATCCATGGGATATTCCAGGCAAGAATACTGGAGTGGGTTGCCATTTTCTTCTCCAGGAGATCTTCCCCACCTAGGGATTGAACCTGGGTATCCCGCATTGTAGACAGATGCTTTACCATCTGAGCCACCAGGGAAGTCATTAGGGAAGTCGTGTCCGACTCTTTGTGACCCCATGGACTGTAGCCTACCAGGCTCCTCTGTCCATGGGATTTTCCAGGCAATAGTACTGGAGTGGATTGCCATTTCCTTCTCCAGGGGATCTTCCTGACCCAGGGATCGAACCCGGGTCTCCCGCATTGTAGACAGACGCTTTACCGTCTGAGCCACCAGGGAAGTCACTGGTCATTAGGGAAATACAAATTAAAATCACAATCAAATACTAACTACCAAATTTCTATTAGAATCACTCCAAAAATGACAATACCAAATGCTGGCAAGGATATAGAGAAACCAGAACTCTGATACACTGCTGATGGACATGTGAAATGGCAATCTTTTTGGGAAACAAAAGATTTGTTTGGCTGTTTCTTAGAAAGTTAAACAAATTTACCAGATGACCCAGCAATTTCACTCCTAGGAATTTACCCTAGAGAAATAAAAACTAATGTTTACACAAAAACCTGTATATGGATGCTTATAGCCCATTACTTGTAATAGCCCCAAACTAGAAACTGCTCAGATATCCTTCAACAGGCAAATGGATTAATGAACTGCTGTGTGTCTGTACCACAGAATACCTAGCTCTTATAATACAAAAGAATCAACTGTTGATACACCCCACCACGTGTATGAGACTCAAAATCATTATGTTCAGTGGGAGAAGCCACACTCAGAAGTCTACGTTCTGTACGGTTCCTTCATAAGGGGCTCTGGAAGAGGCAATGCTATGGGGACTTTAAATACATCAGGGGTTGGGATGTGGGGAGGGCTTGAGACTCAGGGACATTTCTTGAGATGATGAAAAGGTTCTATTTCTTTTTTTTTTAACCCCAGATTCTTAACTGCCTTTTTTGTACAAAATCAGGGTTTTATAATTTTTGTTTTTAAAAATATATTTTATTTTGGCTTTGTAGGGTCTTAGTTGATACGCTTTGGCTTCTCTGGAAGCCCAGCTTCTTCAGCCCAACTTCTCTGGAGTTGTGGTGTGCTCTGAAGTCTGTGGGCTCAGCAGTTCCAGCTTGCAGGCCTTTGTGGGATCTTAATTCCCTGACCAGATATTGAACCCATGTCCTCTGCTTTGGAAGGCAGATTCTTAACCACTGGACCATCAGGGAAGTCCCAAAGCTCTATGTCTTGGTTGTGGTGGTGATGACAAGGATCCATGAATGTGCTAAAGCTCTCAGGACTAAACAAAGGGGCGGGGGGTGGAGGTGGTGGTGTATCTTCTTGAGATATGCAGGAGACCAAGAATTTCCAGGCCATGTGACTTGGGGCAGGGGTCTTTTTGAGCAGCAGTTTCGTTATCTGTATAAAGGGGATAGTAAAATAATTTAGGGACTGCCAAGGATCAACTAAAGGTGTGCCTATGTGCTCTGAGTAAAGGGTTCCATGAAACATCTAGATACTTGAATGCAGGAAACTATCCTCAGCACCAGGGAAACAGCTGGACATGCCACCCAGCTCCTTCCCATGGGAGAGCCCAGAAGTGACCATCTTGGGAGGAATGTCCACTTCGTCCTGGCAGCCTGGGCAGTGTTGAGATGTCTGACCCAGACCCAGCCCAGACAGAGGTTCTTGACTGCAGTATATGACGCCACCAGGCTGCAGGCTACTCATTCCTAATAGGAGCTTGTGAGGAAGATTTGCTCTTTTTCTTTACAAACTTGGTGGTGGGGGTGGGGGTTGGTTTACAGTCATCCTTCATTCTTGCTTTGGTACTGAGGTTTCACCAGTACTAGTGTGGTGCCCCTGCCAGGAACTTGTCATGGATGGGTGTCTATGTTAACTATGCTTTCTTATTTTCTGTATTCTTGAAGCTCTGGCATCTGGGTCCCTGATGACCTGACATGGGAGGGACTTGCCCCTCCAGGTCTAGCTAATTCTTGTCTAGCACAGGAGTGTGCCTTTCATATGCAAACCAACCAGTCCAGGGCCCATCCTGAGAACCACCTCCTCTCTCTCGCTCCAGGAAGCAATACTCCTTTGCCTTAATCATCCCAGGGTCAGCACCAGACAGCTTGGACAGTCCTCCACCCAGAGTCCACTGAAATTACTCAAACTGGCCAATCCTAAGCCTGCTTACACTGCCTCACTGATTCCTTCCAGTGGAAACCATAATAAAGGCTCTTGTCCACATTTTCCTCCTGCTCCTTTCTTCTGACCAGCCCTGGTACTTCCCCACACGGACCTGCACTGCATCCTGATTCTAGGCACCCAGGAGTACAAGCTTCTTTACCACAGTCATTTCTGTGTCTGCATGACCTATGGTGCCTGATTAAAACAGAACTTGGAAACACATTAAAACAATGTCTAGAGAGTAATCAGTGACACAGGCATTATTATCACTTCCATTTTATACAGAGGGGAACTGAGGCCCAGAGAAGAGAAATCATCTGCAGTGTCCCAGGGCTGGTGAGGAGCAGGGTCATTCTCAGAGCCTCAGTCTGTCTGCTTCCCAAAGCTGGTACCTGCTCCTGCTGCTGGCTCCATGGACGGCCATGGTGTGTGTCACACAAGGAGTGACACCTACCACGTGGATGCAGGTGGAATGCCAGAATGCTAGTGTGGAGCATGGGGCTAGGGGGCCCACCTGCAGAGTCCTCAGAGTGCCTGGGGGAGGGGTGGGAAGGGACCAGCACTGTACTAGCCTCAGACTTTTGCCTTTGCCAGAGCTGCACCGCAGGTAAGAGGCAGGTAAAGGTGAGTCCCTAATCAGGGCTGCAGGCCAGGCAGTAGGTAGGTCTACACAGGTTATGCAGATGCTGAAACAGTGGATGGTGATCAACAGTGCCTGTGTGCTAAATTAGTTCCCTGGACTTGGAAAGCAAGACCCCTGCCGATGTGGATCCCCTCGACTGACCTCGACTGACCCCGCCCTGACTCCTCCCATCTGGACTGAGCATCCTGTCTTCTCCAAGGCTTGAGAGGTCCCCAAGTTTCTCCTACCTGCATCCCCTCTTCCCTTGGTCTCAACCCCTCCCCAGTGTTTAGATTCCATACTTTCCTGCCTGGACCACTGTGAGGGGCTTCTGTCACCTCCTGGAGAACAGGTCTTCCCATCCTGGCTCTCACCGTGCTCCCCCCACCCCACCCCCACACATGCTAAGTAAAATTGATTACCCACCCACCAATTGCCCACACATGTCTCACCGGAGCCTCGTCCAGGGCAAATTGGCAGAGAAGCTGCGGTGGTGCTCAGCCAGAGGCACTCAGGTGGACCCATGCACCTAACCTTTCTGCTCAGCCTGGGACAGGTGGTATCTGGAAGCCACTCCTCTCTGCTTTCTCCTCATTCTGGTCAAAGAGCTGGCTGCTTACAAGAGGTGCCAAGGGAACATGTTGGATATGCTGACAGCAACGGTCTGGACACCTGAGCCCTCTGGGACCCAAAGAGAACCAGCAGGGGCTGCAGGAGGGAATGCAGGCAGAGATCAGAAGTGAAGGAAGTGACCCCAAAGAGACAGGCTGAAAAGGATGGAGCCGGGAGCCACAGGCCAGGGGAGAAGAGGCTTGGGGAGAGCTCCTTCTTCAGGAGACTGAAGGACCATCTCATACTAGAGTAGATGCCAGGGAAGCCCCAACAGGCCAAAGTGTGCAACACAGGCTGAGCAGCTGCATAGAGTCCCTGAGCCTCCGTCCTTCATTTGGTCTGCCCCCACCTCCTTTCACTTATGGAGCACCTGTCCAGTGCTGTGAAGCTCTGGGCCTGGCACTGGCCCCACCCTGGCCACATATGCAGGCCTAGGCAGAGAGAAAAGCTCGGGTCCAGGGCACACTGCCCAACCAGGAAGAGTGGGTGCAGGGGTCCAAGGCCCTCCAGCCCTGCTTTGGACATCTGGCTCAGCCAAGGGCCTGGCCTCTCTAGACAGGAAAGGGGAACTGCCAACTGGAAGCAACAAACGCTCCACTGAACTCCCAGCTGTGAGCAGAAGAACATCCCCAGCAGGTGCATCCTCAGCGGAAGCCAGGTACTGTCCCCAGGCCACGGAGGCCAGAGAGGCAGGTTGGTGGCCAAGCACCCTGGAATGAGAAGTCCGAGGCCAGGACGTGCACCAGGGCCCCAGGACGGTGTCTCCAACTAAGGCTGGGCCACCTCCGCTTCCAGCTTCCCAGGACCATCCCTCCCAGGACGTTCCCTCCAAGAAGAGAGAGGGTGTTTTTGTTTGTTTTTAAATTTTTTATGTTTTGGCCACATTGCACAGCATATGAGATTTTAGTTCCCCGACCAGGGATCGAATCCGTGCCCCTTGCAGTGGAAGAGTGGCGTCTTAACCACTGGACCACCAGGGAAGTCCTGAGAGAGGATGTTAAAGCCTTCCCACCTGATGACAGGGATGTTCGAATTTCGTGACGTGAGAGTTCGGTTCACCTTCACCGTAACAATGGTGACCACAGAGCAACGTGACACCCCACACCTGCTAGAGCTAAACGTCTCCTGTGTATCATCCCACTGAACTGTCACAAGGACCTTATGGGGAAGGGACTGTGTCCCTGTTTCCCAGATGAAAAAGCTGCTCTTTCCAGTGGCAACCTGCTCCAGACTAGTGGTGGGGCTGGGAGCTGAACCCTCCAAGGTCCCACATCACAAACAAAGACAGACATGTGTCCCCCGGGACGGAGGAGACAGCCTGGGAGAGGAGACCACGAGGATTCTGAGGGCCACTTTCATAAATGGTTCCAACAACAGAAAAGGGCTTTCCAAGCATTATCTGCCAAAAAGCCAAGTGAGGAGGAGGGAGGAGAAACAATAAAAGCAAAGATCAATTGTGCTGAAGAGAAGGTGGCAGGAAGACGGATCTTGCTGGAAATTCCTTCTGACTGGACTCTGCCAGGATCAGGGTATTTTTCATCCCAAGATTAAGCAAAATTCTTTTCCGTCATAACCTCCTACCCATCTGTGTCCAATCTCCCACTCTCATTTCTAGAACATGCACATTTAAAAATCTTTTTTGCAGCTTTTTATGTGTGTGTGTTGGGTGAAGGACGCTGCTTCCTAGCTTGAAGATGAGCAGAGGAGCACAGGAGGCCTTGGGAAGTTGGAGCGCAATCCCCTACCCCCTGGGCTGGGAGGGCGTGACAGTGACAGGGTTCAGGGTGCTGGGACCCAGCCTGCTGGCAGGGGGCGCTGTAGTCGTGGAGCCCAGACACCGGGCCTGGCTTGCGCAGATTCAGACCAGCTGGGAGAAGAGAAGTCGGGATTCTTCCTAAGGATTGGACTTGGAACGTGAGGGTGGGGAGAAATGGGGAGGATGATGTGAGAAAAAGAAATCAGTCCTGGTGGTGCTGATGGCCGAGGGCTGAGGGATGGGAATTACGAGGCTCTGGTCTGAGGGTGTTCAGTGAGGGGGATGCGGATCTGGGGTCACAAGAGCGGGTGAGATTCCCCAGGGTCAGAATATAGAGACCTGGAGAAGGAAGGGAGGAGGACAAGGGTAGGGTCCCAGGGACGTGGACATTCAGGAGATGTCAGCAAAGGAGCGTGTGTGTGTGTGTGTATGTGTGTGTGTGTGTGTGCACGCATGCCCAGCTGTGTCCAACTCTTTGCAACCCCATGGACTATAGCCCACCAAGCTCCTCTGTCCATGGGATTTTCCTGGCAAGAATGCTGCAGTGGGTTGCCATTTCTTTCTCCAGCGGATCTTCCCAACCCAGGGATCAAATTTGTGTCTCCTGAGTCTCCTGCATTGGCAAGAGGATTCTTTACCACTAGGGCCACTTGGGAGGCCACACACCCGCAAAAGGAGACTGGGAACCAAAAGGGTAGCAAGATAATGTTGCAGTGAAAAAGAAAAAAGAGAAATGCATTCTCCTTTCTCTTCTTTCCCTTTCCTGAGAACAAAAAAGATAAACAGAACAGTGAATAGGCCTGATCACTACTAGTTTTTACTTCAACTGTTCCTAATCTGGGGGTTCCCAGGTGGCTCAGCAGTAAAGAAACCGCCTGTCAATGCAGGAGATGCAGGTTGGATCCCTGGGTTGGGAAGATCCCCTGAAGGAGGAAATGGAAACGCATTCCAGCATTCTTGTCTTGGAAATCCATGGACAGAGGAGCTGGTTTCAAAGAGTCAGACACAACTGAGCAGGAGTGTATACATGTTCCTCATCTGTAGTCTGTAAATTGTTTACTTTCCTCGCAGTAAAGAGGGAGGTGTGGTGTGATGCCAGGGGTGCCTGGAGTTGTATGCACCTCCTGGGCACATGGAAAGATGCCCAAAGTGCACAGGATGGTACAGAACCACCAGCTGAGCCTCGGGTTTCCAATCAGGCCGTCAGAAGCACTTGGAGCCGGGAGGCAGGATGTGGATGGAGTGGCTGGCAGGGTGGAGCCTGAGCTGAGCTTTTGGGGGAGCAGAAGGGGTAGAGAAGACACCCCAAAGTTGCCTTGAGAGTGCCAACCGCACAGGAGGAGTGAGTATGGCATCAGATGTCCAGGTCATAGCCTGGCCAAGCACCTGGTGGGGATCTCCCAGGGGCTGGTGTAGCCTCATCTGCCCATATCCTGGGGTCTGCTGCATCTCCTTCTGTGGCAGCTTCTCCCACTGCCCATTTGTGGGTGCATAGTGGCCCCTCAGGACCCTCCCCAGCCTGCCTGGTTCTCATCACTTCAAGTACTGGCATGTGAGCAGGAAATTTAAACATCCCAGACATCCCCACGGAGATGCTATTCAAACAGCAAGGCTGAAATAAACATATTCAAGTTGAAATGTAAAATGCCTAGAGCAAACGTCCATGCAGCTTTATTTGTTCTGGAAATATTGCTTGCTGCTGTCCAACTAAAATCAAGTGTCCTGTTAATAGCAAACAGACAACAGGGACCAGGAAACAGTAAGGCGGGGACGGCGAGCAAGGTCCCACAGTCAGGGAGGCATTCGCACCGTATGAAGCTGGGAGGCCTTGATGCCCACAAGGTGCAGCCAGGGCTCACAGCTTGGAGTCCTGGGTCCATCCCCAGCCAGACCCATGAGCCATCCCCAGACAGAGGCACCGACCGGTGGGGGCAGGGACAGGCATAATGCCTCTGTGGCTTGGGAAGCAATCAGTTGTATTTCTAAAGATCTCAGCACCACCTGCTCTGCTCAGCCCTTCTGGATGCAGCATTAGGAGCCACAGGACAGATTCAGGACTCCAATGAGGGTATAGAGACAGCTGGGGGCTGACAGGGCCAGCATTTCCCGGCTCCCATCCCAGGGCTGTGGTATGTGCTTGTGGGTATGCTCAGCGCCAGCCACTTCTGCTTGGACCAAGCATTCTCCATAAATGAGGGAGCTGGGCTGACAGGTGTCCTGGGGGCCACCCCATCCTAAGAGCCTATGGAATGGCCTTCTGGCCAGAATGCCACACATTTAGGGCCTGGAAGAAGAGGGCAGGAGGAGAAGGGGACAACAGAGGACAAGATGGTTGGATGGCATCACCAACTCAATGGACATGAGTCTGAGCAAGCTTTGGGAGATGATGAAGAACAGGGAAGCCTGGAGTGCTGTAGTCCACGGGACAGCAAAGAGTCAGACATGACTGAGCGACTGAACAACAATGGGATCTGGTGGAGGTGGAGGCAGGGGGTGCAGTGGGACATCCCATCAGGCCCTGAGTCAGAGACAAAGACAGCAACTTCTAAGGGAGGAGAGGCAGGCAGTGGTGCTGGGGAGTGAGAACCCCACAGCGGAGGAGCCCTATTGGAAAAGACAGATTGCTAGTCTTCAGAAAGGCTTTGAGAAGAGGGCATCTCCCACAGGAGAGTAGGGGGCCCTAGACCTCCTTGGAGGCCTGGAGCAGGGGACAGAAGCTGCGCTAAAGGAGTATGAAGTCTGGGGAGGAGAGGCAGGTGTGTGTCTGCTGGGGGGCAGCTGGGAACTGGGGGGAAAGCAGTTCAGGGTCCGTGCCACACACCCAAAGCCACACACTGTGCCCCTTCCGATCACATACCCACTCACACACCACAGTGATGGATGGGGCTTTATGGTCTGTGATTTACCACACCTAGACTTGACTATCGGAGAAGGCAATGGCAATCCACTCCAGTACTCTTGCCTGGAAAATCCCATGGATGGAGGAGCCTGGGAGGCTGCAGTCCATGGGGTCGCTAAGAGCCAGGCACAACTGAGCAACTTCACTTTCACTTGTCACTTTCATGCATTGGAGAAGGAAATGGCAACCCACTCCAGTATTCTTGCCTGGAGAATCCCAGGGACAGAGGAGCCTAGTGGGCTGCTGTCTATGGGGTCGCACAGAGTCGGACTCGACTGAAGCGACTTAGCAGCAGCAGCAGCAGCAGACTTGACTATCTCCATCCTAATTAAATTAACAAAAAAATCAGGAGTGACAAAATGGCAAAGATGTACTGATTTATCTAATGTGTGCCCTTGCTGCTTAAATGGGCACAAACTCCTTTTAACTTTGAATGAATTAAAGGGAAATTTCAGGCAGTTGAGCTACTTGTTGGCTAAAAAATTAGCACTGGATCAGAAAAGGCTCTCCAAGGCCCTCGCATTCACTTGTGTGGATCATTGCACGGTGTAAGGGCCCACATCACAGTGAAGAAGAACCAGACCTGGACACTCAGGACTTGCACCAGCTGAGGACCTCCACCATAGAGGACACTGGCCACTTTCTCGCCATGAGAAGCAACGCGTGGTGCTGCAAGGGAGTTTACAGACCCCTGAATGCGTCCATTCCCACCTTTTGATATATTGTCCCCGGTGACCATATGTCCTGCATAGACATTTTCCCATGGAAGCTTCCACAAAAGGAGGCCACAGCTTTCCCATGCCTCTTGTCTCTTTCCAGGCCCCATGTGGGGAGTGGGGCAGCAGATGAGACCAGCCCTGAATCCCATATTCCTTTTGCTAATCTGCTGAATTTACTGTGCCTTGTGAGCATCGTTGGATGCGTTCACTCCCTGCTGTACTGGGGGGATAGAGGCAGAGATTCTCTCTGTTCCCCTCTGCACATCCAGCACCCATGGTGGTGGTTGGCACACTGTGGAAACTCAACAATCTCCTCCCGTCAACATCACCATCTTCCTCCCCTTCATCAATGTCACCATCACCCTCACCCTCATCATCATCATCTTCATCACCTGGATAATTCTCACCATCCTTCCAGCGCTTGCTTACACCTGGACCAACACAGTCTGCACAGCGTAGACTGTCTTCTGTGTTTTTCCTAACAGCTCTATCAAGTACCAGTGTTTACCTAGTTTTATGATAAAGGCATAATATTCAGAAGACAGATCCTAATTTACCCAAAGTAAACAACTAGCTTGCATGTAGGTCTGTATGGCAGAGACAGCCATCTGCAGCCCTTTACCCATTCTCTTCTTCCTTGAGTATTGGAAGCCCCAAGTTTAGTTGGGCATATGGCAACCTAGAATGAAAACTATCTTTCCCCACCTCTCCTGTAGTTAGACCTAGTTGTAATTGAGTTGAGTTCTGGTCAATGGGAGATAAGAAAAAACTATTGTTCTTTCCTTTCTTGCTGTTGGAATGTAGTCACTATGGCTTGAGCTCAAGCAGCTGTTTTGTGCCATGAGGTAGAAGCCATGTATTAGGATGATGATGCTGGGTTATGAGAACCTGAGTCTCTGATCAGCCATCAGCTGCCATGCTGTCTCTGGGTTCCTTAGCCAAGCTTTTTCAAGGCAGGGAAATCAAACTATCCTACTTAAGCCACTGCTGTTTTGAGGTTTTGGTTACTTGCAGCTGAACTTCTCTTAACTAATATGGTCTGTTTGATTCCAGAGCGACGTTTTCTTAACCATGATCTTTAGAAAGTAACATATCTTCATCACCCTTCCAGGACCTCAGGACAATAGGACAAAGCCCTTGGCACAGTGTCAGGATCAGAGTGAATGCTCAAAAAAGGTTAACTAGCCACTGTTCTTATTACTCTAGCAGCAGCTGCTGCAATCTGCAGACATGCACCCCTCCCCGCCCAACAGCTGTGCTTAGCAATCCAGAATGACCGCATCAAGAAGGAGGGCAGGAAAGACAGTCTTCATTAAGCCCAAAGTGCTCCCTCCCCATCCAGCATTAGAATGGAGGTCTCTTATTTCAGCTCCAAGAAGAGTCCTCAAACTCTTTGTGCCGATTGTGTATTTATGCCAAAGTCTTACTTAGGTGTGATGGAATTAGGCTATAAAGTGGGAAAATTTTTCCAGCTCAGCAACCCCAGTGGATGTGTGGCCAAGAGTGGTGAAATTCAACCTCATTGGGAAATATTTTAAGGACTCCCAAGGAGAAGGACCTGCCAGGCAGATGGGCAGTCACCTTCTGGGCTTGCAGGAAACTAACCCATTGGTCTCTCGAGAAACCCTTTCGTGAAAGCCAGATTTGCATATAAATAATAGACATGTCAGAACATATGATGTCTGGATTTGGGTATTTATCCTAAAAAGAGTTGAATGTACAATCTGTAATAATTTCCTCCAACTCTAGAGAAGCTTCTGCAGACTCAGTCCTCAGCACCGGCGTCGGGCAATTAATTAAATTGCCTTTTCTTCCCTGAAGTGTTGAATACTGATTAAGAATCACCCTTTCCCTCCTGCTTACTTTGGCGGCCCATTTTCAGCCTGGCCGCAGCCTCGTCAAGTCTGCTAGAGAGCACAAGACAGACAGACGCAGACAGGCTTTCTCGGCTCTGGGCTGCTGTACAGCTTGAACAGTGAGAACACAGGAAATGTTTTCCTGGAAGGAGAGGGAGGAGAGGCAAGCAGGAAAACTGAAAGATAAAAGTGAGGAATACGAAAGAAGTTCAGGTCCCCTTTCAACCCTGCCCACTCCTTTGGACAGCCACTGCCTAGGGAATTCTACTGGTTGAGAGGTTCAGAGGTGGTCCAGAATTCCCCGCTGAGAACCCATCAGGAAGATAACCCATAGAGAGAGAAAGCGCTTGTTCTACATTTTCCTGGACACCAACACCAGCAGACTTTTCCGCTACCAGCTCGAAATATGAGACACCGGTGTTTGTTCCTGGCTCCCGGAATTGCGATTACATCATCGAGGAAGAACCTTCCCAAAGGAAATGAATCTCTGCAGATAATGATCCCTCACAATGGACTTCAAATTGTAATAAAAATATAACTTGAATGTTAAAGGTGAATTTCAATTAAGAATCATATCCTAACCACAATAAAAAAAACAAAAAACTTATTTCACTGCCAACAGAAAGTCTCCTGCGACATCTCTTTGAAAACCAACTATTTCCGAAAGCCAAGTTAGAAAAACACATGTGCTCTAGGGTATAAAGAAAGCGGCATTGTGTATAAAATGTAACACGGAGAGGTAGATCTCGGTATATTGACATTATAAAACCAGGTAGCAATGGGAAATAATATTTCTACAAAGGTGGCAAACATAAATGCCAAACCTGCAGGCAAATTTATAGACCCTGTCATGCACTGTGGCATTTCACCACCAGGGTGCTAAAAAGAGCCTGGCAAGGAAGTTGCCAGTGGTGCCCCCCCTACCCCCCAAGATGCACAAACCGATGTCAGAGCACCTCTGTGGAGTGGGCGCCAGTGCTGCCTGCGCACTCAGGGCGCTGGCAGGGAGCTCGTGAGAGACAGGAGGTCAGGAAAAGTGGGAATAGAGTTCTGCCAGGAAGCCAAGTCTGGCCCCGGGGCTCCTTCCCTGAATAACTACAGAGCCACAAGCCTTTCCACCAGTTCAGTGCTGATTCGGGCTCTGTTTTGTCTTTTTTTTTTTTAATTGAGTTCAAATTCACATACCATAAAATTCTTTCTTTCTTTTGGCTGCAACCCACAACATGTGGGATCTTAGTTCCCCGACCAGGGATCGAACCCATACCCCCTGCTGTGGAAGTGTGGTGTCATGACCACTGGACCACCAGGCAAGTCCAAATTTAACTATTTTGAATCATACAATTCAGTGACATTAAGCACACTGGCACCCACTCCAGTATTTTTGCCTAGAGAACCCCATGGACAGAGGAGCCTGGTGGGCTACAGGCATAGATTAGCAAAGAGTTGGACATGACTGAAGCAACTGAGCCACCCTCCCCTCCCCCCCACGCAAAAGGATGCTGGCAATATTGCAAAACCATCAGCACTTCCTAGTTCCAAAACAATTTCATCACCCTCAAAACAAACCCCATACCTATCACGTGCTTCCTATACCCCTCCTCCAGCCCCCGGCCACCACCCATCTGCCTTCTGTCTGTGTGAATTTACCTATCCTGGATACTTCATAGAGATAGAATCGTGTAATATGTGAGCTTCTGTGTCTGGCTTCTTTAATCGGCATCCCATGTTTGATGTCATCCATGCTGTAGCATGCGTCGGTCCCCTTTGATGAGTGAATGATGTTCCACTATATGGAGAGATCACATTTATTTATCCAGTCTTCAGTTAAGGGACATTTGGTTGCTTCCACCTTTTAGCTCTTCCAACTATTTAATGTAGCTTTGTTCTCTCTCCAAATCAAGCTCTCTTTGGCAGAGCAAAGGGGGCCATTCCCACACAAGCCCACCAAGCTGCACTTGCTGAATAAATAAATAAACAGAGGGTGCTAAAGGGAACAGATTGAATGCCTCTGCAGCATTTATTCCACCCCATGCCCTGCTGTGTAACAATCATAACAGCTGTGGAATTTCCTCTAACATCACCTTCCAGGATAGACTCAGATGTGGTTAAGCCAGTGGTTGGCAAACTTTTCCTGTTAAAGCTTAGCTAGTACATATTTTGAGCTTTGTAGGCAATACAGTCTCTGTACCTTTATCAGTTCTGCAGTCATACACAATACGTAAACGGATAGCCAAGGTCATGTTTCAATAAAACTTTATTTACAAAAACAGAGGCAGGCTGGATTTGGTCCATGGCCCATGGTTTGTCAACACTTAGGAGATCAAACCAGTCAATTCTAAAGGAAATCAGTCCTGAACACTCATGGGCAGAACTGTTGCTGAAGCTAAAGCTCCAATACTTTGGCTACCTGATGTGAAGAGTTGACTCATTGGAAAAGATTCTGACGCTGGAAAAATTGAAGGCAAAAAGAGAAGGGGGCAGCAAAGGATGAGACGGTTAGATAGAATCATAGATTCAGTGGACATGAATTTGAGTAAACTCTGGAAGATAGTGGAGGGAAGGGAAGCCTGGCATGCTGTGGTCCATGGGATCTCAAAGAGTCAGACATGATTTAACAACTGAATAACAACAATAAAGTCTAAATTAATTGCACCCTTTCAGCCACAATGATTGGTTCCAAGTGGTCAGGTGACCTAAGCTGATCCAATCAGAATGAAGCCCAGGACTTTTTGCTCAATGGTTTGCTCTTCTTTTGGACAGTGAAGTATGTGTCTATAAGGCCTGACAAGCTTACTGCCATCTTACTATACAAGAGAAGCCAGCCAGATATAGAAAACCCAGGGAGGAAGGAAGCATTGAAAGGATCAAGAGAACATGACCAGAGTCTTGATCAAGCCATGTCTGAACTCCATTTCTTATCTGGACTTTCACTGTCTAACATATATATTGCCTTTACACATTATTTGTTTCTCTTCCCATTAAGAGGATTTTGTTAAATGCTATATTCCCAAATGTTTAGCACTTAAATACACATTTATTACTCATTTTTCTCTCCATTACAGGATTTTGTTAACTGCTATATTCCCAGTGCTTAGCACTTTTTATCATTCTGACCATTTGTGCGTGCCCAGTCATGTCCAATTCATTACAACCCCATGGTTGTAGCCTGCCAGGCTCCTCTGTCCATGGGGTTTTCCTGGCAAGAATACTGGAGTGGGTTGCCATTTCCTTCTCCAGGGAATCTTCCCCACCCAGGGGCTGAACCCGCATCTCTTGTGTCTCCTGCATTGGCAGGCAGATTCTTTACCATTGTACCATCTGGGAAGCCCCCAGCACCTTTTAAGTGCTTAGCAAAAAATTTCCAAATGAATGAATGCTTGGAGACTTTTGGATCTCTTCTGGAGTAGAGGATGAAGAGAGCAGGGACCGAGCCAGGACAGCTCATGCTCCGCTGTGAACCCACCAGGCGGGTGTCTCTCCATGTGCTGGGACCCAGGTGGGGGCCTTGCTGGGGGTGCCACGCTGCCACAGCAGAGCCCCCTTCGGAATGCACATGCAGCAGGGGCCAAGTCTATGATCTCATTCACAAGAGCCTTTAGACTCGGGATAAAGTGGCCCCAGGAAGCAGTGCCCATCTGAGAGGCGGTTTCATTCACGTGGGCAGGAGGTAATCAATGATGGGCAGACACTGGCTTCTGACTCCAGAGCAAAAACAGTACCAGGTCTGGACAGCAGAGGGTGCCTACAGTCAGATGGACCTGGGGCCAAATCCCCGCTCCACGAGGCGGCAGTATTTTCCTCCTCTGGTCTGGAGTATTAAGTGGGTCTGTTCATTTGAGCTCTTAGCAGGGCAGTACCATCACGGGCAGAGGTTGTGGGCGGAACAAAGCAGAGTCTCCATCAGCCCCCGGCAGCCCCATGAGCTCACCGGCTCAGATGAATCAGGTTGCCCACTGTGGTGCTGCCTGCCTCTCTCTGTGGGGCACCCCCTATGCCTCCTCTTTGCAGACTAGTTCCAGGTACTGTGCCAGGGTTACCAAGTCAACTGCACAGCCCACCTGGTGCTCAGGTGTGGTAGCAGCACGCGCCCTCTCCTCAGCCCCTGGGACCAGCTAGCTTTATGCTTGCAGTTGAGGACGGAATGCGGGGCAGGGCTTTCACTTAGCTAAAGAGCAGGCAGGCAGCTGTCAACTCTGGACAAGCACATAGGCCCGGCCAGAGCTGAGGTCCCTTGCTGCCCAGGGACACCCAGACCCAGCTGTGTGATGGAAGCAGCAAAAATAAATACATTCATAATCAAATAAATAAATAAAGAGCTGTGTTCTTGCTATTCTACTTCTGCAGTTTGAGACATTTCTACACTGAGGTGGCCGAGGTGCTGTGAATAAACAAAGCCCAAGGGAGCCCTTGGGTGACCCTTGAAATATTTATTTGGCCTCCCCATTAGCAGTTTAAAAGCCAAGAACCTACGGGCCTTTTGGTCCAAGGCCTTTGGTCCAAGTTGGGGAGGAGCCCCTAGTAGGTAGGAGGAGCCCCTAGTAGGGGGAGTCCCTAGAAGCTCCCACAGGAAAGAACCACTTAGGATAGCCAATGGTGGTCCCTGCCCTCAGCTCCCCCAACTCCATCCTCCCAGGGCCCTCTCCCCTCAACTCCATCTCTGCTAGCATTGGGGGGCTTGGAGGAAGATGGTCCTAGCAAGGTAGCTGCCTTAAGGACTTCCCTGGTGGCCTGGTGGTTAAGAAACCATTTTCCAATGCAGGGGATGTAGGTTCAATCCCTGCGGGGAACTAAGATCCCACATGCTTTGAAGCAACTAAACCCACGCACCACAACTACTGAGCCTGGGCATCATGACTAAAGTGTCTATTCACCCCAACAACAACAACAACAAAATGACCCTGCATGCCACAGTGAAGACCCGAAGCAGCTAAACAAACAATAAATATTTTTTTTAAAGAGACATTTACCTTAATCAGTGGAAAGACCATAAGGGTGGGAACTATCTGATCCTCAAATTCACAAACAAACCTGAGTCTCACATCTCTTGGCTGGAACTGGGGTCCCCGTATTTATTTATCACCATCCTACAGTGTGGGTAACCATGGGGATGTGGGTTCCCCATCCAGAAGGGCTGTGAGCTGGGGCCAGGCCTGTGTGGAGGAAAGGTCCCACCACTGCTGCTCGGGGAAGGGAAATGTGTCAGGAAAGCTGAGCTCCTCGGAAGACTGGCCCCTTCTCGCCAGGTGCAGCCCCCGCGGCTGGGTTCTTCCCTTGCCCACTAACACACTTATTACCTGCATCCACCTCAGACCCCCGGGGGCAACCAGGGAGTGTCTGAGGCCAGGTTGTCATAGTAACAGTTACTGTTTGAAGGATTCTGCTTCCAGATATCCTGGGTGAGGTGGCCCAGTGCCCTGTCAGGGTCGGGGGTGTGGTCGATGGCGGGCAGAGAGTGGTGGGGTGGCCCAGGACCGGGTCAAGTGACCCCTTGCCAGCTGGCTGGAGGCTGAGGACAATGGCCCTGCTTGCAAGGGTGTCCTCTCTGACTGCCCCAAAATGCCCCTTCTCACAGAACGTCATCTCGGCTCTCTCAGTGCCCCAGTGGAAATGACCCAGGCCACAAACACTGCTTCCAGAATCTTCCAGTAACTTGTAGAAACACACAGCTCTATCAAGCAGCCCCTCCCTGCATACTTATGAAAACATGAGGATGCATGGGGGTTGGAGGAAGGAAACTGTGTGGCGTCTCTGGTCCACCCAGCTGGGCTGGCAGCTACCTGCCAGTTATTTAGCGTGAATGCGGGACAGTGGGTGGGCCCAGAGAGCACCCTTCTCCTCCTAGGGCCTCCATCATCTTGGCATCTAATGATTAAACAGATCCTTCACTCAGGGTCCCACAGGCTCCCTCCGCTGCCACTCGGCTCATTGTAAACAAGCCTCCTTCTTTTAAAAAAACTTTTTATTTCATATTGGAGTATAGCCAATTAACAATGCTTTAATAGTATCAGATGGACAGTGAAGGGACTCAGTCATACATATACATGAGTCCATTCTTCCCCGAACTCCCACTCCCCCAAACTTCCCTCCCATCCAGGTTGCCACATAACATTGACCTGAGTTCCCTGTGCTATACAATAGGTTCTTGTTGGTTATCCATTTTAAATATAGCCATGTGTACATGTCCATTCCAAACTCTGTAACCATCCCTCACCTCATCCTTCCCCCTGGCAACCATAAGTTCCTTCTCTAAGCCTGTGAGTCTGTTTCTGTTTTTTAAGTAAGTTCATTTGTATCATTTCTTTTTAGAATCCACATACAAGGGATGTCATATGATATTTCTCCTTCTCTGTCTGACTTCGCTCAGTATGACACTCTCTAGGTTCATCCATGTTGAAGGAGCCTCCCTGTTAACCTGGAACCACTCCACCAAAACATGCAGAGCCTCTGTTCTGGGGAATGCCCTAAGACTTCTCGAACCTTCCCCCTCTGACCAGGTGAGGCTGAGGCCATTGCTTCCGTGCTCAGGAGAACAAGTCAGCAGCCCCCTCCACTTCCCTCTATACCTGCAGGATTTGCCGGCTCCTTTCCTGTTTGCCCTGGGACTGCAACAGTTCCCTTTTATGTGGAATGTGAAAGTTCTTCCATTTCCAGTTTGAGGCTATTACTCTGATTTCTCCTCTCTCAGCAGTCTGTGAATTTTCTAATATGGAGAAAACACAGTACTGGTGTGTGCGCTGCACACACGCGCACACTCACAACTCGGCCCAGCCCCAAGCAGCGGTATTGATGAAGGCTCTGTTAGAATTGCATCTCCACGTGGGAGCAAGCAGATTGGACAAGGTGCACCCGTGCCGTCTGCGCTGAGATGGACGGTTTTCCATCAGGGACCCAGCTGCTTCCTGAGCAATCTGTCAATGCCACATGCTAACCTGAGGCTGCGGTTGCCAGTGCCAGCTGGGAGGCCATCTCCCTCGCAGGGGCCACCAGTCAGGACTCCGTCCAGTTTTCTGGACTTTGCCAAGCTCAGAACAGTGAGTCCTCCCTGTTCATCCCATCTGTGAGAGCGTTCTTTATCACCCCCAGGAAACTGAGGATGTCCAGTGGTGAGGGAGGAATAAGTCACTGCTCTCAGCTAAATGGAGGAGGGCGGATCTGCTGGGCATGGCTCCTTTGTCATCAGTGCAAATAATGAAGATTCCATGCGCTGAGGACAATGAAATGAGCCCCTGTACTATTGATGGGGTATTTGTACAACTCCGTGAGTTATGTTTCAAAACCAGGCTCTATTAAAGATGCAGAACCCTTTTCAGAAGCAAAAAGACTAATATTGCTCTCCAAATAATTTATAAGTTTCCCCACAAGGCAGAAAAGCGAAGTTGTCTGGAAGCAGGTGATCGTTGTTTGGGGTTTCCTGCCGTCTCTGGGCTCCTCGCTCAGCTCCGCTGGGCTCTGACAGAATCTGGCTGTAACACTCCCCACCCGTGGTGCCGGAGGAGGGGTGGATGGAGGCTGAGAGCTCCCACATGCTGCCTGTGCACAGCATCCATGCCTGGGCCTCACTTCGTCCAACTCATGGGTCCAGGGGATGAGGAGGACTGAATCCACCACCCTGCACACTCTGCTTGTCTCCTTACACCTGACCTTTGCCGGTGGTCCTCAGCCCCAGCGATTTTGCACCCCCCCACCCCCAACCAAGAACACTTGACAAAGGCTGGAGACATTCACGGTTGTCAGGACTTGGGCAGGGAGAGGAGTTGCTGCTGTTGTTCAGTCGCTCAGTTGTGTCTGACTCTTTGTGACCCCATGGAGTGCAGCACTCCAGGCTCCTCTGTCCTTCGCCATCTCCCAGAGCTTTCTCAGATTCATGTCTGTTGAGTTGGTAATGCTATATAATCATCTCATCCTCTGCTGGCCCCTTTTCCTCCTGCCTTCAATCTTTCCCAGCATCAAGGTCTTTTCCTTCGCATCAGGTGGTCAAAGTATTTATTAGAGCTTCAGCTTCAGTCTTTCCAATGAATATTCATGGTTGATTTCCTTTAGGATTGACTAGTTTGATCTTGCCATCCAAGGGACTCTCAAGTCTTCTTCAGCACCACAGTTTGAAAGCATCAATTCTTCAGCACTCAGATTTCTTTGTGGTCCAGCTCTCACATCCATACATGACTACTAGAAAAACCATAGCTTTGACTATACAGACCTTTGTCAGCAAAGTGATGTTGTTACTGGATAGAAATACTCCAGTAGGTGGAAGACAGGGGAAACTGCTGATCATCCTTTGATGCACAGACAGCCTCCACTATAAAGACACCCCCATTACCAAAGGTTGATTGTGCCAAGGTTCAGAAGATCTAGATTAAAAGTCCTCAATGCATTTCCTCCTGCTAGCTATGTGTGGGTGGAGGGAGCCAGCAAGGACCTTCAGAGGGTCCATCTGGGACACAAGGCTGATTACAAAGCCCTGGAGCCATCAAGGCATTGCAGAATCACCTCAGGAGCCTGGGGCCACTTCAGTGACATCTGGCCTCCTTGAAACATGAGATGTAGCCATTGAAAACCAAAAGTCATTGAGGGTGGTGACTTAAGAGGCCAGGCTCTGGATGGCTGTTCTGGGTTCAGATTCTGGCCCTACTGCCGACTGGCTCTGTGACCTGAAGCCACTTCTTTACTCTCCTTGAGCTTCACTCTCATGCCAGGGAGTAATAAGCATGCATACGGCCTCATCTGGCTGCTGTGGGAGCTGAAAGAGCTCACACACGCAAAGCACTGATGGAGGGAGGCACCTGGGTGCTCCATGACTATGGGCTGTTATCATTATTAATACCGGTGATGATGAAGCTGATTGAGAAACACACAGAAGAGTTGCTCTTTAAGGCTAAGTAAGAGAAGGAGACACCAAACCATGTGCCCGTTATGCCTGCTGCCACTTGGCAGTGAGTGTGCAGTAGACCCAGCCCAGGAGGGGCGTGCACAGCCACTAGGCAGTGGGCCAGGATGTAGACTTCTGGATATTTATCTTTGGAAAAAGAAATTAAATGCTAGTTAAATAAATAAGGTCAAATACCATAAATACACCACATTGGACTCCTCACCAAAAAAAAAAAAATCATCATTTTCAGTCTTAGAATGAGTTTTACCTGGATTTGTGTTTATTGGCAGAAAGTGTTGGGTGCCCCCATGGAGCTTGCAATGGCCTCGTCAATAGTGGAAAGGAGCGGGGCTAGAGAAGCAGGGGAGTGGTCAGGGCAGGCGGGATTTAAGGCAGGAAAGAGGGATTTCCCCTGGTGGTCCAGTGGCTAAGACTCTGCACTCCCACAGCAGGGGGCCCAGGGTCATCCCTAGTCAGGGAACCAGAGCCCACATGCTGCAACTAAAGATCCCGCATGCCACAATGACATTTAAAGATCTTGGTGTCACATCTAGACCTGATGCAGCCAAATACATAACTGTTGCTGTTCAGTCACCCAGTTGTGTCCGACTGTTTGTGACCCCAAGGACGATAGCCCTCCAGGCTCCCATGTCCATGGGATTCTCCAGTTAAGAATATTGGAATGGATTGCCATTTCCTTCTCCAGGGGACCTTCCCAACCTAGGGATCAAATCTGAGTCTCTTGCACTGCAGGTGGATTCTTTACATTGAGCCACCAGGAAAGCACAAATAAATAGATAAATATTAAAAAAAAAAAGTCACGAAAGAACTGTGGGGCCAAACCACATCAGTAGCAGCAGAACTTGAGGGACAGGAAAGAGTAGGGACCCCCATTAAAGAAGAGAGGTTCCCTCTCAGCTCAGGACTTCCCCAGGTTGGCAGCTCAGGTCTGGTTGACATGTGGGAACAACCCAGGGGTTTCCAAGAGGCTCTTACCCATCTCGACCACTGGCTGGTTATATGATTGCAAAAGGCACAAAATCTTCCTGGATCTTCGGTGCCACTAGACACCAGGAGCCCCATCCCCCACCCCAGGTGCGACCTTTGAAAACGTCTCCAGGCATTGCCAAGTGTCCCAGGGGGCAAAATCTCCTGCATCCCCCCACGGGTGTCGAACCATTGAACTGACTAGTCTAGAGGATTTCTTCAGCCCTCAAATTCGAAGATCCTAGGAACAGATTCAAACTTCAAAAGCATTTTGAAGATGTGTGCAGATTTCTGCAGGTAACTGCTTTCCTGCCAACAGAAGCAGGATGGGGCCGATTCCTGGAGCATCTTGGCTGTTTTACAGCCATAGAAACAATCAGGCAGGTGATGATGCCCAAGAGATACTAAACACAGGGCGGTGCAAAACACAGAGTTGGAGAGTGTGGGGTACCCCAGGGCTTGGAGCAAGGAAAATGGGGTTAGACAGTCAGGACCCTGCAGACGGCGAAGGTGCACAAAAGGGTCTGATTACATTCTTGATGCAATGCAAGAATGGGAGGTTGGCATCATTTCTCAACTGATATATTAATTTCTACGCCATGTGGTTGAAAACATGGGAGGAAACACATTAAGCAGTAGCAAGAGGTCCAGGGCTCCCCTGGTGGTCCAGTGGCTAAGAATCTGCCTTGCAATGCAGAGGACATGGGTTCAGTCCCTTGTCCGGGAGGATGCCCCATGCCATGGAGCAACTAAGCCAGTGGGCCACAACTACTGAGCCCACGTTTTAGAGCCTGTGCTCTGCAACAAGAGAATGAAAAGTCCACTCACTGTAACCAGAGAAAACAAAGGCCCAGCGCAGCCAAAAACAAATAAAGTAAATTTTTAAAAAATAGCAAGTGGTCCAACGAGGCTGAGTGTGAAGGCTTCTCCCCCACCCCGCTCTTCCCTCTCACTTGGCCAGGAGTGCATCCTCACACAGTAACATGCGTCGATGAAGAACAGTCTGTGGGATGTGAAATGTGAAAAGCGTTCCCCGAAATGTATGCCTTTCCTCGAATCCGACCTGGATCATAATGGATTATTTTCCTCCATTTCTGGATATGCGTGTTTCTGACGTCTGTTTTAAAACCCTTGGGTTCAAATGTACCTTATTACATTTTAAAGTCTTTGGATTGTAGCAGAAAAATGTTCTGCACTATAAAACATAGAGCATAGTTGAGGTTTGATGGGTTTGCTTCTATTTTCTACCCCACAAAACGCTTTCTAAATGCCATTAAAATTTAGCATACACCATAATAACCAAGCTGCATTTGTTCCATGTTTAAGTCAATTGGCTTCTGAGTTTTATTTCTTTCATATACATCAAACCCAATAAAGTTGTTGCTGCAGCCGGAGGTGAGGAAGACGCCATTGTTCTGTAGACTGATCCCCTAACCAATCCCCCTGTTTTGTCGCCCCCAACAGAGGGCTGGGTGGGTTTCAGAGCAGCTGCTGCTTACAGGGGACAGTATGAATGGACGGGGGCAGAGGGAGAGTAGGGGGGTGTCGATGTCGAGAGCCCATTGACAAAGGGAGTACGTGTGAAGTGAGGGTGGTCTTCACTGACTCTCACACGTGGAAACTGGGGTGTGGCAGAGAGAATTCAAGTCTCAACTCCATCCTGCCCCCGGCCAGCCAGGTAATCTTAAACATAGGGCCAGAACAGCCACATCTGAATGCCATCATGGCTCGCAACTCAGACCAGCGTGGCAACTGGGAGTCCCCCATTTTGCTCCTGGGCTTCCCAGGTGGCTCAGTGGTAAATAATCTGCCTGCCAGTGCAGGAGTCACAGACGCGGGTTCCAGCCCTGGGTCAGGAAGATTCCCTGGAGGAGGAAATGGCAACCCACTCCAGTATTCTTGCCTGGAGAATCCCAAGATTGGAGGAGCCTGGTGGGCTACAGTCCATAGGGTCGCAAAGAGCCAGACATGATTGAGCTCACACACACACATCCTGCTCCTAGGGGAACCGGGGCTGAGGGTCCAGTTCAGACCCTTCTCACCATGGTCACCACCCTACCTCCTCCAGATCCCTGGGATGGGGTGGAGGAGGGGCAGGAAGCAACTCACCCAACCTAGGACCTGGCCAAGTCTCCTCTGGTACCCATGCCTCCACCTGTTCCCCTCTAGTCTCAGGAAACATGCCAGGTCTTACTGAACCCCCAAACCGGAGGGAGAGGAGGGAAGGTGTGGGGGTCAAACATGACAGGGGTGGTGTGATGGGGAGTCAGAAGGGGCAGTATCTGTGGCCTGGGCTTTGGGGTAGAACAGCAGGGCTTGAATCCAGACTGTGTGGGTGACCAGCTAGGCAGCTACGGACAGGAATTCATCTCACTTCACTTCCATCCAGTCATCAAACAAGCGCATATGGGATGCCTGTTGTGGGCTAGGTACAGTGCTGGGTGCTGAGCTACGGCAACTTCCAGAAGAACCCGGGGAGGATGAACCAAGACAGTACAGGTGATACGTGCTGCCCCAGGAGTACACGGAGCCCTTGTCCTAGGGCAGGGTGGGGTCTGGAAAAGCTTCACCACCTGTAACCTCACTTTGCTCATCCATTTAAAAGGGCGTACAGGACTGCTTTTATGGACCAGCTGTCTGGACCCATTGAGACCAAGGGTGCCAAGTGTCTGCTTAGGGTCTCAGTCAGGGTGAGGCTCAAGACATGAGGTCTAGAGCAGAGTTAAGTCCAAGCCTGCATGCCAGGTTCGCCCATCCCCCTTGTAATGGCCCGAGGCTGTGTATGGGGGTGTGATCTGGGGAAAGAGCAGGAGAGTGCAGAGCACTCAGGCCTCCCCACGTTTTTCCAAAAAGTCCCCTCATCCTCTGCCCAGAGCAGGGCCAGGCTGATGGCACAGAGCCCGTGTCAGTGGCTGGGCAGTCGGCTGGACCTGCCAAGCCAGCCCTCACCCCAGGCAGGCGCAGCCACCCGAATGTGTTATGACAGGAAGGAAGTACAAATAAACATAATAAATCTGGTGGTGTGGTCATCATGATGGAGAGTCTGGACGGAGGCTGGGGACAGGGGGCAGTCGGGTCTCCTTTATGTCAAGGGAGCTTACAGCCGGCTCTTCCGTTTTACCTGGGGCTCTGTTCTTTACAGCAAATTGGACCTTTCGCTCTGAAAGAAATAATTACTCTCCTAGGAGAAGAACGCTGGCCGTGAATGCTGATGCGACACACAATGTCACCTTGCCAGTCAAAAGAGTTCCAACTCCTCAGCTTGGGTCCCGGCCAACAAACCGTTTCTTTCTCATAATGGAGGTCACCTCTCTATAGAATTTGTTGATGATCTCCAAAATGACAAGGAAGAAAGCTCCTGTCAGCAGGATTTTTTTAAAGAGGAAAGAAAAGCGCAGAGATGAAGGCGGGCGGCAGCGTGGGGTGAGGGGAAGGGAAGGGGCCCGGAGATGGAGGCAAAGGTCAGATTTTGCATCATCAGAAGGAGGCTATCTAAGGTTCCACCCCAGATTAACCTGTGAACCAGAGACCCAGGCAGATGGGCTGGATCAGAAATAGGGTGCAGACCCTCACCCAGCTCAGAGGGGGAGGTGGCTGGCTGGCCGGTCCGAATCAACGCAGCAGACCAGCGCAGTCGCCTCCAGCTTGTGTTCCAAGAGCCCTTCACTGTCGGCGCGAAGGTTTAGATGCTGGCTTGCCCGGGGAAATAAACACATCCCTGGCCATGCCACTGAAGACACATCGGTGGGGAGGGATTGTTGAATGTTATCATTAGCTCCCAGCAGGAGGAGAGCATCAGCTTCACCTGCTGCAAGTTGTCTGTGGAGCAGGGAAATCTTGGCCCCGGCGGTTGTAAATAATTCCATCTGCTGAGAGTCCAGAAAAGAATTCTAGTTGCGTGCGCACCCAACCAAGTGCACGGGTGGGGCCGCAGAGCTATTCTGAGCTTTCTCCCGGCAGACTGTGGCCTTGGCAGAGCAGCCCCTGGAGTGGAAGGAGCCGGGTCCCCACCAGGCTCCTGCCAGCCAAGGTCAGGAAGCTCCTTCCTCCAGTGTAATCCCCAGCAGACCTGGCAGGGGGTGGGGAGTGGGGGTCTCTACCCCAGGCTGCATCACTAAGACTGTGTATCCAGGTGGAAACATCCCTCAAGGCTTAGATCCGCGGACTTAGCCAAGAACAAAGGGAAGCAGTGATCGAAGGTAGGCGTGTTAGAATTGACTGGTCAGGATGTCTTTGGCCCGGGGACCCAGATGTACCAAAAACATCACCTCTGTCCTTAACAAGTCCTAAGTCCACCTCCCTTCCCAAACCCACACTGCTTTCTAGGTGCTGATGTTAACTGCTCTCCATCACACATTTGCTGAGCACCTCATGTCAGCGGCTGGGTTGTGTCCACCTGGGTCACGGTGAGCACGCAGAGGCCAGAGGAGACAGGATGCTGGCAGCTAAGTGTGTGATGAAAGTTTGTGAGACCTGTGGAGTCTTGATGACCACCCAGTTCCGAGACTCAGATCCAGGAAGCAAGAAGGCTTTGGAGAGGTGGAAGAAATCCACAGAAAAGACAAGAAATTTTCCCAGGGGTGGCACTTTCCATCAGTCCCTTGACCTGGGTCCTGACCGCCCTCTGGGAGACTGAGCCAGCTCCCCTGAGATCCTCAATCCGTGGAAAAGCCAAACTCTGGACTATATATGGCCACCATTCCCAGAACTGTCTTATTGGCAAATGACCCCAGAGTTGGCTCAAACCAGTAACAAGGGAGCTGCCATTTCAGCCAAAACTGCAATGAGAATTTCATGTCTAATCTTAGCACATGATAACCATCTTATGAAGCAGCCAAGCCAGAGGGAGAAAAGGGAATCATCCTTACCATGCAGGGCTTCCCTGGTGGCTCAGATGGTAAAGAATCCACCTGCAATGTGGGAGAGCTGGGTTCAATCCCTGGGTTGGGAAGATCCCCTGGAGGAGGGCATGGCAACCCACTGAAGTATTCTTGCCTAGAGGATCCCCATGTACAGAGGAGCCTGGCGGGCTACAGTCCATGCGGTCGCAAAGAGCCGGACACGACTGAAGCTACTAAGTATTGCACAGCACTCACCACGCAGGAGTGCCGAAGGGGACCCAGCCTCCCACCCAGCCAGGGCCACGCTCTCCCAGACTACCCTGGCGAGGCTGTACCCTGGCCAAGGCCCCGGGAGAGAGACTTTGCAACACATTAGAATTTTAGAAGCGTAGGAAAAAAAAAAAAAAAGAAAGGTCTGAAATTATTTTTTTAATATGAACAGGAGGTTTTAATCAGAACAGGAGAGAGGAATTCCTTTCAAGTAATAGCCTAGTAATAGCACTTCCTAAAGTAATGAGATTTCAGTATTCAACAATAAAATGTGATCTATTCAGGATTCGAGGAAATAAAACTCTGGAGATAATTTTTAGGGTGATTTTCAGATGCCTGAATTGGTGTTATAGGTTCGGGCCATTAAGCCCACCTGGGGGAGGGGCAGCCATGTGTATGGAGCTAGAAGGACCTCTTCATAGAGGCAGGAAGGCAGTGTGACCTCTGGGGACCATGGCCCCAGGGTCAGTCCTCACAAGGCGTCAAGGCCAAGTGTGAGGCTGGCTGGAGGTCACAGCTGCTCCCTGAGAAGGTCACCCTTTGGGATGACTCTCAGTCTTTCATCATCAGTCACACCGAGCCCAGGGGTCATGCACTCTAGAACCAATCACCAACTCAGCCCCACTCCTGTCCTGCCTGGTTGGAGAGGTCACGGTGGACAGGTGGCTCCCTGGCTGGTACATTCATTCCCCGTGTACACGTGTGAGGAGCCCCTGCTTTGTGCTGGGGACTCTGATGGATGCTGGAAGCCCCATGTGCAATATGTCCACTGCCTTATCCAAGTGCCACAGGCAGCGGACCTCATCTTTGTGGCCTTACTGCGCCACCCAGAGGGATACCCTTCTCCCACAGACCCCGGGACATCCTAATCATCTTTGTGTCTCACTTCAAGGCCGTCCTCAGGGAAGCCTTTCCTCACTCTCCCTCCCTCATAACTGCTGGAGTCCCCTCCCTTCCCTGACACAGCACACCCTGGAGACGCGATGATCACTGTGGGCTGCTCGGTTTAACAGGCATCATCCCGGAGGGCAGGGACCCTGCTCTCTGCAGTGTCCCCAGGATGGTGCATACAGTTGGCACTTAATAAAAATTTGTTTACAAACAAACCAAGTGAATCTAGAGCCATCCCATAATGGAGAGGTCTGGATATGGAGGCCAGAGTTCAAGAGTCAAGTGGAAAATCTGCTAGGCCCCACATGTAACCTGGGGAAAGACCTTCGGCTTTTCTGAACCCAGTTCCTCTCTGCAAACTGATGGAGCCGAGCTAAACAAACATCTTGGGCTTGGGGTTTTTTTCTTTTTCTGATTCTAAATTTCAGTGACTTAACAGTTCTGTGACCCTCCTCTGGGAGCTGGCCACATGTCTCGGGATCCTTGTGCTGCTCTGCCTTGCCGCGCCTTGGAGGAGGGCTAGCGAGATATGAAAGATTTAGCAGAGGGCCCTTCTTCAGAAGCTCCTTCGAGAGACACCCACATCTGGCTGGCTAGCCACAGGGCTGCCACATCCAGACACACAGAGCCCCTCTGGGGTCAGCACCTTGAGGAAACAAAGAGCCTTCTTCCTCCCTGCTCTGCAGGTTCCCCAAGCAGACCTGCTATCACTGGGCCTAAATCCTCCTAAGATCCCAGAGACAAGCAACGTCCAACATTAGCTGTCTTTCCTGCAGAAATATCACTCACTGGCAGGAATCAAACCAGCTGATCTGCAAACTGCATGCATATCCTGCAAGCCAGGAGTTGGTGTAAAAGGAAGGATTAAGTGAAGTTTGGCTGACAGATGATGTCCTACAAAAGGTCATCCCCCCAGATCATCTCTCCATTCATTATTTATTAACAAGCCCTGAGACGTGAGCATTACATCAAATGTCCAGCGTGGGGAAGATGATAAAGTAGTATTTTATAGCTGGAGGCCTCTTAAAGGTATTAACGAAAAGCTTACAAAGTGATTTCAATGTGTTACAAAATACTTTATTAAGAATTCACTGCAGCTGAACATTAAAAAAGAAATTAATCACCCAATGAGATGGAGCGAAGAAAAACAGCACCCTGTGTCCATGAGTAATATGATGACTGAGTACCGCATCTGCAGTGACCTAGTACTCAGGTCAGACAAGGGTGTGGGGTCCCCTACACAGAGTCCATGTGTTTCCTACTATGTGTGTCTGCATTACAGAATTCCCCCAAATCCTCCAGCTTCTAGACAGAGCTTCCCTAACTTGAGTGGATTGGTGAAAACAGTCAGGTTCCTCCAGTTATATTCTGACAATTGCCTTTGTTCCAAGAACCCCAATTCACCAACTCTGCCCACACTCATCAACTCAACCCACCAACTCCATCCACACCCACTGACTCCACCCAAGACCATCAACTCTACCTATACTCACCAACTGTGACAGAAAGGCTAAGACAGAAAAAGTGGAAGTTACAAACCCAGGTGACTGGAATGGGAAGCAGGTCAGGACTGTGTGAGTACACTGAGCCATCTGGGAATAACTGTGACTATTTGCAAATGGGCTACCTGGCCCTGCCCGAGTACAGAGAAAATTTCATGGGTGGGTTTTCGAAGATAGATGGACTGTGCCCCATTTATTTTAGGAGTATTAAATTCCCCAGGTTCGATTCCTGGGTTGGGAAGATCCCCTAGAGAAGGGAATGGCAACCCACTCCAGTATTCTTGCCTGGAGAATTCCAAGGATGGAGGAGCCTGGCAGGTTACAGTCCATGGGGTCACAAAGAGTCGGATTTGACTAAGTGACTAACACTTTCACTTTCCAACACCTAGATGGTGGATATCAGAGACTCCTCCTCAAAGGGTAGACAGGGCAGAGGGCACCCCAGGCCACTGGGAATCAAGTCAGAGATGCAGATGCTGAGAAAAGGGGATGGAGAACCAAGAATGTGCATGGACCCTACCCAGAGGAATGGGGGCACCAGGGGACTTCCACCAAGGGGGTTTTTCACCCCCAACTCCTTTAACTCATAGCAAGTCCTCTCTCGTGTAAGAAATCGATTGTGATGTATAAAAGTTTAATGTGCCCCAACCTTCCAGGTTAATATTTATTGCATGAAATGAGATTCACCTTGACTTTTTAAAAAGTCAAGCAGATGGAAAAGTCATTTAGGTGACTGGGCACATAGGACCTGTATATTCTGGCTCCTTCTATGCAGTAAACAATGAGAATCACCAAAGTCCTTGAAGGAAGAGGAGTCATTTCCTCAGGGGCCCAGGTTCTGCAGCCTCCCCTTCCAGCCTGGCCCACTCGGACTCACCACCCAGCAGGAATCAGCCAGAAGGCCACCTCCCCAGAGAGGCTTTCCCTGACCACCCCTACCCCGAAGTTCTCTGCTTGGCTTTTTTTAAATGCTTCATTTTGTATTAGAGTAGAGTTGATTAACAGGCTTCCCTTGTGGCTCAGTGGTAAAGAATCTCCTGCAACACAGGAGACTGGGGTTTGATCCCTGGGTCGGGAAGATCCCCTAGAGAAGGGCATGGTAACCCACTCTAGTATTCTTACCTGGAGAATCTCAAGGACAGAGAAGCCTGGCATGCTACAGTCCATGGGGTTGCAGAGAGTCAGACACAACCGAGTGACTAAGCACAGCAGCAAAGTAGACTAACAATGCTGCGTTAGTTTCAAGTGTGCAGCAAGCTGATCCAGTTATACATATACACGTATCTGTTCTTTCTCAAATTCTTTCCCCATTTAGGTTGTTACAGAATATTGATCTGAGTTCCCTCTGCTTGACTTTACGTTCCATGAAGCTGAGGACCAAATCTGCCCTGTTTCCTTTCTATCCCCAGTACTGATGACCGGCTTGGCCCAAGCTAGGGGCTCAGGAGATATTTGTGGAGCCAATGAATGAGTGTATGTTCAGAGAGAAGTGTGGTACCCACACCCCTTTTTGTTAACCCTAAGGTGGCAGCTTGCTATACCGAGGGATTGCAAATTCCAAACAAACACAGCATCCCTCCTATTTTCTGTCATAGGCAACCCCTTGGCCAGGCTGGCAGATAGCACCTGAAGAGCCAAAGCAAGCTTCTATTGCTAAATCTTCCCATGAGCCATAGCTCTTCTCAAGGAAGAAGCATCCAGAATGATGCTATCACGCTCACAGCCCTGATTTCCAGGGGGGCAAGTCCCATTAACAATGGCTGGTGTCCCAGAGCCTGGAGACCTCAGCAGAGCGCAGACAGATTTATGTGCTGCAGAAAATCACCCTATTAAGTTCAGCAGTAAACTCCCTTCAACCAAGCCGTGCTGTGCCCTGACTGCCAAGTGGCTGCAGACACATCCGGCGATGAGAAGGTGGCAGATGTGGCAGGAGACGGGGTAGCCTCTGGCTTTCTTCCCTCACAGCAAATCCCTGTGCCTGTGTGGCTGGCACTGGCCAAACACACTGCCAGGCTGGGCGAGGATGTGGGTGAGAGGCCCGGACAGAAAGGAAGAGCTTCAAGGGGCATGCAGTCTGGGGGACAATGCACAGTCTGTGAGCACTGATCATGTTCCCAGCACAGGGTGGGTGCAGGGACACTTTTCATTGTTTATTTCACTGGACCTCAGGTCAGCCTTCCAAGGTGGGCGGTCATGCATTTCATAAATGGGACTGTGCTTTGGAGAAATGAGATCATTGGATGGAGGTCATTTGCTCGTTAACAGTAGACCTGAGATTTGAACCGAGGTTTAGGGGGCCTGTCTTCTCAGTCCCACATTCCACTGCCTCAGCACAGTGGTCCCGTCGGACATATTCTCAGCGGGAGTCACCGTCGGAACCCGCCTTTTTGGTGAACCGCAGCCAGGCCAGCAGGCTGCGTCTCTCCTTCTTAGCTGTTATGAACTGAATTGTATCCCCCTGAAAATTCATATTTTTCAACAGTTTATGGGCAATACATTGTAAATATGTGTTACTTTTATTTTTTGGCTCAGCAGGATGCAGGATCTTAGTTCCCAGACCAGGGATTGAACCCATGCTCCCTGCAGTGGAAGTGCAGAATCTTAACCACTGGACCACCAGGGAAATCCCCAAAATTCGTTTGTTAAAATCCTAACTTTGGTATCTCGGAACATGATCTTATTTGGAGAGAAGGTCTTCATGGAGGTAATTAAGTTAAAATGAATTCATTAGGGTGGTCCTCGCCTAAGACATCCGGTGTGCGTTAAAAAAGGGGAAGTTTGGATTCAGAGATGCATCCAGGGGGACACCTTGTAAAGATGGAGGCAAAGATGGGGATGCTGTATCCCAAAGATGAGGAATGCTGAGGACCATCAGCAGAGTCCCAGGAGCTAGGAGACAGTCATGGACCAGACTCTCCCTCAAAGACTCTGGAAGGAGGAAACCATGACAACCCCCCATCCTGGACTTCTAGACTCCAGAAGGGGGAGAGGATAGATTTCTGTGGTCCAAGCTGCAGAGTCTGTGCTGCTCTGTCACAGCAGCCTCCCTCTAACAAACTAACACACTCGCTCTGAAAAATCCCACCCGAGCCTGCTTCAGAAGAACGCAGGTGTTTTATCTTCTCTCCTCTCATACACAGCCTTCTCACTTCCCTTTCAGAGTTTCTACTCCAAGAGCACAGCTGGAGTTCCTGTACCAGCTTGAAAGAGACACTTGAGCACGGCCCATGGGTCCATCTGCAGACCGCCATACCTCTGCAAATGACAGTGATTAAGACTGTTTCTTGGCACAAAAAGAGCTAAAAACGAATTGCAAAAGCAGAGCAGGGGAGAGAGAAATGAATTCAAAGTGAAGGCTGCAAGAGGAAGGGGACTATGTGCTGAAAAGTGAGGATGGTTCTAAGACTCACAGGGGTAGTGGGTGAGCTGCCTGAGTCTCCCTCCTCCTGATGCACTGGGTCCACAGTGAGGAGCACCGAGGAGATGAAGAGAGAAGTGGGGTCTTGGCAGCGTCTTCGGAGGGGACAGCAACTGTATTCACTATCCTGGGCCTGGGGCCATCAGCTGACAAGCTCGCCTGTGAATCCTGGTACCCATTGGGACCCCTCCTCGGCATGGGAGCATCCTTAGGGCACAGGGACGAGAAAAGGCTGGCTGGTTTCTGAGTCCTCGTATCCCCAGTATCTCATTGGGAAGGCATCACCTGGTCCCTCCCAGGGACAACGGGGCTATACAGATGGAGCAGGAACCCACGAACTCTCAGTCATCACCCCCGGCACACGGCAAGCCCACTCCACTTGAGCTCTGCCGCAGAATGAGCCTCCCAGAACTTTCTAGAAGGGAGGTTCCCCCTTTCCTGTGTGCCTTCCAGGCTGCTGAAGGGGAGACTTTGCAGCGAGAGCTGCAGCTGGTCTGCTGGTCTGTGGGGCCTGCAGCCTCTCTATCACTTTCCAGAATGGTCAGTGCCAATCAGAGGCTGAGGAGACAAAGCCGGGCAACCTGCCGGCCCATAAACAATGCGGTTCACGGCAAGGAGCCCCGTTAACAAGACCCTGAGGCCTCGTTTAGTCTGGAAATAGCAGTGCTTCCCCTGACCGTGAGGCTGCCGCTGCAAGTGAGGGTGGCTGGTTGACATGAGAAGGAAGCTGCAAATCACTTTCCCTTGGAGGAGGAGGAAGGAAAATACAGCTATATCCAGCACCTAAGATTTATTTCTGCACAGGTAGCCGGGTCTGGAGGGGCGAGTCCAAGCGTAGCGATGAAGGAGCAGCAGAGGCAAAGGGAGGGAGGGTGGGGAGGCTGTGGGGTCGGAGGGACCAGGAGGACCCCAGAGGAAGAACCCAGCTCCACGCCCCAAGCAGCCTGCCATCAGTGACGGCTACCTGAGCGCGACCACACCAATAAAAAATACAAACAGTGTAAAAAGTCATCAAGCGGAGATGAGTTTATTACTAATTACGAGAAGCTTGACATTCTCCGACTCCTCGTAAAATAAATGAAGTCCATTTTTAATATCTGCTTCCGTGACTCCTAAATAATAGGCGAATTTACTTCAAGGTCACAACTCATTTATCAAGTCAAGGTTTTTAGCTGAAGACACAGAAAAGCAAGTGGACATCTGACCTCCTCCCCTGGAGGACAAAAGCACCAGGGTTTGTACTTTCTAGTTTCCTGGGACCACTGACCACTGCCTTGCCATCGTCCCTTTACTGGCAAAGAGGGAAACTCAGAGGAGCCTGGAAAAGGGGATGTTTTCTGCATCCATTCGCCTTTCAAAGATCTGGGCTTAGACCTTCCTTTTGAAAAGAAATTCAGGATCCCCTTATGCTCCCAGCACACAGCCTCAAAGTGAAAGTGAAAGTGAAATGGCTCAGTCGTGTCTGACTCTTTGCGACCCCGTGGACTGTAGCCCACCAGTCTCCTCCGTCCATGGGATTCTTCAGGCAAGAATACTGGAATGGGTTGCCATTTCCTTCTCCAGGGGATCTTCCCGACCCAGGGATCGAACCCAGGTTTCCCGCATTGCAGACAGACGCTTTAACCTCTGAGCCACCAGGGAAGCATCACCACAGCCCTAAAAACCCCGGGCCCCATCTGCAGCCAACCAAAAGGATACCGAGGGTGAGTACAAACTTTCAGGAATGATGACGGTCCCCCACCATCCCAAGTGGGGAGCGGGTCTGGGGATGAGGCACCCGCTCTGGCCCTAAATGGAATCCCACCCAGGTATTTCTCCAAACCAGAGGGAGCTTGGCACAGACAGGTCCAGGGGCACAAACTCACCAGATCCCAGCAGACAGTGTGCGAATACCAAACAGGGATGCGAGGAAAGGAGAGGAGTCCTGTGGCTGGAACAAAGAGGACAACAGGCCGGCTCTCCACGCAGAGCAGCCAGTAGCTGTGTCCTTTGGCAGCACACAGAGAACAGGCCCCCGTCATCCAAAATGAAGTCGGAGTCTTGGTTCGGCCATCGAGAAGGGCTGCCAGTGGAGATGGCATATGGATCGCCTCTCATAAGTGAAGTGAAGTGAAGTCGCTCAGTCATGACCGACTCTTTTCGACCCCATGGACTGTAGCCTACCAGGTTCCACCATCCATGGGATTTTCCGGGCAAGAATACTGGAGTGGGTTGCCATTTTCTTCGCCTCTCATAAAGCTACTTCTAAATAATAACATTTGCCTTTACTGAGAGAGTTGTGCTAATGGTAAAGAACCCGCCTGCCAATGCAGGAGAGATAAGAAATGCAAGTTCGATCCCTGGGTCAGAAAGATCCCCTGGAGGAGGGCATAGCAACCCACTCCAGTATTCTTTGCCTGGAGAATCCCATGGACAGAGGAACCTGGCAGGTCACAGTCCATGGGGTCGCAAAGAGTCAGACGCAACTGAGCCACTTAGCCCAAAGGCAAATAATAACATTTACCTTTACTGAGCAAGTTCTAGAGCCCAGGTGTTTCACACTGAATCCTCAAGCCCCGTCTGGAGGCAGGCTTGTTTACTGTTCCCGTTTTCTGGGAGTAGAAACTGAGGGGGTGGATGTGTTAAGTAACTGGCCCAAAGTCACTGAACTAAAGAGTTGGAATTCGAAAGTATGTCCTCATGGCTCTAACCTGGGCTTCACCTCGAGCTCTTTCAGAGAGGCAGAGGGATGGAGAGAGGGAGGGACAGAACAAAGGGAGAAGCAAAGAAGAGAAGGAGAGAAAAGTAAGAAAAGAACTAAAAAGAAAGGAAGAGGAGGAGAGAAAAGGAAAAAAGAGCAGAGAACAAAGCCCAACATGGTCAAACACATGTGGCAGGGGAGACCAGCGGGTTTCCCAGCCAAGGTTCCTGCTGGAAGGACAAGAAGATGGATGGACAGGACAAGACCACACCAAGAAGAGAACCACGGCCTCTCACTGAAAACTCTTTTCAATGTTCAGCAACAATGAGCTAAATCCCCTTCCTTGGACTTCAAAATGCTCCAAGGTTGATTGTATGAAACCAACAAACTTTATCTCACTGTATCTAAATTCAATGAAAGTGCGAAGAACCAATTTGTTTTCTAAGCCCTGAGACTGGCTTCCCTACCTCACAACGAGCCACGATTGCCTAGGACCCCCGTCCACCCACTGCCAGGCACACACAGCTCCCGACCTCAGAGCAGCCTCACCCTCCCCTCCTCCTGACTGGCAGCTGTTTCATTACACACTGGACCCCAGCCCCCTAGACAGAGGCGCACAAGGATCTACAACTGTAGATGAAACCCTTGTCCTTTGAAATGTGATTTCCAGAGCTAGAGCACATCACTTTCATTAGGAAGACTGGCTGCTTGTCCAACAATTGCCATGGTGAACATAATAACCCGAGCTAGTGCTCCTGGATGCGTCCCATACGCCGGGAACTGTGCTACTTGCTATGCATGCGTCTCACTCCATCCTGACAATTTTCAACCTAGTCCTCACCTATGAGCCAGAGTAATCTTTTAAAAATACAAATGAATGACAGTCCCCTGTTTAAAAATAACAAAAACCAACCAATAAACCAAAAACCCTTCTATGGCTTTCAGAGCCCTTTGGAGAAATGGTGAAATTTTTAGGACCATCTGGGTGGGCCCTGCGTAAATCCATCCCTCCCAGCCTCCTCATGATCCCTTTCACATTTCTTAAATGGAAGAATGAACATCCCTGAGATGGAAATCATTATCCCTATTTTATAAACAAAGAAACTGACGCCCAAAGAGATGAAGCAACTGGCTCAAGGTTGCCTAGCTGGGAGGGACAATGTCAAGACTTGAGATCCTAGCGTCTGGGCAATTTAGTTCTTCTCTCTTGAGGCTACCCCTCCACCAGGCCACGTCCTCCCTTCTCATCAGGAGCCCTGGATGGCCCCTGGGGAACCAAAGCAACAGTGCTTAAGAAGGGAGCCTAGGGTTTCCCTGGTGGCTCAGAAGTAAAGAATCCACTTGTCAAAGAAGGAGACACGTGTTCGATCCCTGGTCCAGGATGATCCCCACATGCCGTGGAGCAACCAAGTCCATGTGCCGCAACTACTGAGCCTGGACTCCAGAGCCAAGGAGCTGAAACTACTGAGCCCATGCCCAGAACCTATGCTCCAGGAGAAGCCACCGAAATGAGAAGCTGCACACCACAGCTAGAAGGCATCCCCTTGCCGCAACTAGCAAAGAGCCCATGCAGCAATGAACACCCAGCACTGCCAAAAATAAATTAAAAAAAAAAAAAGGGAGCCTGGATCTTGGGTTCTCTGCATTGTTAGGTAAGGAAGGAAAGTGATGGAGGGAACCCATGAATGTGTACGCAGCCCCCTGCTGGATGGTGCGTAGACAAGATCACAGGGCCCTTGGTTTTATCCCAAACCTTCTGTGAGCCACAAACCCCACCAAAGTACCAATAGGCTCTGCACTATTGGACCCAGAAGATGCCAGAAGAGATGGAAGACTCCAGGGAGCATCTGTATTGGCTGTGACCCATCAGAAGACTGTGCGGGCCAGTGAGCAGGGAGGGCAGCCATCAAGTCGGTGACCGCTGAGCATGGACTGTCACATAAGCCACTGGCTGACATGAACCTGGGGCCCTGTCACATCCTCAGTCCAGTCCCGAGGGGCAGACACTACACTGGCCCAAATACAGAGCAGGAGATGGAGGCTCAAAGAAGTAACTTGTCCTCTGTCACTCAGTCAGTATGTGGAGGAGGCAGGATGTGCAGCTGGGTCTACATGGCTCCAAAGACCTGGTTCTAAACCAACATCCTATCTCTTCCCTATAAAAGCAGCCACTGGGAAGAGGGCAGCCTGGGTACCTGCAGAGCTGAGCATTGTGGGCTACAGGGACTCCCAGGGACAGGGAGCCTGCTGGAGGCCCCTAGGTTTAGAGCTTCCCCTTCACCTAGATTTAGGGATTTGAGGAGGAGAAGTCACCCCACAAACTATCTGTAGTCTCCACAAGCATCTTGAGGTAGAAAAGGCTCAGAGACTCTGTAAACACAAGTCTCACACAGGATCCTTTAGTGTGGATGACTTAGAACAGAGCCAGAACAGCATCAGTCAAAGCCCAGAGCCAGGTCGGAAAATTTCCCAATGAGTGAGTGCCCAGATGCAGAGTCGACACTTTGTCAACAAAGGTCCATATATTCAAAGCTATGGTTTTTCCAGTAGTCATGTACGAATGTGAATTGGACCGTAAGGAAAGGTGAGCACCGAAGAACTGATGCTTTTGAACTGTGGTGCTGGAGAAGACTCTTGAGACTCCCTTGGACTGCAAGGAGATCAAACCAGTTAATTCTAAAAGAAATCAGCCCTGAATATTCATTGAAGGACTGATGCTGAAGCTCCAATACTTTGGCCACCTGTTGCGAAGAGCCAGTTCACTGGAAAAGACCCTGGTGCTCGGAAAAATTGAGGGCAGGAGGAGAAGAGGGCAGCAGAGAATGAGATGGTTGTATGGCATCCCTGACTCAATGGACATGAGTTTGAGGAAACCCTGGGAGATGGTAGAAGACAGGGAAGCCTGTCATGCTGCAGTCCATGGAGTCACAAAGAGTTGCACATGACTGAGTGACTGAAAAACAACAGATGTGGGGTACACAGAGGCCCTGGGAACTGCCTGGAGCATGCACCCACCTATTTAGAGGCTATCCTGTCTACCCAGGATAGGGAAGCAGGGAAACTCTGTGAGAACACCCCAACCCAAAGGAGCAAGTCTGCTGAAGGAGCACCTGAGGTCCTCAGCCCAGACCATCCTCCCATCAACAGCATCCCTGACATGAAGTCTTCGTTATTAAACAGTCTCTGCTTGAGCTCTCTCTGTCCTTCTGGATGTGAGAGGGGTAAAGCTTTTGTCTCTAGGCCATGCATAGTGATGCCACCCCCAAGTTCTCCAGGGGAAGAGGAGGGAACATTTGAGCTTAGCCTGGATAAGTGGAACCAGCTGTGCAGCATCTGGAGTGAGGGTGTTCTAAGCAATGGGAAGAGCGTGTGCAAAGGCCCTGGGGTGTGGTCAGACACAGCCACCCTGAGGACCAGCAGGGGAGCTTGGTATGAGCTGAGGCTGGAGTGCAGGCCTGACCCAGCAAGGGTGGGAAGACCACAGGAAGGAGTTTGGATTATATTCCAGGCACAAGAGGAGCCATGCATGCATGCTCAGTCACGTCTGACTCTTCCATTCTGCCAGACTCCTCTGTCCATGGAATTTTCCAGGCAAAAACACTGAATCAGATATTGCCATGTCCTTCTCCAGGGGATCTTCCTGACCCAGGGATCAAACCCATGTCTCCTGCGTCTCCTGCACTGGCAGATGGATTCTTTACCACTGAGTCACCTGCAAAACCCCATAAGAGGAACCACTGGAGAATATTAAGGAGGAAAATATGATTTGATCCACATATTGGCTGCTGAATACAAAGTGAGTCATAGGGGACTTAGGAGGGAGCTTCTGCTGCTGAGGAGGAAAGAGGTGGATGGACTTGAGCAGTATTTCAGGGACAGAGTCATCAGGGCTGAGTGATTCAATGGGAAAAAGGGGGCAAGATAGAAATCCAGGGAGCCTCCTCAGTTTTTAGAGAAAATGGATGGGCGGGCAGGTGAGGAAGACTTGGAAGGAATGAGTTCGGTAGGTATTTATTTAGAAAGAGTTCCACTTTGGGTGTTAAATTAGAGAGGTGATAGCTCAGTTGGTAAAGAATCTGCCTGCAATGCAGGAGACCCCAGTTTAATTCCTGGGTTGGGAAGATCCGCTGGAGAAGGGATAGGCTACCCACTCCAGTATTCTGGCCTGGAGAATTCCATGGCCTAAATAGTCCAAAGAGTCAGATATGACTGAGCGATTTTCACATTCACTTTACTTCATTAGACCCGCAGGAGGAGACTCTGAGTAAATGCTGGACACAGGAGTCTGGGGTTCAGGAGAGAGGTCAGAGTTGGAGAAATAAATTGAAAGGTTATGGCATAGAGGTAGCATTTGGTACCAATATGCGTCTGTTTACCTAACAATGGTGAAAAGATAGTGACACTGAGAGAGGTTAGATAACTTGACCAAGGTCACATCAGGACCCAGGCTGACTGGCTAGGTTCCTGACCACTGATCTCTCTGTGTGCAGCCCTTTCACCCCGTGGTGACCTCTGAGTGTCTCATCCAGTGTCTGAACCTCCAGATGCTCCATAAACATCTGTGGCCATCTTGACTACTGAGGCTATCCCCGATGTGGACAGGGCTCCCTCTGACCTCAATGTCTGTGCCTTGGTGGGATGGCTTGTTTGGAGAAGAAAGAGATTTTTCACGCCAGTTTTCTGGCATTCTCTCACTAGATTGAGTCCAGCCAGGGAAGAGGGGGGACTTCTGATGGGTCCACAGAATGCCCCTCCAATTTGGACCCCAGAGCAGGCCCACGCCAAGACCCCACCCACTGCCCCTCCCACCAGAAGGTCCAGCTGCCCTCCAAGGGCCACATAGGAACTGGCCTGCTGGACTGAGGCCATGAGGCCCAGAAAACATGTGGCTCATTATAGCTGACTACAGATCCCTCCCCTGGGCAGGGGAGCCCTAGACGATGGCCGTGAAGTCTCCCTGGGAGGGGAAATCAGCCAGGACAGACACCTTCCAACACAAACCCCACATACGACCCCTGGAGCCTGGAATCGTCCCTACCGTGGCCACTCTGTCCCCGTCAATGACTCAACAAGATAGTAACCTCCAGAGGGCTTTGTGAAGACACCAGGACAGAAACACTTGACAATGTCAACAGCACATCTGCTTTTTGGAGTCCACAGCCTGAAGAATCCTCTCAGTTATCCTTATTAGGAGGTGTCAGGGCATACCCTCCACCAAGCCTCCTAGATCAGGGGCCTCCAAGCTCTGGGATCTAATGCCTGATGATCTGAGGTGGAACTGATATAATAATAGAAATAAAGTGCACAACACATGTAATGTGCTTGAATAATCCCAAAGCCACCCCCCCACCATCCGTCAAAAAATTATCTCCATGAAACTGGTCCCTGGTGCCAAACAGCCAGGACCCCTGTGACCTAGATGACAAAAGTCATGTCCCCTCCCCCAGAGGCAACTAGGAAGCTCAGGGTGGACTAAGTGGAGAAAAAAATTCAATGCCAAGTTCTGTGACCACTGACCCCCTTTCTCCACTCTCCCTCTGTCTGCCTCTTCCGATTTTCTCCATCTTTCTCTTGCCTCCTTCCTGTCCTTTCCCTCTTCGACTTCCTCCTCCCCAACCTCCTCCCCGCCTCTTTCCTCCTCCCCTCCCTCCCAGAATTGGGGCAATCCTTGAAGGAGGAATCAGCCCACTTATTTCATCAGCATCGACTCTGACTTCTGTCTTGGCTGCCCTGGAACCTGACGCTTTTCTGATGGTTTCAATTTTCTGCTCTTCGCTTCCCTGCTTTACAGCAGTAGTATTAAAAATCAGGAGCTCATCGCTCTGCGCTCTGTTCTCTTTTGTATGAAAACTCCTCTCGCACTTGTGTGCTCTCAGCGTGCTGCCGTCCCTGTGGTTGGAGGCTCATGATTCGGTAGTAACAATGCTCTGTTTATCCATGCCATAAATGTCAACCCAAATAATACACTGTGCTTGCATCTTACCCTGCACCTCAGGGGCTTACACACAGCTCCAAAGGCAGTTAAAAGGTTTCCCAAATGACGGTTGCTCCTCGAAGGCCCTCTGATTGACCCACCCTGGCTGGACATGTACCTAGAAGGGAGTGATGCCCTGGATGAAAGATGGACTCGTTCCCCTGTCTCCTTTCTAAGTTCATCTCCCCACCTGACCTGCCTCCCCTGGAAGCCCACCTCAGGGCGCAGCCACGGGGCCAAACCACTGACCTGCAGACCAGACAGAGGCCACTGTAACATCCCTGCTGAATGGCTGGACTGGCTCCCTCACTGGTGGGTGACCTCTGAGTTTTGGGAGATGCTTTGGCCCTTTGAACCAGGGCAGCACCATCCACTCAATCTGCATTTCAGCTGAGTCAGGAGCCTGGAGGCATTTCTGGCCTTTGTCCTGCTAGAAGTTTCTACCTGGCTGTTTCCAGCTCCCAGAGTGCCTGGTGCTGAGATTAGAAGGCAGAACACTTTGCCAGCTCTGCACCCTCCCCAAATAAAAGTAATTCTTCAGACACGAGGGTTGTGCCCGGGAAAAGTGCGAGGCCACTTGGACTCTCCTGGAGAAAGCGCTTACTCGGGGAGGTGGCCCTGTCTGTGTCACGTCCTGGGGTCTTGCTGCCCAGCCCCACGAGCCCCGGGTGTTCTAGGACAGTGAGGTCTGTACTGACAGAGTGCTCCAAGGGAGCCCTGCGAGGAGCCACAGCAGGTGAGCCCTGCCCTTGGCAGACCTGGAGGACCCAGCAAGCAGCGAGAGTCTGGACAGTACAGCCAAGAGACACATTCTCAAATGGCAGTGATCCCTCCCCATCAGCCCAAGAGAAAGAGTGGGACCCGGGCAGGACATGGTGGGACACAGCCCCAGCTCTGAGAAGGTTCTGCCTTGTACAGTATTTGCGTGTGTGTGCATGTTGCATACGTACCTGGACCCACACATTCACACCTGCATACCCGCACATCCTTAGAATTTCCTTTGTATAAACTCCCCTCTATGATCCTATACCACCAGTTCAATATGAGCTAGCAGTCCTGGGAGATGGATTTCAGCTCAGTACAAAGAAAATAAATGAGATTTTCTGACAGTTGGCACTTCCCAGCACAAAAAGCAGGCTGCAGTGAGCAAGGGGTTATGAGCATCTCATTACAGGAAGTTTCCAGAGGCCAAGCTGCCTGCTTCTTGTGGCTGACGTCACAGAGCCAACATAGCCCTTATATCTTCCCCCAGACAAGGGAGGGTGAAATGAATAACATAAGAGGTAACATTTCAGGTCTCCCCCAAGCTTGCAATCATGTGACTGTGTGTGACTATGGGCTCAGGTCACTGAAGGGACTCAGGACATGGGAGGGTCAGGAGGACTGGGTGTGAAACAGCATCGTCAATTAGCACCCACTCTGGGCACCTTCCCCAGCTCCAGGTGGGTCATCACACCCACAGTTTCCAGGTCGAGTTGTCCTTGTTGTGGGGAAACAGGTGGAGGGGGACATGAGGTGCCAGGACAGAGGGTGGCAGGAAGCACCCAGGAGAGAGCTCCCCCACCCAGAAGGCTGGGCTGGGGCCTTGCCATGGGCCAGGGGTGCAGCCGAAGAGGAGGGGGTGGCTCTGAAGGATCCACAGCGGAGGCATTTGGAAAGATGTGCCCACCCTAGAGTTAGATCCTAGGGCAGGCCCATGCTGAGACCCCACTGTCTTCCCTCCCCACCAGAAGAACCATCTCCCCTCACAAGGTCTGCATAGGAGCTGGCATGCTGGCCTGAGGCAGAAGGCTGGGAAGATAGTGACTCATTATGGCTGACTTTATAGATGAGGTCCTGGTGCTATTATGGGGTGAACAGTATCTCCCCAAAGATGGTGAAGTCCTAACTTCCAGCCCTAACCTGTGAATGTGACCTTATTTGGAAATACAGTCTTTGCAAATGATCAAGTTAGGGTAAGGTGATCAGAGCAGGCATTCATCCAAGATGACTGGCGTCCTTATAAAATGGGGAATTAGGACACAAAGACATGCGTGGAGAAGATGACGTGAAGACACCAGGACAACACCATCTGCAAGTCGAGGAGGAAGGATCTGAGGCCACCAGAGGCTGGGAGGGGCCTGGAGCAGATGCTCCCCCGTGGCCCTCAGAAGGAACAAACCCCACTGAACCTTTGACTGATTCTGACTTCTGGCCTCCAGGACTGTGAGACAATCAATTCCTGTTGTTTAAGCCACCCCATTTGTGGAGCTTTGCTGAGGCAGCCCCAGGAAACTAAAGCAAGAACCAACACTACAAGCACCCCAGCTGATTCTGTCAATTTCGTTTCATTTACAGGAAGGGAAACCAAGGCGTCCAGCTGGAATCATGGCTCTGTCTCAAGTTACTCATGAGTCAGTGACAAGTGTCATAGACTTTGCAATTGAAAAGATCTGGGTTCCAATCTCACTCCACCACAAGCAAGCCTGTGTGACCTTAAGCAAGTTACTCAACCCCTCTGAATTGAAGTTTCTACTTCCAAAAGAATGACAATAAGAGCATCCTACACAGGGTCACAGTATGGATAATAAAGGAACACATCTAGAAAGCTGTCTGAAAATATCCCAAGGACAGAGGAGCCTGGTGGGCTACAGTCCAAAATGTTGAAAGAGTCAGACATGACTGAGCAACTAAGCATTACATGCACTGCATAGAAAGTTGTCCAAGTATGGTATTTCCACTAGTCATGTACAGATATGAGAGTTGGACCATAAAGAAGGCTGAGAGCTGAAGAACTGATGCTTTTCGAATCATGGTGCTGGAGAAGACTCTTGAGAATCCCTCGGACTGCAAGGAGATCAAACCCATCCATCCTAAAGGAAATCAACCCTGAATATTCATTGGAAGGACTGATCCTAAAGCTGAAGCTCCAACACTTTGGCCATCTGATGCGAAGATGGCCAACTCATTGGAAAAGACTCTGATGCTGAGAAAGATTGAAAGCCAAAAGAGTAAGGGGCATCAGAGGGTGAGATGATTAGATAGCATCACGGACTCAATGGACATGAATCTGAGCAAAATCCAGGAGATAGTGAAGGATAGGGAAGCCTGTCATGCTGCAGTCCGTGGGGTTGCAAAGAGTCAGATATGACTTAGCAAGTGAACAGCAACAACAGAAAGTTGTGGTACAGTAGTTGGCACATACTAGTTGGCCAGTGTTTCAGATCAAGGAAAAACAAATCTATTCTAGCACCCAACCAGTGCCTGACACAAAGTGTGGACACATGACAGGCACCCAGTCCCCAGTGAGCTGGCCTCTGTTGTGCCTCTGAGCAGTGGACCATCTGACTCTCTCCAAGCAGAAACTCTCCCAACTCCACCCAAAAGAAGGACCATGGGACGTATTATCCAAACCAGAATACTTTTGACATAGGGGGAGGTGGGTGATTAACAATTACATGGCATCTAGGAAGTTTAATGCCTCGCAGACTAAGGCAGCTCTGTAAAGAATCTCACTTGCTCAGAAAAGGCTGCCACCAGGCCCATGGGAATCTGGTGCATGTTATGGGCTGAACTGCTGCTACTGCTGCTGCTGCTAAGTCACTTCAGTTGTGTCCGACTCTGTGCGACCCCACAGACGGCAGCCCACCAGGCTCCGCCGTCCCTGGGATTCTCCAAGCAAGATCACTGGAGTACGTTGCCATTTCCTTCTCCAATGCATGAAAGTGAAAAGTGAAAGTGAAGTTGCTCAGTCGTGTCCAACTCTTTGTGACCCCATGGACTGCAGCCTATCAGGCTCCTCTGAACTGAGTGCCTCCCAAATTTGTATGTTGAAGTCCTAGCCCCTAGTGCCATAGAATATGGCTGAGTTTGGAGGTAGGGTGCTGCCTCTTGATGAAAGTAAAAGAGGAGAGTGAAAAAGTTGACTTAAATCTCAACATTCAGAAAACTAAGATCATGGCATCTGGTCCCATCACTTAATGGGAAATAGATGGAGAAACAGTGGAAACAGTGTCAGACTTTGTTTTTTTGGGCTCCAAAATCACTGCAGATGGTGACTGCAGCCGTGAAATTAAAAGACGCTTTCTCCTTGGAAGGAAAGTTATGACCAACCTAGATAGCATATTCAAAAGCAGAGACATTACTTTGCCAACAAAGGTCCATCTAGTCAAGGCTATGGTTTTTCCAGTGGTCATGTATGGATGTGAGAGTTGGGCTGTGAAGAAAGCTGAGCACTGAAGAATTGATGCTTTTGAACTGTGGTGCTGGAGAAGACTCTTGAGAGTCCCTTGGACTACAAGGAGATCCAACCAGTCCATCCTAAAAGAGATCAGTCCTGGGTGTTCTTTGGAAGGACTGATGCTAAAGCTGAAACTCCAATACTTTGGCCACCTCATGCGAAAAGACTCTGATGCTGGGAGGGATTAGGGGCAGGAGGAGAAGGGGACGACAGAGGATGAGATGGCTGGATGGCATCACGGACTCGATGGACATGAGTTTGAGTGAACTCCGGGAGTTGGTGATGGACAGGGAGGCCTGGCATGCTGGGATTCATGGGGTCACAAAGAGTCGGACACGACTGAGCGACTGAACTGAACTGAAGGTAAAATGAGGTCATTGGAAGTGGGCCCTAACCTAACATCTTCCCAGGTGCCACAGAGGTAAAGAATCTGCCTGCCATGCAGGAGACGCTGGAGACTCAGGTTTGATCCCTGGGTCAGGAAGATCCCTGGGAAGAGGAAATGGCATTTCACATCAGTATTCTTGCCTGGAGAATCCCGTGGATTCTCCAGAGGAACCTGGTGGGCTACAGTCCATGGGGTCACAAAGAGGGGGACACAACTGAGCACGTACATACCCTAATTCAATATGATAACTGTCCTCTAAGAAGAGATTAGTGCACCAATGTTTTCTTATGAAATGTAAGCAAAAATAAACAAGTTGGACCAAATCAAACTTACAAGTTTTTGTCAGCAAAGGAAACCACAAATAAGATGAAAAGACAGCCTATGGACTGCAAGAAAATATTTGCAAATGATGAGACTGAAATGGGTTTAATTTCCAAAATATACAAACAGCTCATACAACTTAACAACAGAAAACAAACAACCCAATTAAAAAATGGGAAGAAGACCTAAATACATATTTCTCCAAAAAGACATATAGATGACCAACAGGCACATGAAAAGATGCTCAATGTTGCTAATTGTTAGCAAAATGCAAATAAAAACTACAATGAGGTACCACCTCAAACCAGGCAGAATGGCCGTCATTTTGAAAATCTATAAGTGACATATACCAGACAGGGTGTGGGGAAAAGGGAACTCTCCACATTGTTGGTGGGAATGTAAATTGGTGCAGCCCCTATGAAAAACAGTGCACATGTTCCTCAAAAAATTAAAAATAGAGTTGCCATATGACCCAGCAATCCCACTCCCAGGCATATATCTGAACAAAACTATAATTGTAAAAGATACATGCATCCCTGTATTCATAGCAGCACTATTTACAATAGCCAAGACATGGAAATAAGCTAAATGTCACTGACAGATGAATGGATAAAGAAGATGTGGTGTATATATATACATACAATGAAATACTACCCAGCCATTGAAAAAAGAATGAAATAATGTCATTTGTAGCAACATGGATGGACCTAGAGATTATCATACTAAGTAAAGTAAGTCAGAGAAAAACAAATGTAAGATGTCACTTATGTGTTGAATCTAAAATATGACACAAACGAACTTATCTATGAAACAGAAACAGACGCACAGACATTGAGAACAGACTTGTGGTTGCAAGGGGGGAGAGGGATGAGAGAGGGCTGGAGTGGGAGGTTGGGGTTAGCAGATGCAGACTATTATATACAGAATGGATAGACAGCAAGGTCCTACTGCACAGCACAGGGAACTATGTCCAATATCCTGTGATAAGCCGTAACATAAAAGAATATGAAAAAATGTATATATAATACATATAAATGTATAACTAAAGTGAACATATATTATGCCTGCATGCTATCTACAAATACTCTTTTTTTTTTTAAGGTTTGTGGTCTTTTTTTTTTTAATTTTATTTTATTTTTAAACTTTACATAATTGTATTAGTTTTGCCAAATACAAATACTCTTGAAATTCACACTATACATTGTCCTTGAGAACTGAAAATTCCTAATTAAAATTTCAACAAATAGGAAAAAAAAAAAAAAAGATGAGGAGATCAGGATACAGACACACAGAGAGGGATGGCCATGTATGGACTAAGGATGTAGATGGCCATCTAACAAGCCAAGGGGAGAGGCCTCAGGACACCTTGGATTTAGTCCCCGGGACTGTAAGAAAATAGATTTCATTTGTTTAAGATGCCCAGGTTGTGGTGCTTTGTCAGTCAAATGCAGCAGACAAACACAGCCATTCCTGGTGGCTGAGCTGAGGGCACATGTCCAAGGGTTCTGGGATGGGAGGGACAGAAGGAGATCCCCAGAAAGAGGCTGGAGGTGAATGTTGGGATCGGCAGGCTCATAAGACAGTAATTAACAGTCGCAGGATATTTTTCTCATCGGATGCTTTGGGATATTGTACGAGTCTCCATTTTGCTGACTTTGGAGAAAGAAATGGCGATAAATAAATGTAAAGCACACTGGTGATGGTGTGAAATGATGCTTCATCTAATTATCACCATTCCGCGGTGTCATTAACATATACTCGAGGAGAATGGTAATGACTTTTATGTTTATATCACAGCGCGGATTTGCCATCTTAAGCCCACAGTCTGGGGACACCGTATGCCCTAGGACGGAATCTTACAGACAAACGATAGAATTAAACTAGGTAAGAAGAAATGACTCACTGTGGCAGAACTGCAAACAGCATCGTGATATAGAGGAGTACAGAAAAGCCCAAAGAAGACATGGAGAGCTGAGAAATGAGGAGTAGGTAGCTTTGATGGGCACCCGAGAGTGTTGCTGGAGACTCTTTCCTCAATCACAGATACTGTTTCCTGCCTAATGAGGGTCATGATACAGTGCGCACGGCTCCATCTCTCTTTGATGCTTAAAGGACCATAGCGTCCCTGGAAGTCACTGTTTTCAGTTTAGGGGAGACTTGGACTGAAGCTAGAACATTCTCCTGTGGTTGCTTTTTTCCAGGTCCCTATTATCTGTGTCTCTTTCTTCTCAAACTAGAATAAAACTGGAAACATTTCAGTTAACTGACAACTTGACGATTACACTTGGTTGGATTCCGGTACCTTGAAGTTCTCCTGCATGGAGCAGGCAGTCACTCTGTGCCCTCATGGGCATCCTAACCTCCACCTCGTGCCTGCAATGCTCCTGGCCCTCCCAGGAGGTGAGGAGGAAGTGCGTGCTTGGTACCACTGCTCCATCCTGCTGTTGGATCTAAGGTGGATGCACAACCCCATGACATCCAGTTGGCTGGCTGGCCAGGGTGGGGTCACCTTGCAGAGGAGAAAAGATGGGTGCAGCCAATAGGACTTCCCCACTTAGAAATCAGAGTGGGAAAAGGTATAGGAGGAAGTAATTAGCAGCAGATACTGGAGTACAGAAGTTGCTTAGATCGAGGTAGGAAGAGCTGAAATGAGGCGAAGAGAAATCAAGAGAAGCGACGGGAAAGGGGAAGCAGATGTCATGAAGAGAAATACGAGAGAATGTAGAAGCCGATTGGCAGTGAAAAGAGAAGCAAGCCTGCCAAGCAAGGCAGAGACTCAGAGACACAGCGAGCTGAACATCACAGAGCGTCACAGAGCACAGAGCCCTGCCAGCCCCTCCCTGGGGCTGCCATGGCCTGGTTTTGCCGCGAGGTCTACCCTCCACCCCGTCTGTCAAACCACACTCCTCGTCGGGTGATTGCGTGGATTGAAAAAGATCGATCCACTACCTGACTCTTAGAAGCTGTGACTGTGAACTTATTTGGGAACCGGGCCCTTGCAGACCTAGTAAGGGGTGAAGATGATGTCATACTGGACTAGGAGGGTCCCCAAATCCAGTGAGACTGTCCTTCTGAGGGACAGAGGAGGCAAGTGAAGATGGAGGCAGAGGCTGGGGTGATGCACCTACAAGATAAGGATCCCTGGCAGCCACCAGAAGCAGCCAGGGACAGATTCTCCTTCAAAGCTTCCAGAAAGAACCAACCCTTCCCACACCCTAATAAAAGCACACCTTCATTTGAAGCTCAGCTGGCTCCTGAGCTTCAAGTTTATATTGTTTTAAAGCACCCAGTTTGTGGTTAATTTGTTACGGAAAGTAACAAAAGTTGATCTGAGCCAATCCCAGCTCCTTGCAACCAAAAGGAGAACACTTTAAAAACAAATAAATAAATAACTGAAGGCCATGACCTGTGTGACAGCAGAGGCCTCATGTGACCTGGCTCTGGATCTGCTAGGCCACCACCCACTCTGTGACCTTGGGTGAGTCAGTCCCTTCAGTGGAGCTCAGTCTTACTGCAGAAAACAGGGGGCTGAGCCTCAAAGCCCCTTCTTGATGAAACAGACCAGGCCTCTGTGGATTTCTATGCAGAAGGCGAAATGGGGACAGGCCAGGGACTAGGGGACAAATCCCGAACCATTTCTTAGAACCTCTGGCCACTGTCCTCTCCGAGGACCATGACTCACGCAGCATGAGGCGGAGGTGGCTGAATACTTCCTGCCATAAATAGCTCGGGATCTCTTTAGCATTTTGCAGTTGGAGAGGAGCCTGTGGGATCTGAGACTGTTACTGAACAGCTGAGCGGCTCAGGACAGGTCACCCCGCAGAGACGGAGGACAAACGCATCTATGCCGTCTGCCTGATTCACTCTGGGCTCCAGAGCGTGACAGTCGGTGGGTGGAATCAGGACACGGGCTCTCAGTGGCTTGGCTCGGCCCCATGGGGCTACCAAGAAAATCTGGGGGTGAGGAGCCCAGCCTCCTAAGGTGAAGGGGCCTGGGTACCTGCCGGAGGTACCACAGCCTTCAAGTGAACAATCAGTGCCCTTCGGGTGTCAGAGCTCTGAGAGGCTGCCTCTTGCCCAGCCCTGAGGGCTGGGAGGATGAACCTCCTCCTGGCACTGAGCCCACCTCCATTTCAGAGGCTCCAGCTTAACTTGCCACTCTCTTTCACACAAATTCATTTAAAAATAGTAGCATCAAAATATATATATATATATATATATATATATATATAAAATAAACACATATACATATACATCAGGTGTAAAACAGATAGCCAGTAAGAAGTTGCTATATAACACAGGGAGCCCAGCCTGGCGCCCTGTGATGACATAGATAGGTGGGCTGTGGAGAAGGGAGGAAGGCTCAACAGGAAGGGGACATGTACAGCAGAAACCAACACAACATTGTAAAGTGGTTTTCTTCCAACTAAAAAATAAACTTAAAAACAGGAAAAAGAAATAGAAAAAAATATTTCAAGTGGTGGAAATGGGGAGATGGGGGTCCAAGGGTACAAACTTCCAGTTATAAGATGAACGCATTCTGGAGACCAAATGAACAACGTGGTGACCATAGTTAATACTGGGTTGTATACTTGAAATTTGCCAAGAGATCAGATCTTAAGTTTCCTCATCATAAAAAGAAAATGTAACTATGTGAAGTGTTGCATGTGCTAATTAAATTGATTGTGGTAATCACTTCATAATATGCGTATCAAATCATGTTGCATGCCATAAATATATACCATATTTGTTTGTAAATTATACCTCAATAAAGTTAGAAAGAAATAAGAAGTGAAACAAAATACTCCAGATTTTCAAAATAATACATGATGATTGTTACAATTCTGAAAGGAGAAAATCTTGTTGGCTGAACCCATCTTTTCACATCCACCCACCTCCTTGGGTGGCCAGGCCGGTGATTTTTAAAAATATGGAGGTGTGCCATTATCTTTTGAAGCTTACCCAATTAAGAGGCAAACTCTCAGCTGCTTACATTTAAAGTGAATTCTTGGGCTTTTCTTGCTCTGCTTTCAATTCCTTAGTGTGAGACAGGTCGGTATCATCAAACACTTGCCTCCGTTGTAGATCCAGAGACCATCAAGAGGAGGAAACTGAGAGGCTGGGGCCACCGATGGCCCCTCTGTTCTAAGGAGAAGTAACCTGAAGATCAGAGAGGGAGAGTGACCTGTTGAAGGTCACACAGAGGGCAGAGGTGAAGGGGCACCAGATCCAGAACTTGGGGGCCCACTTCTCTTCTCAGTTTCTAGGTTCCAAGGAAGAATGTTCTGACTCCTGGGCAAGCGATGGACTGACTCACCCCAGGGGCTTTCAAGCCCTAATACCACTACCCCACTTAAGCCAGCCCCACATTACCACTGCAACCAGCACTTCTTCAGTTTTACTCCCAAATGCAATTGTTAGCTAGCCTGGTGCCTGGATTCTCTGGCTTTGAGGGATGAACTGACACTGACTACAAGTGGGAGACTGCCCCTCTCCACACACCTGAAGCACCCGCTCAGGATCCAGCGACCCTGTTGTTTCTCACTCCCCATCTCTGACTCTTCACAGATGTGGTGCAATTGTTCACACCTGTTTGGGAGGAGAAGGCAGCTAGGTCAGCTACAATGCTTCAGCCAGAATGACTTACTGGAGCCCATGCGTAAAAAAGCAGATCAGATGGAGAAGGAAATGGCCCCCCACTCCAGTATTTTTGCAAAGAGTCAGACAAGACTTAATGACCGAATGGCAGCGGCAGCAGCAGCAGCAGCAGAAGCAGCAGAATTTAGGACAGGACATGGTTTAAATAGAGAGACAGAGATGCTAATTGAAAAGAAATGTCAGACTAGAGACGACAGCTCCCAGGCATTAAGCACTTATCACATGACAGACCCCAGACAAAATGAACTAGACTGAATCTTCACAGTGGGGATGGGGAGTCCAAGCAGTTCACTCAGTCTGGGTGTGGGTTTGAGCCAAGCAGTCAGACTGGGAGACCTCAGGGTTCACCCTACCCACTTGCCCATCAAAGAGTGAGGGAGGTGTGGACAGTGAGGCACGGAGTTTAAAAACCCATGTTCCCACGGGTATGACTTGGCCTCAAGCAAGTCACTTTTTTTGTTGTTTTTTTCCCCTAGAATTATTTGTAAGGTTTTGCTTTTAATTTTTATTGGAGTATAGTTGCTTAACAAGGTCGTGTTATTAATAGGTTCTGCGATGGAGGAGCCTGGCGGGCTACAGTCCATGGGGTCGCTAAGAGTCGGACACGACTTCACTTTCACTTTCACTTTTCACTTTCCTGCACTGGAGAAGGAAATGGCAACCCACTCCAGTGTTCTTGCCTGGAGAATCCCAGGGACAGGGGAGCCTGGTGGGCTGCCGTCTATGGGGTCGCACAGAGTCGGACACGACTGAAGCGACTTAGCAGCAGCAGCAGCAGCATCTGTATAGCAAAGTGAATCAGCATTTGTATACATATATCCCCCTTTTTGGATTTCCTTCCCATTTTGGTTACCATAGAGCACTGAGTAAAGTTCCCCGTGCTCTATTGTGGGTGGGCTCAGTCACGTCCAACTCTTTGCCACCCATGGACTGTAGCCTGCCAGGCTCCTCTGTCCATGGAATTTTCCAGGCAGGTTCTCATTAGTTATCGATTAATATTTTAGACACAATAGTGTTGGTATGTCATGTCCAATCTCCCAGTTCATCCCACCCTCCTTTTCCCCCACTTGGTATTTGTTCTCTACCTCTATTTCTCTATTTCTGCTTTGCAAAAAGGATCATCTGTACTATTTTTCTATATCACACATATATGCATTAATATATGATGCTTGTTTTTCTCTTGCAGACTTACTCCTTCAGTCTACACGACTGGCCCTAGGCTCATCCACATCATTGTGGATGGCACAGTTTGTTCCTCTTATAACTGAGTAACATTCCATTGTATGTATGTGCCACATCTTCTTTATCCATTCATCTGTCAGTGGACATTTAGATTACTTCTGTGTCCTGGCTATTGTAAACAGTACTACAATAAATAATGGGGTGCATGTATCTTTTGGAATGATGGTTTTCTCCGGGTATATGCTCGGGAGGATTGCTGGGTCACATGGTGCATGCGTGGATGCTAAGTCGCTTTAGTCATGTCTGACTCTTTGTGACCCTATAGACTGTAGCCCGCCAGGCTTCTCTGTCCATGGTCTTTTCCAGGCAAGAATACTGGAGTGGGTTGCTATAATCTTCTCTAGGGGATCTTCCCGACCGAGGGACTGAACCTATTTCTCTTATGTCTCCTGCATTGACAGGCGTTATTATTATTTTTTTTTAACCACTAGTGCCACCTGGGAAGCCCGGAACATATGGCAATGGTGGTTTTAGTCACTAAGTTGTGTCTGACTCTTGTGACCCCACGGACTGTAGCCTGCCAGTCTCCTCTGTCCATGGGATTTTCCAGCCAAGAATACTGGAGTGGGTTGCCATTTCCTTCTCCAGGGGATCTTCCCAACCCAGGGATCAAACCCAGGTCTCCTGTGCTTCAGGTGGTCTCCTGCATCACAGGCAGATTCTTTACCGACTAAGCAACAAGGGAAGCTTCACCAGGGAAGATTTAAAAACCAAATCACTCATAAAAGCTTCTAAACACAATGAGAGGGCTCTCAGGACGCATCCACCATTGTTGATGCATCAGAAATAGCACAGCAGATCATGGGAAAGGAGTTAGCTACACTGGTTTTCCCCAAAGTGAAAAAATAAAAAGGAAATCAACTCCAGATAGATTCAGAATTAAACTGCTAATGTCAAAACTTTAAGAAAAGTAGTGATGAACATCCATCTGACTTTGAGACAGGGAAGGATTTTTTTTTTCTTAAAGAAGATTAAAACATGCTAACTGTAAAATAAAATATTGATAAATCTGCCATATTAGAAGTAAGAACTTCTGTTCATCAAAAGACATCTTGAAGAAACAGAGAAGCTACAAACTGGAAAATAAAATATATTTGCAATACATAAAAAGGAAAAAGGATGAGCATCCATTAAATACAAAGAATTCTTACAACAACAGAGACAACCAAGTAGAAAAATGGGCAAAGGACTTGAACAGGAAAGAGGAAAAACATGCAGCTAATTTTAGGAGGAGATGTCTCACTTTTCTCATGATCAGAAATGCAAATCAGACCAGGACCAGATCCCAGCTGATATCCACTCCACTGACACCAGTGAGACCCTGACAAGGTCTGCAGAGCGTGATGAGCTTGGGAATCATTTGTGCATGGCCAGCGTGGGGCAAGAGCTGTCAGTGATGTGATCTCTTGGGTTAGCTTGTAAAGATGAGGAGCCGCCTGTTGTACGGGATCTAGTCAACAAAAGTGCTTTGCTACTCCTCGATCTGTTCTGCTCCTAGTGATCATCTTCACCCATAGAATGTGATGGCAGTGAGACTCCTATCTGAGTTCTGAGACTTTGGGGTTGACCATAGAAGCCAGCAGCTTCAACCCAGCAACTGGAAAAACTCACTTGGGAAGCTCGAGTTGCCATGCTGGGAGGGACGAGCTGAAAAGACCTCATGGAGAAGTCCTGGGCTCCACAGAGAGGAGAGGTGCCGGGCCAGCCCCAGTGCTACTGCCCCAACCACTCCAGCCACTCCCTGTGGGCCCTGTGAATGGCATTCATGATGGGTAGTATGTGTCACAGCAGTAGATAAGTGGTCACCCAGCATGGCCCGCTCCTGAGAGAAACTCCCAAGTAAGTAACAACCAGGAGAAACATAGATGCACATGGTGACTCTGGGCAGTGCTGTTTATAAGAGCAAAAACCTTGTTGTTGTTGTTCAGTTGCTAAGTTACGTCCAACTCTTTGTGACCCTATGGACTGCAGCACGCCAGGCTTCCCTATCCTTTACCATCTCCCAGAGTTTGTTCAAATTCATGTCCATTGGGTCATGCCATCCAATCATATCATCCTCTGTTGTCCCCTTCTTCTCCTGCCTTCAATCTTTCCCAGCCTCAAGGTCTTTTCCAATGAGTCAGCTCTTCATATCAGGTGGCCAAAGCATTGGAGCTTCAGCACCAGCATAAGTCCTTCCAATGAACAAAACATGGTCCACTGGAGAAGGGAATGGCAAACCACTCTAGTGATTCTTGCCTCAAGAACCCCATGAACAGTATGAAAACCAGAAACCTAGAAACAACTAAATGACCACAGGCAAGAGGAGGGTTAAGTGAATTGTAGCAGAGACTACAACTGTGGAATATTACACAGCTGTGAAAAAGAGTTGAATCTGGCTACATACCAACATAAATGGGTCTTAGTGACATGATGTTCAAAAACAGGTGAACCCAAATGATGTATTATTTAGGGACACACGTAGAAGTGATGACAGGAACAACAGGGAAGGAAATTTAAGCATGAATTCAGGACTGTGATGATCTCTGGGAGATGGAGAGGCAGGGGAGGATGGGGGCATTCCCGTGGAGCACAAAGGGAGCTGCATTCATTGTCATAAAAGTGAAACCAACACTGGAATCCAAACAATAATGGTCTGTTGTGAACTAAGATTATGCAATCCAATTACTCGAATTCCCGTTTTAAAAGCAAACACCTCACTGGACAGATAATCAAGGCCCTAGTTCTACAAGACCACAGGAGGATGGCCAAGATGACCCAGGCAGAGGCTCCAGCTTTAGCTGATAGAGCATGATGTGTCACCAACCAACTCTAGCTGCCACGTACCCCACAGTGGAGGAAGGCTGAGCCTAGGAAAAGTGTCGCCGTAAAAGGCAGATTCCCCCACACACGTCGAGTCACTCGGCATCCCAAGCTTTCAGTTTTATTTCACAACTGTGTGCCTACCGCTTAACACAGAAAGATATGACTTAGAAAAGATGATTCCTGAAAGGAAAGTTTGGGGATTTATTATACCTCTGGGCTAGATTGGGCGATCTTTGAAGAAATGAGGTTGTACCCTTTTCATTTCCTATCCACAGGACAGTATTTTAGCAGTGCTCGGGGGCAGGGAGAAGGGGCCCAGGGCCCGGCCATGAGCTGCGAGGAGGAGAACCAGTGCCCGCAGAGCAAAGGGGGCTTCAGGCCTTCATGGGAGCAAGGAGACAGCATCTGACTGATGGGCCCAGTGGGAAATACCTCTCAGAAGACAGGCGTGGCTGATGGGAAACCACTGGGAGGTGACAGTCAGGGCGGGGGACACTCAGGCTTGAGCCAGCCTTTGTCTTCAGCCCCTGAGTTCCAGGTGAGGCCCGCCAGGGACCTATGGTGGCATTTGGACACCATCCTCCCCCCAAACCACTTCCTATTTCCAATACAGAAGCCGAATTATGTTTCCTAAAGATGGTATCACCAACTCAATGGACATGAGTCTGAGCAAACTCCAGGAGATGGTGAGGGACAGGGAAGCCTGGCATATTGCAGTCCATGGGGTCACAAAGAGTTGGACACGACTGAACGACTGCAGAATAACAAAGAGGGTCCAGCCCTGCAGTCTAGGATCCTAAGTGCTGTAGGACTGTAGGAGTTCAGGGGGCAAGAACAGTCTTCTCTGTTATGATGGGCACCTCCTCGAGTACCATGAGTCAATCTTTCCCCATCCCAGACCTCTCAGCACTCTGGCCCCACCTCCTTTCTGCAGCCTGAGCAGGTTCTGAGTCAGTTCCCACGCAGGTCATGGGTTAGCAAGGAAAGAACTTGAATCCTGCCACCTTGACCTCCAAATGGTTCACCAGGAACCCTGGAACGGCAAGAGGAGCAGTCACGTGAATTCGTGCTGGGAGGGTGGAGGGGTTCTGCTTTCCACCCCAGGCTCCCCTGGGCTCTGCATCCACCTCACTGTCTCTGGACAGGCTACGGGGCCTGGAGGACTCGGAGGTCACCTGGCAGCAGCGGCCGCCCTCCCTCTGGCCATCTAAGACCTGCAGCCACTCCAGAGAAGGCCCCGAGGTGGCTTGGACAGCCCCCGGAGAGCAGGACTCTGCACACCTGGCTTCCTGAGAGGGAATCCCTATGCACCCCAGTTTCCGCTTTCGTAAAACAGTTGACAACAACCTGCCTCATAGACTTAGTGTGAAGATGAAATGAGGCAGGTGACAGTTCGGAGGACAGAGTTGAACACATGTTCAACCCAGTGCTTCCCAGGACCATTCAGCATCGTCACTCCTGTGATCTGCCCTCCCACCCAGCACAAGGGTACCAGACAACACCCAGGCTGGTCGCTCCCCTCTCCCCTTACAGTGGCGGTCAGCTCCGCAGTGCCTTCTAAAATTTAATTCTGCTTCCCACCCAGGGTGTGAACGCCTCATCTCATTTCTGCCATGGAGACGAGACAGCCACGATTCTGGGTTTCTGGGGAAGAGAGAAGCCCTGGACCCTGGCCAAGCGGCTGGGCCCAGCCTGTCTGAAGATAACACACACACAGATGATGTTTATGGCAGAACAATCACGCCGACATTAGGCGGGTGGCAGCCGGGAAACCCAGGCTGGCAAACGCTTTCATTGTCGTTGGCAGGGGAGCCAGCTCCAAACTGGGCGACAGCTCAATTCAGGGGAGCCATGGGCACCCCTCACAAGGACTCATCCTAGTGGTCACTACCCAAAACAACCCCGACCTGCTTTGCTTGCTCCTAGATGACAAAGAGAAAGGAGATATTTTCATTTCACTGGACATGGTGACAACTGCTCCCCATCTTCTAGAGGGGGTCCCAATCTGCTCAGCACACATGGGCTGGTCCCCCATTTCTGTGGGGGGAGGAGAGAGGTGACATTGCTTCTCTTCTTCATGGTCCCACCTCCCTCCCAACAGCCAGACACTCCTCAGCACCACCTGTGTGTCCTTGGGGACCGACTCTCTTCCCACTCCAGATCACAGGGCTCCTGAGGGCCCTGCATGACTGAATGGCAGGCCTCTACCTGCCTGGGACAGAGATCCAGAGCTCAGTGGGCAGGCTGGCCTACAGTCCTATGGGAAAACTTCTACCTCAGAGACCATTTAGGGTTGAGGAGCTGGAGTCCTGAAAAAATTCGAGGGACTGCTGACAAGAGTCGGCCTCAGTTTGGTCTGAGAAGGAAGGGATCCCAGGGTGAACCATTCTGGCTACTCCATGCCTTATCTTTATCATCCATTCCCTGGGTTTATAGACTATGCATGGGATTGTTTGTAGTGGGAGCTCCTTGAGAGCAGGGACTCTGTCCTGTTCTCCACTGAAGCCTGAGGGTCTAATTCACGGCCAGGTGCAGAATAGGAGCTGAGAATGTTTGAGAATAAGGTAGTGCAGACTGATGGAGACATGTGTGGATGGATGGATGGATGGATGACATCTCATTGGCTGTCTATGGAAGAAAGCAACCATCCACAAAGGGCTACTTCCTAGGCCTTCCCTTAACCTTCTCCTCTATGCAGATATTTCTGTGTGTATATTCCTCCTTCATCCTGTTGCCCTGGGGAAATCCAGCTGGTTGGAGCACTTCACATGCCTTCTCCTGGACACACGTTTAAGGGGGAGAGACTCCCTCCAATTGCATCTTCCTTAACAGGGAGTCCTTCCAGAGAAGAGAAGATTACAAGCTAGAGCAAGAGTTGGCAAACTATGGTCCTTGGGTCAAATCCAGCCTTCTGCCTGTTTTTGTAAATAAAGTTTTATTGGAACACAGCCACCTCTGTGTGTTTACAGTTCTATGGTTGCTTTTGTGCCATAACAGCAAAGTTGAGGAGTTGCCACAGAGCTCATACAAAGCCTAAAATACTGCCTCACTGGCCCTTTGCAGAACAAGTCTGCTGACCTCCAGGACTGTATTGCGTGGGTTCCTGGCACTGACAGTTGGACTTGGGTCAAGCCCTGAGCATCTGCTTCTCACTCTGTCTGCTGGAAAAAAGACAGAAAGTGAGGATGCCTGGAACAGAGCAGAGTGAGATGATTGGTATGAAAGGGCTTGGAAAAGCGGAAAAACAAACAGAACTCAGAATGGGCAAACAGAGCAGTCCTAGCTCTAGAGGTGGCAGGCCTGGGTTTGCATCTTAGACCTGCCACTGTGGGCAGGGCATCAACCTCCGCAAGATGGTAATTTCCACCAAAGTTTGCCTTCTTAGATTGTTCTTCCCTGCCCACTGTTCTGAAATAATCCACCCTCATCTGACTATCACTATTTTTTCAAAAACAACTTTATTGAGATATAGCTCAAAGACCATTCAATTCATCCAATTTAAATCCACAATTCAGTGGTTTTGATTTATTTATAATGTTGTGCAGCCATCAATACAATACATTTTCAGTTCAGTTCAGTTGCTCAGTCGTGTCGATGCTTTGAGACCCCATGGACTGCAGCATGGCAGGCTTCCCTGTCCATCACCAACTCCTGGAGCTTGCTCAAACTCATGTCCATCAAGTCGGTGATGTCATCCAACCATCTCAGCCTCTGTTGTCCCCTTCTCTTGCCTTCAATCTTTCCCAGCATCAGGGTCTTTTCAAATGAGTTAGTTCTTCACATCAGGTGGCCAGAGTATTGGAGTTTCAGCTTCAGCAAACAGTCCTTCCAATGAATATTCAGGACTGACTTCCTTTAGGATGGACTGGTTTGATCTTGCAGTCCAAGGGATTCTCAAGAGTCTTCTCCAAAACCACAGTTCAAAAGCATCAATTCTTTGATGCTCAGCCTTCTTGATGCTACAACTCTCATATCCATACATGGCTACTGGAAAAACCATAGCTTTGACTAGATGAACCTTTGCTGGCAAAGTAATGTCTCTGCTTTTTAATATGCAGTCTAGGTTGGTCATAGCTTTTCTTCCAAGGAGCAAGCGTCTTTTAATTTCAAGGCTGCAGTCACCATCTGCAGTGATTTTGGAGCCCAAGAAAATAAAATCTGTCACTGTTTCCATGGTTTCCCCATCTAAACAATAAATTTTAGAACACTTTAAAATTTTGTTTAAAATTGTGCCAGAATAGGCCTAGTGTGAAATGTGCCCTCTTACCCATCTAAGTGTGCCATCCAGTGGCATTAAGTACAGTCACATTGTTTGCAACCATCACCACTATGGGGCCATCTTTTTGTTCTATGTTTTTTTCTCCTGGCACTTACATCTACCCCCAAAATAAACAATACATGTATCATTTATTGGGTGTCTTTGTTGTGTAAATCCCATGAGGTCAGGATTTGGTCTGGTCCACTACCGCAATGCTTGGAAGAGTGTCAGGACCTAACGAGTGCTCAATAAAGCTTCAAATAAATGGAGGAACAATGGGTCAGCATACTGAGCCCATCACTGTGCACACAGGGTACTTTACATAAAGGGCTTAGGCATGTGCCTGGTGCCTTTGTGAGGCATTCCCGGTCCCTGTGAGTAGCCTTCATCCCTCATCACCTGGTGTGAATGTGTAAGTTATGTGGCCACTGGCATGCAGTTGTTTCCACAGGAGGGAGTGTGCTCTTGTACTTCTTCCAAGTCCTTCCTTCTGGGTCTTAACTGCAGGCTGGGGGCTGGGAGGGTCAAAACACAGGGGAGTCAGGAGCGGAACCCCCAAAACTCTGGAGGAGGGGACACTATCATCCATATACTAGTTCAGGTTCCCCAGAGGAGCAGAACCAGAAGGATGCACACACACACATATATATTTCCTCAGTCACTCAGTCGTGTTCGACTCTGTGACCCCATGGACTGTAGCCCACCAGGCTCCTCTGTCCATGGGATTCTCCAGGCAAGAATACTGGAGTGGGTTGCCATTTCCTACTCCAGTGGATCTTCCCAACTCAAGGATCAAACCTGCATCTCGTACTTCTCCTGCATTGGCCTTTACCACTAGCACCTCCTGGGAAGCCCTGAAAGTCCTTTTACCCCCTTGCAAAAGAAGGGGGCCATGTAGTGGTCAGAATACACACCTGGTTTAAAGGCTGCAGAGAGGACACAGGCCCTTGGCGTCCATCCCTCACAGGCATCGGGCAGCCGGCTCCAGGCCAGGCCTCCAGGAACAGCCGCATGCCTGTGGACTTGCCAACAGTCTGCTCAATGATCTGTCATAGCCTGTGTAAGCAACCACTCGGAGAGTCAAATCCTCAGAAACTGTGTTCATTATGAATTGGCTGCTGCTTCCGTGGCTTCAGGAACATAAACCAAACAGAAATATGGCCTCTGGGCCCTGCCCCCGCCATGCACTCTCTTCCCAAATGGGCCCTGGGAGCTATCACTCGGAGCAAGATGTGAAAGGTGGCTTCCGTTTCCTTAGGACACAGAGGGATGGATGAGAGAAGGACCTGCTCGAGGGGCTCTGTGGACCAAGCCCAGCACTGAGCCTGGATGGTTCACTCTCAGCCACCCTTCCGTTCTCAGGACACGAAATGTGGAACCATGATCATTCAAGGCTTCCCTTGGGGGGCCTTGCCCTGGCCATGTCCACCTCAATTGTGCTGCTGGTCACTTTTAAATAGAACTTTCTGCACCTCTTCAGCCTTCCCAAGTAGCTTACATAACAAGCCCTGTGCCTGGCAATTAACCATTTCTGGGCTTACATGCTCGTTCTAACCAGGTTGGTTCCCCCATGCCAGGTGTCCATGTCGGAGTCCCACCAGGCAGCCCTGGGCTTTGTGGACAGCCCAGGCCTCTGGTGCGCACACACACATGTATACACACTCTCTCCTGTACACACACACACACACACTCTCCTGTTCCAGCCCCAGGCTGCCAGCTAGCAGAGCTGCTCAGTCCCACTTGGGGCTTCATGGCAGGTCAGCTGCGCTCACCCTCTCCAGTGACCTGAACCACCCCAAGTAACCCCTCCTGACATACATCCAGGTTGGCAACAGCCAGGCAGACGCTGGGAGTGTCTACTCCAGACGACCAAGCCAGGCCTTTGTTGTTGTGTGTCCTTGTGGGACAATGAATGAAGAAACATCCCAGGTGCCCAGAACAGGGCTGCTTTTTGGGCGGGAAAGCCTAGTTATTGGAGTCAGTGAGTCAGTGGTTACATTTTAATTAATTTGATAAATAATTATGCCTTTGAGATGCCCAATCTGCCTTACAGGTGCTCTTTTCCATCGCAGATAAATTAATCTTATTTAACCACATTTCACTCACTACACAAACCTATGTCTGCCTCTAAAACAGGAAGGTGGCAGAGGTCTCGTTTTCTGCATTATCTGTGAATACATCTACCTCCCCTGACTGGCAGAATTCCTATGCCCCAAATCCACCTGCCAGGTTTCCCCCCTCCCCTGTCCTGGAGGACACACATGTAGTGCGAGTTGCCATCTCTCTGAATCCAAACACCGGCTTCTCTCTGCCTCCGTGTGAAAGCCCAGCCTTGGTTCCCCACCCCACCTCCACGCCCCCAGAGCGAGATGTTTATGACTCTCAGGTGCAGGGTCATCTTTTTATCCAGAGCATCAGGAAACTGCAGGCTGGAGCCCAGCTCAGGGGCATCAGGCTGGTGATGAGCAGAGCTGAAAGCACTCAGCTGTTCTGATGGGCATCTCGGGGACTGTGGGCGTCCCAAGGAACTGACAGGTGGCTGCTGGGTAAACTGTGATTTAACCTAGATGTTTACTTTGATAAATACGCCGATAGGAACATGCTGCCTATAAATTTCAATTCTCTGCACAAGAAAAGAAGGCTTCTGTTTCCAAAGACATGGGTTCCCAGCCCTCAGCTCTGCAGGGCAAACCAGGACTGCACTAAGAGTCTGAGAGCTAAATCACTTCCAACTTACTGAGAACTTTCACAGCAAAAAAATCAAAACGGAACCCCAGAAGGGTGGTCTTTGGTCTGACTTGCCCCCACCTCCCTGTTGGTGGTCTCTTGTGTTTCAGACACTTGATGTGCCTTTTTGTTCACAGGGCTCAGGTCCAGTCGAATCATGGCAGGTGCATCTCAGGCCTGGATTTGGCTTGAAAAATGGTTTGTCCTAAAGGGAGCTGTATGAGCTTCAGCAAGCAGACTCATCAGTCTAAACTGTCTGCAGAGTACAAAATCCGAGCTTCCTCCTAAGTCATGCTATGACATGTTCTAGTTAGAAGCGAGAGTCCTGAACTCCAGATGCCAGGTGATGAGAATTACTGATGCATTGCTTTCAAAGCAGTTGGTTTTATGGCTTGGCGGGGCTGGCTTGGAGGTTCTGCTGGGCTTCATTTGCATACCGAATGACAGCAGAGGAAAAAGCCACGGGAGGCCTCAGACACGCTTAGCCTCTTCTATCTCTGCTGCCAGTTATAGGTCATTTTAAACTAACATCTGGTGAGTGTACTTTTAAACCGCCTCTGTAGCTTTAATTGGGGATCTCCTGGGAATGTCAGGGGAGGAAAAAAAGAGAGACATCCCCAGGGGAAGATTAAGACATTGGCAGTTCCACTGATGCAAAGCCTGGGAAACTGCCTTGGCCCGATTTTATTAAACTGTATGATCCACTGTGATAAGGGGGCCCTTTGTACAAGAGGATCTTAATATTAGTGAGATGCTGGGATAAGCAGAAATTCTGTCTCCACATCTGAAAGAATCTATTGTGTCCAGAAAGTACCTTCTGTGCCCCAAGATCCAAGAAGGGTTTCCCTTATATGTTGTGGTCATTCAGTAGCTCAATTGTGTCTAACTCTTGTGACCCCAGGGTCGGTAGCCCACCAGGCTCCCTGTCCGTGGGATTTCCCAAGCAAGAATACTTGAGTGGGTTGCCACTTGCTTCAAGCAGCTACAGAAACTAAATCTGTCCCTAAAATGCCCCCATGTTGTTGAGGTCACTTCCAAGTCTCTTGCCAAGAGCATGGGCCACAAGGAAGCAGTCAAGAGGCTTCTCGGCCCTGCAGAGGAGGTTATTTTTTTTTCCTTCTTTTTTGGTAAGGATGATTCTTCTTTTTAAAAATATTTATTTATTCAGCTGCACTGGGTCTTAGTTGGGCACACAGGTTCTTTAGTTGCAGCATTCGAACTCTTAGTTTTGGCATATGGGACTAGTTCCCTGACCAGGGATCAAACCTGAGCCCCCTGCATTGGGAGCGTGGAGTCTTAGCCACTGGACCACCAGGGAAATCCCCTCAGTAAGGACAGTTCTTACAGGGTACCTCATTAAATAAAACAGGTGTTGCCTTCCACACTGGCCAGTGAGATTTCATATTCTCCTTACACACGCTCATTTCTTTCAGTGATGTTTGAGACCCTAAATTACTATTTTAAAATCCTGCAACCTCACAGGGATGTCTATTTTAAACCGAAATTTTAAAAATGGCCTTTCTCTTCCTTCTGCTTAATGGCACGCTTCACTTACATGAGGCTGTAACCCACTGATGAAGAGAGAAGCGGGTGGGCTACAGAGAATGCAGCCCTGCCATTTGGCTGTTTCCATCCCCACCTTCTCTCCTGATAAATGTAAGTTATAAAAAAAAAAAAAATCCTCCATTTCACTGGAATGCCCATTAAAATGTAAACACAGAGAGAGGATTTTGAGTAGGCTACAAAAATGCTTTATTCAAGAGCTTGCAAAAGGCAAAGCAAATCTAAAGTTGATTTTTAAACCTAGTACACAGTATGTAAATATGCTGCGCTCTCTGTTCCATAGAGGTACATGGAGACTCGACGTATTTACTGGAAAATCTGCAGTATGGTATCGGGGGGCTGTCAAGAATCCCTGCAAAGATGCCAGCCTAGACTTTTCCTTTCACAGGCTGTCTGTCTGTATGAGACACAAAGAACCCGATGCCCAGGGCTGCACTGGCAGGAGCCCCATGCCATTTCTCACTGGTAAAATACAGGACCTCTGCCTGGTAATCCCCCATGAAAAGGGAATTTCAGAGCAGAAAGAAAAGTGTGTTCTATTTGCACCCACTCAGGATGCTTTTTGTTCCAGGTGTGACCTTGAATGAAGGTGCACCTCTGTAATCACCCATGGTCTTTTCCTCATTGACAGGAAGGACAAGTGGATTCGACTGACGCCAATTTCCACGGCTCGGTGGTAACTGCCAAGAGCCCAGGCTCATCGGGGAAGCTCATCATCCCATTCAGAGTCAAGTTCTGACACATGGTTGCCATTCCTGTCTGAAAACTGTGAAGGGTGCCATCCCCAAGTCTCCTATTGGTTCAGCTCTGGAAAGCTAATTAGCTGTAGGGTGCCCACTGCTGTGATTAAGGGGCATCCTGTTGCCAGTGGCATTTCAAATGGGCATAGGAAGAAATGGCTGAGAAAGGAGAGGGGGCAAGGTGTTAAGGTCACTGTGCTTACTGCCTTTGATGGAATCTCTTGGCTGCCCCCAATTCTCCATAAGCTCACGGTCCTCCAAAGGGCCATCCACAGAGTCCACTGTAAACTTACAAAACCCTATATCAGCTTTCCCCATTCACCGTGAAAGGGTAAGTTCATGTCCCTTGATGTCAAGGGGGCAACAGGCTGCTAATAGATATTGTGTGTGCATGTATCCACGGATCTGTGCATATTTATATAATCTGTGAGTATATTCTTTATTTTTACTGCCTGCTTTGCTCAGACTGCAGACAGCTCTAAGACCATCAGCAGCCTCCTAAATTATAGATCAGCTCACCAAGTGCACTGTGTCACTCATTAACCACGTCGTCTCGCAGCTCCGCACAACAATAAATTAAGGAACACAATAGCTGCGGGAAAATTAGGTGAATAATTCTCACATTAAACTACAAAGTTTGGGTTGCCTTTAGTTTTTCTTCCAGGCTGCTCCTAAAACAACCCAGGACCATGAAGAGATAACAGACAGGACTCCAAATTCCAAGGGTACCATCCTTCAGAGCAAGTTAGGTGTGGTTTACATTAAAAATAGAACAGGCTCCCGCAAACAGACTTGTATTTATATAGAATGTTGCGACAACTGTCATTTTACATTAGTCAGAGAAATCCCACAGGACTGGTGTAAGTATTAAATGTGGCAATTTTTTTTGTTTACCGACAAAACATAATAAAAAGAACACAGCCTCCTGGATGACATTCTGGATGATTTTTTTTTCCTCTCTCCCTGAAGTCATTCATAAAATAAACATGTGTTCCCAGTCCTGGCGGGCTTCTTTATGAGAGCCTCCTGACAGTGAACTAGGAATGATGGGCAAGAGTGGGCCCTCCCGCAGCCTTCGAGGCCCCAGAGCAGTTCCCACTCCAGGCCCTCTCATTGCATTTCTATTTGTAGCTCAAACAGCAACCACAAAGCACTATCCCAGGATCTTCCTCGAACCGTGTAGCAAGGATGGAGTTACAGGGGTTGAGTTATGGGGATTCAGTTATATAGGGATATTGACAATGTGGGGTAAGCCAGATGTCCTGCACAAGTGAGTCAGGGAGAGGAATCTAGATTATGAATCCCAAATAACTCATAATGTGCTTCCTGTCGGAGAGCTCCATAAAGCTCCAAGGAAACAGGCAAATAAGCAAAGAAGGTAGACTGAGGATGGGAAGACTGTTCATATAGAGTCAACAGCCTTTGATGGCCACCTGTCCGGGCTTTTGCCAGTGGGTGAGAGAGCCAAAGAGGCAGCAGGCCAAAGGAGACATTGACCATGGCATAAAGTTGCCTCTGGGCTTGCCAGGGATGTGGTCAGCTCCCTCTGGCTGGTTCTCAGGGGTGTGCCTAATACAGAGGTTCTCAAAGTTGTCCCTAAGATCAGCAGCTCCCACTTCAGGCCCTCTCTAGTGGGCAGCAGTGTTTTTCAAAAGCTGTATGACATGATGATGAGGTCACTCTGACAGCTCATGGAACACGTGATGCTGTGTGTTCTTACACTTTACAATTCCTCCAGTTTTAACCCAAAGACAGTGACTATTGATAGATGCAATATATACATAATCAAAAGCTCTCTGAGATCCTCATTGAATCCTGAGAGTGTGAAGGGCTCCTGAGAGCTGTCTGAGGACAGGATGACTGCTGCTGTCAGGGGTGGAGGGGAGCTGGCTGAATGGGCACAGCCAGCATGGGGGACCTCGCTGAATTCTAACTCTGACCTTGTGAGCCAAATATGCTCTGCCTCCCAAACCCACTCCTGCCTCTGGTGGGCGCCTGTTGCCTTGACACCTCTTCCCCCAACCTCTGGCTGAGGGGATGAACATAACCCCTGCTTGGCCATGCTGGTCTGCACAGACAATCCCTACATTAAAGAGAGAGAATTGCCATAAGGAAGCCTCTCAGCATGTAATATTTTTCTCTTATAGCTTAACAGCCAATTAGTACAAGTAAATGTGATTGAATAATTGTTTTACACTTTCTACTGCATATTCACTCATCCTGAGTAATGTCCTCATTTAGAATTCAGGTGTGTGAGACTGAGGTCATCTTGAATTTGCAAGGAAAGATCTGATTCAACGAAGAAACATGCTCGAATCCTGTTGGGGTCACTTTGGCTCATGCAGGCACTACTGGTTTCACCTCCAGTCTCCACTCACATCTGGGACCAGAGGAGCCTCAGAAAACAGCTCATACTTCACCTTGCAGCCAAGGCAGAGAATGCCAAGGGGCAGAGAGAGCTTCAGGTAGGGAAGGAACTGCCTCTTTTGCAGAGTCAGCTGTACACGAGGCCTCCTCCCACCAGCACAGTAGGGACAAGAGTGCACTGGGTTTGTTCCTATTACCACTGCCCCTGTGGCTGTGGGCTGGCCATTTGGTGGCTTAGATACTTGGTCACTTCACTGTAAAATGGGGAAAATACATCTACCTCTGGGAGCTGCTCTCAAAACCGAGTCCCCTTAAAACTGAGTTCCTCTGCTGAGTTTATGGTTGAATCTCTCTACCCTAAATTTTACACCCTTTCTTTTCCTGAACCTCAAGCACATCCCCTCAAGATTGAGGAGTAGCAAAGGGGGTAATGAACCCATAAACAAGTGCCTGAGTCCCTGTTATCTGGACTAAAAAGGCTTCTGCTTTAGTCACTAAGACCTCCCTTGAGTCTCAAAAGACTGGCTCAAGAGTTAATGATTAAATGTTGATAACCTGTTGCTTAACAGGTGAAAAAAAATGGTCACCAAAATTAAACCATGAAATATCATTCATGGTTTTCTGTTTAAAATATAATTTTAGTCATATGTATTTTTGTATATTCCCAAGTATGGGAATTAATTATACTGAATTACAAGTTTTTAAAATAGGACTTTTGTTAGTTGTAAAAAAAAAAACAAAAGAGTCATGATTAGTAAATGTGAAGATGTAGAAACAAAAAACAGCTTTTCAGCTGGGGAACTGGTAACAATTTAGACTATAATTCTGCCACATAGCAGAATCACCAAACTTCCAGTTCCATTAAAGATATGGATAAAGGCTTGACACATCTTCCTATGTTGTTTTTTTTAGGAAGCAGACCCCCATCAGATGAAAACTCCTGACCCCAAGAACATAGAGCCTTGACTGATTGAAACTAGACAACTGATGACACTTTAAACTTCACCTTGATGCCAGCCAATCTGAGAATTATGCATGAGCTGATCACATGCTCTGCAGCCCCCTCCCTCAAACTGCCTTTAAAACTCCTTCCCTGAAAGCTGTGAGCGGGGTTGGGTCTTTTGAGTATGAACTGCCCATTCTTCTTGCATGGTGCCATGCAATAAATGCTGTACCTTCCTTCACCACAGCCTGGTGTCAGTGGATTGACTTTACTGCAAACAGACAAGCAGACCCAAGTCTGGTTGGGTAACATTCTGAGGAGTAGAGAAGATCTCATGAGCAGAGCTTCAGCCCTGCGCCCAAATAGTGTACAGCCTACCCAAAGTTCTCTCCTTTCCTTCCTGCAGGAATGCCCCAAAGCTGAACTGCTTGACCGCCAGTCCAATCTCCAAGCCTGCTCCTTGCCTAGAAGCCAGAAGAAAAGGGGTGCGGTAGAGAGGAGGGGAGGGCTGGGACATTCCCATCAGTAACCTAAAAACCAATTATGATGCCTGTTACCTCTGAGCATGGGTCTGGGGGAAGTGGTGAGACAGACAATTTTTATTACCTATCCTTTTGTACTTTATTTTTACCAGGTGTGTGTGCTTTCATAATAAGGTGTGTCTTCATGTTGAAATAATCATTAAATGAGATTTCATTTCATTGTCTATTAAAGTGACATTTTTGCAAGCCTTGGCATTATAAAACTTCAGTAGCAATGAATTTAAGGGTACACATAGAAAAGATAGTGGATCACTTCTGTCACCAAAGGGATTGCCTGCAGCTTCCCAATACCACTCCATGAATATGAAGTGTTAAGTGAGACTTTCTGGATGTTTGGTTTTCAGGGAGGGATGGACCTCTAAGCCCCTTCATCTCTCAGGTTTGTGATTCTAAAGTGATTAGCCCTGGGAGAAACACTGAAGGAGTTTTCCAACTGAGAAAATTAAAGTCTGAAAGCAAAACTTTATTGCTCAAAGGTGTGACAATTTGGCATCTTAAAGTGGCAACATTTTAAAAAGCAATCTGAAAATCTCTTAGTTCTAAGTTTTACTTAAAATTAAACAGGTTTTACAGGAAAGGGGTAATGATTAATTATGAATATAACTACAATGTCATTATTATTAAAAATATTAATTTAATTATTTAGGCAATATTTAGTCACAATTTATGTTCATCTGGGGAATGAGATTTAAAAACCCCAACATAATTAGAAATTACATTGTTATTAATTTAGAGTTTAGGAATTTTTTCAAGATGTTACTTTGACTTGTTTGATTTAACACATCTGCAGCTTAAATTATAAGGAAGATAATCACACTCCTTGGATTTTTAAGGGCAAATTCAGGAAGGATGGAGATGCATTAACTGAAGTTAAAGCATTTTTATTTTATCTGTGGTGCAGCTTTTAGAGCACGCAGTCATAAGAAAAAATCACCAAGCATAGGAGGAAAGAATTCTCCATAAGTAAGAACTGCTGCTGCTGCTGCTAAGTCACTTCAGTCGTGTCCGACTCTGTGCGACCCCATAGACAGCAGGCCACTAGACTCCTCTGTCCCTGGGATTCTCCAGGCAAGAATACTGGAGTGGGTTGCCATTTCCTTCTCCAATGCATGAAAGTGAAAAGTAAGGGAAGTCGCCCAGTCGTGCCCGACTCTTAGCGACCCCATGGACTGCAGCCCACCAGGCTCCTCCATCCATGGGACTTTCCAGGCAAGAGTGCTGGAGTGGGGTGCCATCACCTTCTCCGAAGTAAGAACTAGCACAGAAAAAAAAAAAAGTTAAGAATCAGAACTGAAAGATTCAGGTACTGGAATGATCAAAAACAGGTATATAAAATTACTTTAATCTATTTAAGGAAAGACAGGCAGAGGAATAAAAGCATGAGGGGAGAACAAGTGAATCTCAAAACTGATTAGGCAGATTTGAAGAAAAATGTGGACAGAACTCCTTGAAACAAAAATACAAGCATTAAAATTTTCAAATTCATTGTAAAGGAAATATTAGACAAAGAGAATATCATTTGATATTACTAAGAAGACCAATAAATGTGGAAAATGTTTGAAAAAAATGAACTGTAGGTTAAAATGTGGGGAAATAAACATGGTTTGCATTTGAGAGGGAGTGAGGGCAATCCAGCGGAAAAACTGAGCTCATCTGAGAATTTTTTAGAACTCAGAGGTTCTGAAAGTCATCCAGTCATCCACAGGTTCAAGAAGCCTGTTGAACCTGTGAATCCCAATCAGAAAATGCAAAAACAAAGCCTTGCCTGATACATCGTAGTGAAAACACAGAAGCCAAAGACAAAGAGACTATCTCAAGTGCAGTCAGGAAAAGAGAAATGACAATCAGACAGACGGCTGATTTCTCAGCTCCAACAATAAGTCTCAGGAGACACTGACTAAGATTTTCATGTGCTGAAAGAAAATAACTGCCAACTGAAGCCTGTACATCCAACAACACAGTCTTTCAAGAAGGAGGATGAAATGAAGATATTTACAGCAACAGAACAAAAAGAAAAACAAACCTGAGGGAGTTCACTACCAACAAGACTCCACTAAGGAGGCTTCTCAAGGATGTACTTCAGAAAGAGGGAAGTGATCCCAGAAGGAAGGTCTGAGACATGAGAATAAGTGGTGAGAAAGGAAGTGGTAAAACTAAGGTTCCTTATCCCATATACAAGCTCTGCTCCTCCTCACTGGATCAAGGACATGCCTTTGAAGTTCTCCCCTTCATCTCCTATATTATCAATATTTTAGTCTCTACCAGATCATTTCCACATGTATCCAAACATGCCATTCTTTCTTCCATTAAAAAAAAAAAATTGTCCTTATGTCTCTGACAGCTACCATCTCATGCTTTTGCTTTCCTCTGTAGTTATCCCTAAAAACACCACCTTCACTTTCTGCCTCCAAGTTCTCTTCTCCTGGCCTCTCTTTAAAAAAGTGAAAGTGTTAGTCACTCAGTTCAGTTCAGTTCAGTTCAGTTGCTCAGTCGTGTCCGACTCTTTGCGACCCCATGAATTGAAGCACGCCAGGCCTCCCTGTCCATCACCAACTCCCGGAGTTCACTCAGACTCATGTCCATCGAGTCAGTGATGCCATCCAGCCATCTCATCCTCTGTCGTCCCCTTCTCCTCCTGCCCCCAATCCCTCCCAGAATCAGAGTCTTTTCCAATGAGTCAATTCTTCGCATGAAGTGGCCAAAGTACTGGAGTTTCAGCTTTAGCATCATTCCTTCCAAAGAACACTGATCTTCGTAAGAATGGACTGGTTGGATCTCCTTGCAGTCCAAGGGACTCTCAAGAGTCTTCTCCAACATCACAGTTCAAAAGCATCAATTCTTTGGCGCTCAGCTTTCTTCACAGTCCAACTCTCACATCCATACATGACCACTGGAAAAACCATAGCCTTGACTAGACGAACCTCTGTTGGCAAAGTAATGTCTCTGCTTTCGAATATGTTATCTAGGTTGGTCATAACTTTCCTTCCAAGGGGTAAGCATCTTTTAATTTCATGGCTGCAATCACCATCTGCAGTGATTTTGGAGCCCCAAAAAATAAAGTCTGACACTGTTTCCACTGTTTCCCTATCCATTTGCCATGAAGTGATGGGACCGGATGCCATGATCTTCGCTTTCTGAATGTTGAGCTTTATGCCAACTTTTTCACTCTCCTCTTTCACTTTCATCCAGAGGCTTTTTAGTTCCTCTTCACTTTCTGCCATAAGGGTGGTGTCATCTGCATATCTGAGGTTATTGATATTTCTCCCAGCAATCTTGATTCCAGCTTGTGCTTCTTCCAGCCCAGCATTTCTCATGATGTACTCTGCATATAAGTTCAATAAGCAGGGTGACAATATACAGCCTTGATGTACTCTTTTTCCTATTTGGAACCAGTCTGTTGTTCCATGTCCAGTTCTAACTGTTGTTTCCTGACCTGCATACAGGTTTCTCAAGAGGCAGGTCAGGTGGTCTGGTATTCCTAGTCACTCAGCCGTGTCCAACTCTGCAATCCCATGGACTGTAGCCTACCAGCCTCCTCTGTCCATGGGATTCTCCAGGCCAGAATACTAGAGTGGGTAGCCATTTCCTTCTCCAGGGGATCTTCCAAACCCAGGGATCAAACCCAGGTCTCCTGCATTGTAGGCAGATCCTTTACTGTCTAAGCCATCAGGTAAACCAAAGCCAAAAAGAGCTTCACCATCAATATTCCACCAAGGTCATTCTTGACTGTGACCTCCTCTGGGCTGAGTCCAATGGTCAGGGCTTGGCCCTTCTGGAGTGTGACCTGGAGCTGTCATTTCACCCCTTCCTCCTTGATATTTTTAGTTCACTTGCCATTGTAACACTACCCTTCTCATGATCCTTTCCCACCCCATGGTCACATCTTCTCCACCCGCTCTCCTACATCTCATCTTTCCCTGATGAACCTCGGACCTGATGCTGGTGTTTTTCTTCCTCACTCTCTCCCTCATTGTGTTAATTTTCCAGATTGGTTTCATGGTTCTGGAAACTACAAGTCTGAAGTGAACGTGTTGGCAGGGCCATTCTCTCTCTAAAGACTTAAGGGAGAACGTTTCCTTGTTGCTTCCCAGATTCTGGTGTTTGTTGGCAATTCTTGATTTTCTTTGGCTTGAAACTGCATCATTCCAATCTCCATCTCCATCATTTCATGCCTTCTTCCACTATGTGTCAGTATCTAATTTTCCCTTTCTTGACAGGTACAACAATATTGGCTTTACACCCCTCCACAATTCAATATGACCTCATTTTAACTTGATTACATCTGCAAAGGTCCTATTTCCAAATAAGGTCACATTCACTGGTGTCAAGGTTAGGACTTGAATATATCCAATCTCATGACAAGAAATACCACCCCTGTGCTAATACATACACATTCTTATTTCTAGCATGTACTTTCCCTGAAACCTTCCCAAAGGTAGCTCTCTATGGCTAATGGAGCTAAAGCTTTTGAACTTCTCTTGTATATGATTTTTAGGTAATTTTCATCTTCTTCCTTAAAGAAGGCTCTTTTAAATGTATAAGCATCAAACCCATGAAACCTGGCTCTATCTCTGAAATTCCAAACTTGTGTATCCTACTGCCTATCTGAGTACTGAGACACTTAAAATTCAGCATGCCTGAGGCAGAATTCCTACTCTTCCTCCATCCCCAAACCTGCTCTTCCTACAGCTTCCCCACCTTGGTTGGTGGCCGTTCCGTTCTTCCAGCTGCTCAGCACAAGAACACTCAGAAACATGCTCAATTCTACCCCACACCTGATACTTGAGGAAATCTATTTGTGCCACCTTCAGATCACACTCAGTATTGAACCCTTTATCATCATTTCCCTGGCTACACCCTAACCCAAGTCACTATTATATCTTGCCTCAATTACTACATTAGTCTCCTAACTAGTCCCCTCTTGCAATGGGATGAAGGTTTATTCCCTCACCCCCTTCACATGTTGAAATCTTAAGTCCCTAGGTGATGGTGTTAGGAGTTAGTGCCTTTGGGCGATGAGTAGGTCATGAGGGTGGAGCCCTTGTGAATGGGATTAGTGTCCTTATAAAAGGAATCTCAGAGAGCTCTCTCACTCTATTTCTACTTTATTATGATACAACAAGAAGTCATCAGTCTGCACCTGCAAGAGGATTCTCACCAGAATCCAACCAGGATGATATCCTGCTCTTGAACTTCTAGCCTCCAGAACTACAAGATATAAATGTCTGTTGTTTAAAATCCACCCAGGTTATGGCGTTTTATTATAGCAGCTGAAATCAAGACACCTTGTTGATCCTTCTTTCTCCTCCTGCAGTCTTTCTCAACATAGTGGTGGAAATCAAGTATAAGGCAGATCCTACTGCTATTATACTCGAAGCCCTCAAGCAGCTCTCCATCGTGCTCAGATGTGAAGGAGACAAAGCCCTTACAGTACACAGCCATGGGCTTTCTGGGGCCTGGCCCTCTACCTCTTCTCTGCTCTCATGACCTCACTCACTCTGCCCCAGTCATGCTGGCTTCCTTGCCACTTTGAACATGCCAAGCATGTGTGTGCATACATGCTAACTCCCTTCAGTCATGTCTGACTCTTTGTAACCCTATGGACTGTAGCCCGCCAGGCTCCTCCTGTCCATGGGATTCTCTAGGCAAGAATACTAGAGTGAGTTGCCATACCCTCTTCCCAGGGATCTTCCTGACTCAGGAATTGAACCCATGTCTCCCATGTCTCCTGCATTGCAGGCAGATTCTTTACTGCTGAGCCACCAGGGAAGCCCCATGCCAAGCACGTTCCCACCTTAAGACACTGCACAGCTGTCTCTCCCCATCCATGTCCCTCCGCCAGGTGGACGCGGCTCCCTCCACACTCCCTCCAGCCCCAGACCTCAACCCCTCACTGAGGCCAGCCTTGATCACCCACAGAAAGCTGCATTCCTAGCCTCCCTTACCCTGTTCTATCATTTTCTCATACTAGTTACCTCTTTCTAACATCTTATAACATTTACTTATGAAGTATGTTTATTGCTTAGACTCTGTCACCCCTCCAGCTAGAATATAATGTCCATGAAGGTGGAGACCTTTGTCTATTCCACTCATTATGTGTCCCAAGTTCCTAGTACAGTGTCTGACACATCGTGTTCAATAAATATCTATAGAAATACTAACTGTGAAAACGATGATGACAATAATTTCTATTTTGTGGGATATTAAAAATCAAGACACAATCAGCATTTTGATAGGTGCTGAACAAATGTGTTGGATGAGGAGGGCCTTGTGGGAGTTAGTCATGGTCAAGTTCCCTGTGTTGTTTCTTGTATTGTTTGAGGGATGGTCAAACTAGTGATTAACTTTAGATTCTGCTAAGTTAGATATCTATGTCTAAATTTCTAAGGTAACCATTTAATAAAAAGAAATAAAGGAGACAACTTCCAAACCATAGACATTTTTTAAATGAAAAAGTGAAAAACACATAGTTCAATCAATGGAAAATATGGCAAGAAAAGAGGGGGGGAAAAAAGAATCACACACAAAAACCCAGAACAAATGGAAAGTACTAGATGGGAAACAGAGGATGAGATGGCTAGATAGCACCACTGACTCAATGGACACAAGTTTGAGCAAAATCTGGGAGATAGTGAAGGACAGGGAAGCCTGGCATGCTGCAATTCATGGGGTTGCAAAGAGTCGGACACGACTTAGTAACTGAATAACAACAACAGATGGCAAAAAGGAATTCAAACTGATCAATAATCACAGCCAATACAAACAGACTCAGCTCATAAGTTAAAAGGAGAGATTGTCAGCCTGGATCAAAGATAAAGTTTTGTTATATGCTATTTAATCCTTGCATACTAAAATGTAAGGAATAAAATGTTTAAGGTAAAGAGATGGAAAGAGATACACCAAGCAGAAAATAGATAAAATAGACTTTAAAGCCCAAAACACTCCTAGACGTAAAGAGGCTCACTACATAGCAATGAAATATTCAATTCAAGAGGAAGATTCTAGTCTTGAGAAGGTGAACTTGGGGCAAAGATCTAAAGGAGGTACGGGAACAAACCTTGTGGATATCTGGAGAAAGAGTCTTTCAGGATTTCTATTATGGAAGTCTTTACCCCCCTCTTCCTCATGTCTTGCCTGGATTATATATTTGGAAACCTTAAAATAATTCAGACAAGTCATGAGTCTTACAGAAGAAATAAAGGTGAAAATCAGAGAATATATAGAACTAAGTGACAGTTTAGGAAATGCTCTGATGAAACTTGTGGGTGTGCCCAGAATATCACTTGAGGGGAAAAAAGTATACGTTTTTTAAAATTGAAGAAGGGGTGGAAAATAATGAGTTAAGTAATAGAAAAAAAATAGTTTAAAGTAAAAAGAAAGAGAAAAATGGAATCAACACAAAGAGTAGAAGGAAGGAAAAGGGAAGGAAGGGAGGAAGAGAGAAAGAGGGTGGGAGGAATGAAGTAAGCAAAAGGAAACAGACTGGAGCTGAAATTTATAAGTAGAAAACAAACTTACAACAGAGAGGATCAATGAAGTTAGAAGTTGATTCTTTGAAAAATCTAATATTGACAAACCTCTGGCAATTTTTTATCAAGAGAAAGAGAGGGAAGCCACATTTAAATGATCTTAGGAACAAAACAGGCACAAAGTACAGATGAAACAAGGATTAAAGAGATAGGAGACTGTTATAAGGGCTTTTATGCCATCTAGTTTGAAAATGCAGTAGAAACAGAAGAATCACTAGAAAAATGCAAATAACAGAGTGTGACTCAAAAAGAAACAGAAAGGGGCCCCACCATTTGCATCCCCGAGCAGTGTCAGAGTGGTATAGTTGTGGTGATGGGACTACAAGCCTGTTCCCTCTGATGCTCTGCAGCTGGGACAGGCAAACAAATGCCTGCAGGTGGTCACCTGTGTTTGTAAGTAAAGTTTTATTGACACATAGTCACCAAAGCATGCCTGCAATACCAGGGCCAGGCACCAAGCTGGGGAAATTGGAAGCCCCTGACATGTAGAATGGAGGCATCTGGGTAGATGCCTCCAAAGATTCTCCAAAACAACCTGAAATCTCCCAAACCTGCAGAATGGTCCCCTCCTCCCTAGGAAAAGCTGGCACCCACCTCCACCTCCCATCCTAGGAAATAATGCAGAGGCCTCAATGCAAGAAATGTTCCCACATTCTCTACTAAATATTGGGCGGAAAACTTGGGTTACATAACAGTATAACTCAGAAGGCATGTGCTGGCCTGATAGGAAAGGAGAGATGGCACCCCAAAGGAGCTGCAAGTCCCAGCCAACAAGCTCTGGCAGGAAGGATGAAAGGCTTGGGGGATGGATTCTGAGGGTGCTTGGTGAAGAGGGCCTGGCCATAAGCGGAACAGTGAAGAACACATCACAGAGATGAGGGGCTCCCTAACAAAGATCTGAGGAGATGTTTTAAACTCTCTACTGGGTTGGCTCCTAAAAATATGCAAAGAGAGAAGTTTAAATGCCAGGATTGCCCTGACCAATGGCAGAGGAAGAGATGAAAGGGCCAAGATAAGCAGGTATGTTAGAATGGACACGAGGTTCAAAGTGATTTGAGTGTCACTTTCATCCCCCTGTTAGAGTAGAATCTGGGTAATAAATGGAATCCTGCCCAAAATCCACTTACAGTGGGTCTGCTGGGTCTGTGGATCCACTGGATGATCGTTTTCTCCATCCTCAAATGTATAATTAGGATTAATCTACTTGGCAGTTGGCACAGCCCCACATTGGGTCCTTGGTCTCTGAGGTACAAAAAGGGGTAACCAAATGGAAATCTCTGAAATTACTCCCCTCCTCACGCTGGATAAGGTGGAGAGCCAAGAACAATATTGCATCCCAGGGGAATGGCAGAGGTGACTGTGATCTGAAGGAAGATCTAAAGGGAGCAAGGGTGGTAGTCCCCATTATGTCATCACTTAATTCACCAGTGTAGGTCCTACAGAAAACAGACGGATCCTCAAGGATGAATGTTGACTACCGCAAACTCAGTTGAGTGGCAAACCCACCAATCCACAGCCACTGTGCCAGATGTTTTTCCTAGATGTCCTTTCCAGATTTTAATACAGCCTCAGATATATGTCACAGGCTGATTGATCTGATGGCTGTGCTCTATTCTATCTCAACTCAAAAAGATCAGAAAAAGTTTTCATCCACATAGAACTGACAGCAATATTCATTTACAAAAATAAAAACCTGAGCAAACTGGGAATAGAAGATAATTCCCTTAATCTGATTTTAAAAAAGTGCATATCAAAACCTTAAAGTCAATACTACAACTAAAGATGAATTACTGGAAGTTTTCCTTCTGATGTTATGAAAAAGACATAGATGTCTACAACCACCATTTCTATTTGATATTGTACTGGAGGTCTTAGCCAGTGTAATAAGAGAAGAAAAAGAAATCAGAGGCATAAAGATCATAAAGGAGGAAATAAAACATTCATTATTTGCAGATGATATTATTATATAGAAATATAAACTATTTAGATTAGAATATAAGAATTTACCAAGGATACTGGATACAAAGTCAAAATACAAAAATGAATTGACTGTCTCTATATTGAAAGTGAAAGTGTTAGCCACTCAGTCATGTCCAACTCTCTGTGACCCGAGGGACTATAGCCTGCCAGGGTCCTCTGTCCATGGGATTCTCCAGACAAGAATACTGGACCAGTTGCCATTCCCTTCTCCAGGGGATCTTCCCAACCCAGGGATCAAACCCAGGTCTCCTGCATTGCAGCAAGATTCTTTACCATGTGAGCCACCACAGAAGCCCCTTCTCTATATTAGCAACCATAAAATACAAAAGATAAATTGTGGAATATAAGATTTAGTGTAGAATCAGAAACAATGACTCTCTGAGAAGTAAACTAATAAAAGATGTACAAAACTTTACACTGTGTTTTAAGATCATTTAGAGCAAGACCTTATTTTACTTACTGATGAATTTCCCCAGCACTTGGAACATGCACCTGGAACATAATGGGTACTTAATTATTTGCTGAATGAATAAATGAATGAATGAATGTATGTGTATTCCCATTATATTTTCCCTCTTTACTACCCAACACTCACTCTTCTTTCAGGTCTCCATGTAAATGTCACTTCCTCAGGTAAATTTTCTATCATCACTGTACAACATTAGATCCTCATGTTTTCATAACCTCTTTTTTGAAGTGCACACCACAATTGCACTTAAGTAATTAATTGTGTAACTGTCCAATGTCTACCTTCCCCACTAAAAGGCAAATTCCATGAGGACAGAAAATTTACTTGCTATAAGAAGCCAACCACAGATTTCTTTAACTAATTTAATGAATCAACATTCCCTGCAATGCAATAAGGTCTTTGAGGCTCTTCAACTCTTCATTTCTACCCATCCAGCACACATGGCTCCATGCTGCCTTCATCTTTTTCTAGTTTTCCCTACCACCCACTTCTTCACCAATCCCTATTCATCCATCCACCCATGCATTCATTCAAGGAATACATTCTGAGACACCTGCGCCTGCTGGGGACTGTGCTGGGACCCAGGGATACAGCAGGAAATAAGACACTGCACCCAAGGGCTGGCTTCCACTAGTGGTCAGCGGGCCCACTGAATGACAGTAAAAAAATCTGGGCTGCAGAAGAGAAGGGTTCTCCTTTTTTACAACATTTTATGTAATTCCCCCAAAATAGCTCAAGAAAAACATTCCTCTGCTCCTATTTGTCACATCCAATAATCCTCTCCCATGGAATTCCAATTTGGTGGCTCCCTCGGCTGAGTAGTCATCGAAGAAACCCCATTAATACAGTCAGAGCTCGTAGGAGCTGTGATTCATTTAATACCAAAATGGAGGAGAAAAATCAATAATACTTATCTCTGGTCACACTACATTTTTCTTTAACCAAGGTAAGTGTCTCTCATAAATATTCTCCCAAAATGGAAGTGAAACTCACTGCCCTTCCCCCTCCATTAACTTTGCCCAATGTTGTGTTTCATTCAGTATATATATACAAACGACCCTGAGGAGAGACTCCAAGCCCAGTTGCACTGACCAAGTTCACATCCTCCGGTGAAGCCTGGACTGACCCACTCAACAGGGAGAAGCCAGGAAGCCACGTGTGCTACTGGTACAGAACTGTGTTCCCTGTGTCAATGCAGTGCAATTTCTGCCTCACTGGGAGGAACACAGCCTGCTCTTAGAGCAGAAGTAAATTCTGAGCAGGAATGGCAGCACCTAGCACTGCCTGGGAACATGGGGGCTCTGACATCAACTTTGCAGTAGATCCTTTTTAAAAAAATATTCATTTATTTATTCTTGGCTGTGCTCAGTCTTCATTGCTGCATGTGGTCTTTCTCTAGTTGCGCCAAGCAGGGGCAACTCTCTAGTTTGGTGCATGGGCTTCTCACTGCAGTGGTTTCTCTTGTTGAGAAGCACGGGCTCTAAAGCACAGGCTCAGTGATAACAGTGCCCGGGCTAGTTGCCCCACGGCATATTGAATCTTCCTGGACCAGGGATTGAACCAGTGTCCCTTGCATTGCAAGGCAAATTCTTAACCACTGGACCACAGGGAAGCCCTGTAGTAGACCTTTTTCTTCTTCCTTTCAGACATGCCAGCTCCTCACACTTCTCCACCCTATGGGTTTCTTCCCACCCACAATAGGCTCACTAGCCAGCAGGGCCTTTGTTAGGAATGGCCTCTATGAGCAAAGCACTGGCCTCTCCCTGGGGCTTTAAAAGGGTCAAGAAATGTGCCCAAAACAAGCAGGGATAGAGACAACCCCGTGATACTTAAGTTCTGGTCACACTGTGTTCTTTTATAAGCGAAATCAGTAGCTCTCATACATACCCACAAAAGAGTCATGAAACCCTCTGCTTCTGTCTCCCTGTTCAGTTGCTCAATGTTGTGCTCTATTCAGGGCACACTGGTGGACCACCCAGGTGAGGGACCCAGCCAATTTGCCACTAGCCAAGAGCATGGGCTCAGATAAGACATCTGTCTTATGAATGTCATTCACCTCAGTGCCTTCCAGACCTTTGCCATCTCCTCCACCTCCTGCGTTCGAAAGCCTCCAAGCATGATGAAGACACATCGGCAAAAAGTTGTTTCCAGCTCATTTTAAAATCCCTCTGATTGGGCAGTCTGTTAGCTAGCAATGTGAGTGAACCTGTAACTGTTTTTACTCTAACTGCTTAGGTGTATTCACTCATTTCGGCTTCCCTGATGGCTCAGCAGGTAAAGAATCTGCCTACAATGCAGAGGACACAGGAGACTTGGGTTCAGTGCCTGGGTTGGGAAGATTTTCTAGAGAAGGAAATAGCAACCACTCTGACAAAGATCCGTATAGACGCAGCTACGGTTTTTCCAGTAGTCATGTACAGATGTGAGAGCTGGACCATAAACAAGTCTGAGCATTGAAGAACTGATGCTTTTGAACTGTGGTGTTGAAGAAGACTCTTGAGAGTCCCTTGGACAGCAAGGAGATCAAACCAGTCAATCCTAAAGGAAATCAACCCTGAATATGCCTTGGAAGGAGTGATGCTGAAGCTGAGGCTCCAATACTTTGGCCACCTGATGCAAAGAGCTGACTCATTGGAAAAGACCCAGATGCTGGGAAATATTGAGAGCTAGAGGAGAAGGGGGTGACAGAGGATGAGATGGTAGGATGGCATCACTGACTCAATGGACATTGAGTTTGAGTAAACTCGAGGAGATAGTGAAGGACAGGGGAGCCTGACATGCTGCAGTTCGTGGGGTTGCAGAGTTGGACACGACTTAGCAACTGAACAACAAATTCATTCATCTAACCCCCAATGATACTGTCATTCCATTTTGCAGATGAGTATAGGCTGCTATGGGAGAAGGAAATGGCAACCCACTCCAGTGTTCTTTCCTGGAGAATCCCAGGGACAGAGGAGCCTGGTGGGCTGCCGTCTATGGGGTCACACAGAATCAGACACGACTGAAGCGACTTAGCAGCAGCAGCAGTATAGGCTGCTACAGAGAGGTTAAGTAAGTTCCTCAAAGTCACACAGACAAGTCTGAGGTTATTCATTCTTTCAACACATACAGTCAACAGCTGCCCTCAGCATCTCTGAGGTTCTAGGCCCCAGGCTACGAGCTGGGGAGAGCACGGTGAGCAGCCATCTTGAGGTCACTGTTATGGGCCAAACACATCCTCAGAACCCACCCACCTGGCCCCCCTTTTTCCTCTCACAGGTTTGTTGTTATCCTTTCTCAGTCACAAACCTTTCTTACCTGGGCTCCCAGGCAAAAGGGCCCTTCTCTTTCCATGGGATCAGTCCCCAGAAAGGAGAAGGGGAAGTATGCATGACCAGTTCCAGGAACAGAGTCACGTCCTGGTCACCACATTTCTGAACCCCAGTGACAGCACAGAACCTGTCAGGGTCAGGGCCCTGCACAGCAGGCAATGAGCAAATGATACTCTTTCACACATGGCTGCTCCCTCAGTTATTTGGAGGTAACCCTTACTGTACCCTGAGTCTCATGTGAGAAGCCACCTTCTCTGAGAATTTCCCTGATTCCCCCAGGAGGCCTGAGAACAACTTTCCCCCAACTCTCCTGGAACACAGGCCCTTCCTCACACAGTTATCTTGTTACAAGTTTGTCAGTTATGTGCCCAGTTGTGAGTTCCTTAAGAACAAGGCGCCATGCCTTTTAGTTCTACACCCACCAGCCTAGCAGAATGCCTGAAATATAAAGGTCTGTGACAATGAATGGACAAAACTGTTGCCAGTATTTAGAAGTAATAGTAAAGCCATTTCATAAGGGTTCTATAAAAGGTGTAAGTAATAATAACCAAAGTAACAATAATAGGTACCAGTTATTGAGTACATTCTGTGTATTAGACCTTACACTAAATACTTCACAGGTATTATCTCATTTAATCGTTCACAGCCACACAAGAGTCCTGAGCTGACAGCAGAGATAAGGTGTCTGCAGCTCCAAGTCCTGAATGTCACCACCTTGGGTGGCTCAGAATCCTGGTGTATGTAGGTAAATCCAACATGAACCTTGGCCTCCATGCTGCTCTGTAAGTCAACCACTGTTGATTGCTTTCAAAGAGAGGGAGCGATGACATTGAAACTTTGAGCATCTTCTTATTCACTCCTTGTACCTGATGACACCCATCACTGACCTGCAGGTCCAAAATCCCTCCAACACCCTCACCCTTAGCCTCTCTTTCTCAGAATCTAGTCATTCCTCTTATAGATGTCTCAAGGTCATGTCTGACCTTCAGCAAGGGAGAATCTCAGGATGATTAAAACCTGGGGATGCTCTCTGGGACTTGGAAAGTTGCCTGGGGGTCAGATCTCAGAGGTACAACAAAATACTTTAGGCCTCAGGGGGTCTGACTGAAACTCAGCCTCGTAGGCATAGAATTGGGGATGGGGTAGAATTAGTTATGTTCCAGAGGGAGAAATAAGTAACTGTCAGAAATGTGAAAGATTTGTCAATAGCACACTGTTGTTGTTTGTTCAGTCACTAAGTCAGGTCTGACTCTCTGCGACCCCAGGCTCCTCTGGGGTCTGCAGCAAGCCAGGCCTCTCTGTCCTCACTATCTCCCTGAATCTGCTCAAATTCATGTTCATTAAGTCAGTGATATTAGCTAACCATCCCATCCTCTGCCACCCTCTTCTCTTTTTGCCTTCAGTCTTTCCCAGCATCAAGGTCTTTTCCAATGAGTTGGCTCTTCACAAGTATATCAGTTACCTGAATTGTGAAGCCTAAGTCAGGATTCTATTTGTTCTACGATCATTTAAAAGCACAACTCTCTCACTCTTCTCTTTGCACTTCACTTACAGCCTAATGATTCATTTTGTTAAGCATTATTGGAAGCAAACACCTTAAAGACACCTGGGTTCTATGATTAAAAGAAACTGCACCTTACCTGGAAATTGTCATTGAGAAGCATGGACAGCACCACAAACCGTGGTTCAGACCCATGCAAGGACAGTGCCATGAACACATGCTACTCCTGTAGGCAGACCAACCTCCCAGGTCCCTGTCTGGTACTGGGAGCTGTAGTCTTTGACCCAGACAGGGTTCTGTCCAAGCAGTACCAGGGTCTCCCATTCTCTCCAGAGACAGCTGCTGTTGCGAAAACCTTCCATGGAGCATTCTGCCTTCTGGTACAGGAACAGCTACCATACATGTGGAGAGGAACAGATTCGTGGGGCTCCCAACTAGAATAGCACCAAGTAACTGAAAGGCATATGCCAGGATCTGCATTATCCAGATCAGGAATGGATCCCTTCCAGGGGGAAGGGATATGCAAATAATCCCCTCTCAAGATTATTGGGGTTAGTTGCCCAGCCTGCCCTGAGTTGGAGTTTTGATTCCTGACACAAAAATATCTTCAACACATGGAATACTTTAACTTATTATTTATTGTCTCTAACAGCTCTCTTTGCCCTCATATGACCCTCTGCCCTGCTTCCTAGGGGCTTCCCAAGTGGCACTGGTGGTAATGAACCTGCTTCAGTAAGAGATGGGAGTTCAATCCCTAGGTCAGGAATATCCCCTGGAGGAGGCCATGGCAACCCACGCCAGTATTTTTGCCTGGAGAATCCCCATGGACAGAGGAGCCTGGTGGGCTACAGTCCATAGGGTTGCAAAGAGTCAGACACAACTGAAGCAACTTAGCACACATGCACACCTGCTTCTTAACTGCCTACCCAAGGATGACAGATGCTTACAGCTATGTAGCTCACCTTTCCAGCCTGTCTTCCTGCTTTTTCATGTTTACTGTTTCCCCACATACCTCTTCATACTTCCCTAGCACATCAGGTAAAATTTATTTAAAAACTCTACAGACTCTAAGACTCCTGAGGGTAATTTGATAATGTGTATCAGAATTGTATACATACTTTGATAATGTGTACGAAAATGAGCCTACTCAAACTCTAGTTATAATAATGTAGAGTAAATATGATTCTATCTCCTTCTTTTCTAGGAAATCACTCTCAAATCTTATGGAGAACAAGAGAAATCCAAACCCTAAACTTGGTATCTAGAAAAGATCTCCATTCTCCTATAATAGTGTCTGAGGAAGGGCTGCCCAATGCAAGAAGGGCCAACAGGGTTAGGGGAAGATGCTTAAAGAGGATGTCCTCAATGGCAGACCAGGAAAAGCCTGCAGAGTTTAATTCATCACAGCAGAAAGCATATGCCCTGAGGTGCAAAACCAATGTGCTTATGTCTGAGACAAAGAAAACAGGATACATAGACTGGCATCAGAGAACTGCCAGGATTCAAGGCTGGTCCAGAGAGCTGCATGTGGGAGGAGGTCAGAGAAGAGGATACAGAGATTGAATTGGCAGCATCCCTAAAGCTTCTTATTTCTATTGGCTGGGGAGAAGTAAAAGTTCATGGAAACATTCAATTCCCTGTGATAAGGACCTTGACTGTGATTCAGGGAAAATTCCTGCTAGCCAGAAACAGTGTCACAGATCATCCCCTTAAGGAAATTCCTTCCGAGAAAGACTAAAATAACAAGAAAAGAAAAAGTCAAATGAGTATAACAATACAGAAAAAAGTAGAAGCAAAATAGAAATACATGGATTTATAACAATCACCAGAAAAATGCCACGGAACCACTAAAAAGTGTTGAAAAGCATTATCATGAGCTCAAAAGATTAATAAAACAAATGTCTCTTCAAAATGAAAACTCAAAGCGGAAATACAAAAATCTCAGGAAAGACATAACATGGCATCAAAGGGAGGTAAAACGAAAGCTCAGGAAAGAAGTAGGAAAACAATATAAAGCTTTTAGAGACATGAAATCATATTGGAAGCAGATCAAAGGAGAGCAAACCTGTTGGAAAACGAGCAAAGGTGAATGGAAGTAGTTCTGGTTCTGGGCAAGATAGAGTGACCACACAAAGAAGGTATAAAACCCAGAGAGATGCTAGACAGCAATTTGAGGACTCTGAAAAGGAAAGAGCAGCAGACAGACTGGGGAAAATGAATAAGAATTAGAAGTACAACAGAGGCATCCATGAATCACCATCTTTCCTTGAGCCTGGACTCAACACAACCTGAAACTGAGAAGGTGGCACCAGCACATGTAGAGAGCTCAGGAGAGACTATCTAGCTGTAGCTCAAGGAGGCAAAAGGGGCTCCTGATACTCAAAGAAAACAAAGGAAACGCCCCTACTTTTTTCTGTTCCCTTCTATCCCAATCCCCTGGCAATTCTAAGGGGGTGATGGCAGCAACAGCAGGGCCCTCAAGTGCCTGAAACCATGAGGGAAGAGAAGCTTCATCACCAATAGGAAGATCTGTGGCACCAAGAGTGTGAGCCAAACCCCTGGTGCTTTCTCTCTCTGACCTATGGCTGTCCCTTGATGTGGACAGTCACTGGATCTACACTATAGAGCAAGGTTAGTAAAGCCCCAGATTGCTGGCCAGAGGACTGAAAAGGAGAAGCCCAGGGAGATGGTTGAGAGGGAGAATCCCATTAAGCTGTTCATGAATTCCTAGACTCATCCCTAAGCTGTGTACGTATGGATCTGATCCTAAATAGGATGCCAAAGACCTTGAGTTAGACTGGCCACTGTCCACACACAGGACAACTCCTGGTAGGAAACAAAGTCTTTGAAACAGAATTAATAATGAAATAACAACTCATAAAATATGGTTGGAAATTATAGATTGAATCCAACTACGCTGATTGTCTTCTAAAGCAAAAATATCCAATATTCCCCTTGGGATTTGAACAAAGCCCAAAGTCTCATACTATAATAGTTGAAATATACAGAATATAATCTAAAATTGACTGGTACAGAAAGAACTAGAAAAATTTCAAGTTTTATAGGGAAAGATACATAGATGATGAAATAACCTGACAAAGACCTGACTGCTGTTATAAAGTTATTCCAAGAAGTAAGGGTAAACACTCTTAAAATAAATAGAAGCATAGAAAATACCAGAAAATAAGTTGAGATTATAAAGAAGAAATAAGTGGAAATTTTAGAACTGAAAAGTAACAACCCAAATAGAAAACTCATTTGGTGGGTTAAGTAGCAAAATGGGGCCTACAGAAAAAAAAGAGCTAAGTGTCCTTAAAAATAGAACAGTTGGAATTGTCTAATCTAGAAGACAGAGATGAAAAAGGCTGAAAAACAAAACAAAAACCAGAACACTCGGGGAGCTGTTGGACAATACAAAAGTCTGTCTTTTGTGTCACTGGAGTTTTGCAAGGCTCTGGGAAAGATTGTGGTGTCGGGGCTGTTGTGGGGTGGGGGGATATATACACACACATATGTGAGTGTGGGTATGGGTGTGTGTGTGTGCTAAATTGTTTCAGTTGTGTCCAACTCTTTGCGATCCTATGAACCATAGCCTACCAGGCTCCTCTGTCCATGGGATTCTCCAGACAAGAATACTGGAGTGGGTTGCCATTTCCTCCTCCAGAGATTCTTCCCAACCCAGGGACTGAACCTGTGTCTCTTATGTCTCCTGCATTGGCAGGTGGGTTCTTTACCATTAGTGCAACCTGGTAGGTTCATATGTATATAAATAATGGGTGAAAACTTCCCATGGATTTGAGAAGTTGAATGAACTACAAACAGGATAAATCCAAGAATTCACAGTCAGACACATCAGAATCAAACTGCTGAAAACTGAATACAAAGAAAAAAAATCTTAAAAGTGGCAAAAGGAAAATGACATTACTTACAGGGCAGAGGTCAACAAACTATGGTCCAAGGGCCAAATCTGCCTTACTATATGCTTTGGTAAATAAAGTTTCATTGACATATAACCATAACTATCCCTTTATGTATTATCTATCATTGCTTTAGTGTCACAGTGGCAGAGTTTGAGTAGTTGTGACAAAGCCATATAGCCGGCAAAGCCAAAATATATGTAATATCTGGCCCTACACAGAAAAATGCTGCTGACCCTTATTACCGGAAATAGAAATTTAAATGAATCCAGAGGGGGAGGAGCCAAGATGGCGGAGGAGTAGGACGGGGAGAACACTTTCTCCCCCACAAATTCATCAAAAGAGCATTTAAACGTCGAGTAAATTCCACAAAACAACTTCTGAATGCCGGCAGAGGACATCAGGCACCCAGAAAAGCAACCCAACTCTTCGAAAGGAGGTAGGAAAAAATATAAAAGACAAAAAAAAAGAGACAAAAGAGGGAGGGACGGAGTTCCGGGAAGGGAGTCTTAAAAAGAGAGAAGTTTCCAAACACCAGGAAACCTTCTCACTGCCGAATCTGTGCCGAGCTTTGGAAGCACAGAGGGCAACATAACAGGGAGAAAAAATAAATAATTAATTAAAACTCGCAGATTGCGAGCCCTACGGTAACTCCCCCAGCGGAGAAGCAGCGTAGACGCCTGCACACGACATTAGCAAGCGGGGGCTGGGCAGGGAGGCGCGGCGCAGGCTGCATTGCTTAGAGTAAGAATCTGGCCTGAATACCCTGAGCGCTATCTGAGCGAAATAATTTGGGCTAGCAAACCAGACTGTGGGATATCTACCACGCGAAAAGCCAGCCCTAACCTAAGACACCACCAGGCCCGCGCACGGAACAAAGGACTGAACAGAGATAGCCGGCTACAGACCATCCCCCTCGGTGACAGGCAGCCAGAGCCAGAAGGGGGCAGTCGCAGCCCCAGAGAGACATTATCTATAAAACTGTAAGCAGGCTTCTTTGCTAACTAAAACTTCTTAGGGGTCTGGACGGTCAACATCTGCCTGAGAAGGTGCGCCGGTTTTACACCCAGATAACTGAGTGGCGGGGAGGCGATAAGTCGCAGCATTGGCGCTCGCCAAACACCTCATCACTTGAGCTGCTCGGACCTGGGAAGAGCACAAAATGCAGGCCCAAGTGAGTCTGCGCCTCTGAGGACTACCCGAGTGCCTGAACCTGAGCGGCTTGGACCTGGGAGGTACATGCAGCCCAGGGCCGGCCTCGGATTGTTCCCAGTGGAACAACCTAGAGCCCGAGCAGTGTGGGCAGGGAGGCTACACGCGCCGTGAGCGGGGGCAGACCCAGTGTGGCTGAGGCACTGCGAGCGCACGCCAGTGTTATTTGTTTGCAGCATCCCTCCCTCCCTCCCCACAGCGCGACTGAACAAGTGAGCCTTAAAAAAAAAAAAAAAAAAAGTTTCCTCCACCATCCCCTTTGTGTCACGGCGGAAACCAGACACTGAAGAGACCAGCAAACAGAAGAAGTTATAACAGAGGGAAACGCCTTGGAAGCTACAGGCAATAGATTAAACCCTGTGGTTACTACGGACTACATAGGAAGGGGCCTATAGATCTTGAGAAATATAAGTCGGACCAAGGAACTAGCCAAAAATGAACTGAACCCACAATACTCACAACAAAACCAGAGAAAGTCCTAGATATATTTTTACTATTTTTACAATCATTCTTTCTTTCTTTTCTTTTTTTAATTAAAAAAAAAATTTAAGTCCTCTATTGTTCCTTTAATTTTCACTTTTATAACCTATTACTTTGCAAAAAAAAAAAAAAAAAGACCCTAGTTTTTTCTTCTTCAGCAAACTTCATATATATATTTTATAATTTTTTGACCTTTTTTTTTTTCTTCTTTTCTTTAACATTGTATTTTTGAAATTCCAAACTCTACTCTAGTTTTTTAATTTTAGCTATTTGGTATATGTTATCAATTTTGTACCTATAGTTTTTTAAATAATTTCTGTGACTTTTTTTTTTTCTGTTTCTTTCTCTTCTTTTATATAACATTGTATATCTGAAATTCCAAACTCTACTCTAGATTTTTAATTTCTGCTTTTTGGTATTTGATATCAATTTTGTACCTGTATTTTCTTTATAATTTTTGCAACATTGTTTTTGTTTGTTTGTTTGTTTTCTCTCTTTATGTTTCTTCTTCCTTTTTTTTAACATTGTATTTTTGAAATTCCAAACTCTACTCTAGATTTTTAATTTTTGCATTTTGGTATTAGTTATCAATTTTGTACCTGTATTTTCTTTATAATTTTCACGACCTTGTTTGTTTTTCTTTGTTCATTTTTTCTCTCTTTCTTTTCCTTCTTCTTTTCTTTAACATCGTATTTTTGAAATTCCAAACTCTACTCTAGATTTTTAATTTTTGCTTTTTGGTATTAGTTATAAATTTTGTACCTGTATTTTCTTTATAATTTTCGCGACCTTGTTTGTTTTTCTTTGTTTTTCTCTCTTTCTTTTCCTTCTTCTTTTCTTTAACATCGTATTTTTGAAATTCCAAACTCTACTCTAGATTTTTAATTTTTGCTTTTTGGTATTAGTTATAAATTTTGTACCTGTATTTTCTTTATAATTTTCGCGACCTTGTTTGTTTTTCTTTGTTTGTTTTTTCTCTCTTTCTTTTCCTTCTTCTTTTCTTTAACATCGTATTTTTGAAATTCCAAACTCTACTCTAGATTTTTAATTTTTGCTTTTATGTATTTGTTACCAATTTTGTACCTTGAAGAACCCAATCTTCAGGACCCATTTTTCACTAGGGAGTGAGATTACTGGCTTGACTGCTCTCTCTCCCTTTGGACTCTCCTTTTTCTCCACCAGGTCGCCTGTGTCTCCTCCCTAACCCCTCTCTACTCTACCCAACTCTGTGAATTTCTGTGTGTTCCAGATGGTGGAGAACACTTAGGGGACTGATTACTGGCTGGATCTGTCTCCCTCCTTTTCATTCCCCCCTTTTATCCTTCTGGCCACCTCTGTCTCCTTCCTCCTTCTTCTCTTCTCTGTATAACTCCGTGAACATCTCTGAGTGGTCCAGTTGTGGAGTGCACATAAGGAAGTGACTACTGGCTACCCCACTCTCTCCACTATTGATTCCACCTCATTTCATTTGGGTCACCTCTAACTCCCTCCTCCCTCTTCTCTTCTCCATGTAACACTGTGAACCTCTCTGAGTGACCCTCACAGTAGAGAAACTTTTCATCTTTAACGTAGATGTTTTATCAATGGTGCTGTATAGAAGGAGAAGTTTTGAAACTACTGTAAAAATAAGACCCATAACTGGAAGCAGGAGGCTTAAGTCCAAAACCTGACTCCAGGGAACTCCTGACTCCAAGGAACATTAATTGACAGGAGCTCATCAAACGCCTCCATACCGACACTGAAACCAAGCACCACACAAGGGCCAACAAGTTCCAGGGCAAGACATACCAAGCAAATTCTCCAGCAACAAAGGAACATAGCCCCGAGTCTCAAGATACAAGCTGCCCAAAGTCACCCCAAAACCACAGACATCTCATAACTCATTACTGGACATTTCATTGCACTCCAGAGAGAAGAAATACAGCTCCACCCACCAGAACACCTACACAAGCTTCCCTAACCAGGAAACCTTGACAAGCCACCTGTACAAACCCACACACAGCCAGGAAAAGCCACAATAAAGAGAACTCCACAAACTGCCAGAATACAGAAAGGACACCAGAAACTCAGCAATTTAAACAGGATGAAGAGACAGAGGAATACCCAGCAGATAAAGGAACAGGATAAATGCCCACCAATCCAAACAAAAGAGGAAGAGATAGGGAATCTACCTGATAAAGAATTCTGAATAATGATAGTGAAATTGATCCAAAATCTTGAAATTAAAATGGAATCACAGATAAATAGCCTGGAGACAAGGATTGAGAAGATGCAAGAAAGGTTTAACAAGGACCTAGAAGAAATAAAAAAGAGTCAATATATAATGAATAATGCAATAAATGAAATTAAAAACACTCTGGAGGCAACAAATAGTAGAATAACAGAGGCAGAAGATAGGATTACTGAATTAGAAGATAGAATGGTAGAAATAAATGAATCAGAGAGGATAAAAGAAAAATGAATTAAAAGAAATGAGGACAATCTCAGAGACCTCCAGGACAATATTAAACGCTACAACATTCGAATCATAGGGGTTCCAGAAGAAGAAGACAAAAAGAAAGACCATGAGAAAATACTTGAGGAGATAATAGTTGAAAACTTCCCTAAAATGGGGAAGGAAATAATCACCCAAGTCCAAGAAACCCAGAGAGTCCCAAACAGGATAAACCCAAGGTGAAACACCCCAAGACACATATTAATCAAATTAACAAAGATCAAACACAAGGAACAAATATTAAAAGCAGCAAGGGAAAAACAACAAATAACACACAAGAGAATTCCCATAAGGATAACAGCTGATCTTTCAATAGAAACTCTTCAAGCCAGGAGGGAATGGCAAGACATACTTAAAATGATGAAAGAAAATAACCTACAGCCCAGATTATTGTACCCAGCAAGGATTTCATTCAAGTATGAAGGAGAAATCAAAAACTTTTCAGACAAGCAAAAGCTGAGAGAATTCTGCACCACCAAACCAGCTCTCCAACAAATACTAAAGGATATTCTCTAGACAGGAAACACAAAAATGGTGTATAAATTCAAACCCAAAACAATAAAGTAAATGGCAATGGGATCATACTTATCAGTAATTACCTTAAACATAAATGGGTTGAATGCCCCAACCAAAAGACACAGGCTGGCTGAATGGATACAAAAACAAGGCCCCTACATATGTTGTCTACAAGAGACCCACCTCAAAACAGGGGACACATACAGACTGAAAGTGAAGGGCTGGAAAAAGATTTTCCATGCAAATAGGAACCAAAAGAAAGCAGGAGAAGCAATACTCATATCAGATAAAATAGACTTTAAAACAAAGGCTGTGAAAAGAGACAAAGAAGGTCACTACATAATGATCAAAGGATCAATCCAAGAAGAAGATATAACAATTATAAATATATATGCACCCAACACGGGAGCACTGCAGTATGTAAGACAAATGCTAAAAGTATGAAAGGAGAAATTAACAATAACACAATAATAGTGGGAGACTTTAATACCCCACTCACACCTATGGATAGATCAACTAAACAGAAAATTAACAAGGAAACACAAACTTTAAATGATACAATAGACCAGTTAGACCTAATTGATATCTATAGGACATTTCATCCCAAAACAATGAATTTCACCTTTTTCTCAAGCGCACATGGAACCTTCTCCAGGGTAGATCACATCCTAGGCCATAAAGCTAGCCTTGGTAAATTCAAAAAAATAGAAATCATTCCAAGCATCTTTTCTGACCACAATGCAGTAAGATTAGATCTCAATTACAGGAGAAAAACTATTAAAAATTCCAACATATGGAGGCTGAACAACACGCTGCTGAATAACCAACAAATCACAGAAGAAATCAAAAAAGAAATCAAAATTTGCATAGAAACGAATGAAAATAAAAACACAACAACCCAAAACCTGTGGGACACAGTAAAAGCAGTCCTAAGGGGAAAGTTCATAGCAATACAGGCACACCTCAAGAAACAAGAAAAAAAGTCAAATAAATAACCTAACTCTACACCTAAAGCAACTAGAAAAGGAAGAAATGAAGAACCCCAGGGTTAGTAGAAGGAAAGAAATCTTAAAAATTAGAGCAGAAATAAATGCAAAAGAAACAAAAGAGACCATAGCAAAAATCAACAAAACCAAAAGCTGGTTCTTTGAAAGGATAAATAAAATTGACAAACCATTAGCCAGACTCATCAAGAAACAAAGGGAGAAAAATCAAATCAATAAAATTAGAAACAAAAATGGAGACATCACAACAGACAACACAGAAATACAAAGGATCATAAGAGACTACTATCAACAATTATATGCCAATAAAATGGACAACGTGGAAGAAATGGACAAATTCTTAGAAAAGTACAACTTTCCAAAACTTGACCAGGAAGAAATAGAAAATCTTAACAGACCATCACAAGCATGGAAATTGAAACTGTAATCAAAACTCTTCCAGCAAACAAAAGCCCAGGTCCAGATGGCTTCACAGCTGAATTCTACCAAAAATTTAGAGAAGAGCTAACACCTATCCTGCTCAAACTCTTCCAGAAAATTGCAGAGGAAGGTAAACTTCCAAACTCATTCTATGAGGCCACCATCACCCTAATACCAAAACCTGACAAAGATGCCACAAAAAAAGAAAACTACAGGCCAATATCACTGATGAACATAGATGCAAAAATCCTTAACAAAATTCTAGCAATCAGAATCTAACAACACATTAAAAAGATCATACACCATGACCAAGTGGGCTTTATCCCAGGGATGCAAGGATTCTTCAATATTCGCAAATCAATCAATGTAATACACCACATTAACAAATTGAAAAATAAAAACCATATGATTATCTCAATAGATGCAGAGAAAGCCTTTGACAAAATTCAACACCCATTTATGATAAAAACTCTCCAGAAAGCAGGAATAGAAGGAACATACCTCAACATAATAAAAGCTATATATGACAAACCCACAGCAAACATTATCCTCAATGGTGAAAAATTGAAAGCATTTCCTCTAAAGTCAGGAACAAGACAAGGGTGCCCACTTTCACCATTACTATTCAACATAGTTTTGGAAGTTTTGGCCACAGCAATCAGAGCAGAAAAAGAAACAAAAGGAATCCAAATTGGAAAAGAAGGAGTAAAACTCTCACTGTTTGCAGATGACATGATCCTCTACAGAGAAAACCCTAAAGACTCCACCAGAAAATTACTAGAACTAATCAATGAATATAGTAAAGTTGCAGGATATAAAATCAACACACAGAAATCCCTTGCATTCCTATACACTTATAATGAGAAAACAGAAAGAGAAATTAAGGAAACAATTCTATTCACCATTGCAACAGAAAGAATAAAATACTTAGGAATATATCTACCTAAAGAAACTAAAGACCTATATATAGAAAACTATAAAACACTGGTGAAAGAAATCAAAGAGGACACTAATAGATGGAGAAATATACCATGTTCATGGATTGGAAGAATCAATATAGTGAAAATGAGTATACTACCCAAAGCAATTTATAGATTCAATGCAATCCCTATCAAGCTACCAACAGTATTCTTCACAGAGCTAGAACAAATAATTTCACAATTTGTATGGAAATACAAAAAACCTCGAATAGCCAAAGCGATCTTGAGAAAGAAGAATGGAACTGGAGGAATCAACCTACCTGACTTCAGGCTCTACTACAAAGCCACAGTTATCAAGACAGTATGGTACTGGCACAAAGACAAAAATATAGATCAATGGAACAAAATAGAAAGCCCAGAGATAAATCCACGCACATATGGACACCTTATCTTTGACAAAGGAGGCAAGAATATACAATGGATTACAGACAATCTCTTTAACAAGTGGTGCTGGGAAATCTGGTCGACCACTTGTAAAAGAATGAAACTAGAACACTTTCTAACACCATATACAAAAATAAACTCAAAATGGATTAAAGATCTAAATGTAAGACCAGAAACTATAAAACTCCTAGAGGAGAACATAGGCAAAACACTCTCTGACATACATCACAGCAGGATCCTCTATGACCCACCTCCCAGAATATTGGAAATAAAAGCAAAAATAAACAAATGTGACCTAATTAAACTTAAAAGCTTCTGCACATCAAAGGAAACTATTAGCAAGGTGAAAAGACAGCCTTCAGAATGGGAGAAAATAATAGCAAATGAAGCAACTGACAAACAACTAATCTCAGAAATATACAAACAACTCCTACAGCTCAACTCCAGAAAAATAAATGACCCAATCAAAAAATGGGCCAAAGAACTAAATAGACATTTCTCCAAAGAAGACATACAGATGGCTAACAAACACATGAAAAGATGCTCAACATCACTCATTATCAGAGAAATGCAAATCAAAACCACTATGAGGTACCATTTCACACCAGTCAGAATGGCTGCGATCCAAAAGTCTACAAGTAATAAATGCTGGAGAGGGTGTGGAGAAAAGGGAACCCTCTTACACTGTTGGTGGGAATGCAAACTAGTACAGCCACTATGGAGAACAGTGTGGAGATTCCTTAAAAAACTGGAAATAGAACTGCCTTATGATCCAGCAATCCCACTGCTGGGCATACACACTGAGGAAACCAGAAGGGAAAGAGACACGTGTACCCCAATGTTCATTGCAGCACTGTTTATAATAGCCAGGACATGGAAGCAACCTAGATGTCCACCAGCAGATGAATGGATAAGAAAGCCATGGTACATATACACAATGGAGTATTACTCAGCTATTAAAAAGAATACATTTGAATCAGTTCTAATGAGGTGGATGAAACTGGAGCCTATTATACAGAGTGAAGTAAGCCAGAAGGAAAAACACCAATACAGTATACTAACGCATATATATGGAATTTAGAAAGATGGTGACAATAACCCTGTGTACAAGACAGCAAAAGAGACACTGATGTATAGAACAGTCTTATGGACTCTGTGGGAGAGGGAGAGGGTGGGAAGATTTGGGAGAATGGCATTGAAACATGTAAAATATCATGTATGAAACGAGATGCCAGTCCAGGTTTGATGCACGATACTGGATGCTTGGGGCTAGTGCACTGGGACGACCCAGAGGGATGGTATGGGGAGGGAGGAGGGAGGATGGTTCAGGATGGGGAACACATGTATACCTGTGGCGGATTCATTTTGATATTTGGCAAAACTAATACAATTATGTAAAGTTTAAAAATAAAATAAAATTAAAAAAAAAAAATGAATCCAGATTTCTCATCAGAAGTCATGGAGGCCAAAAAGAAGTGAACTAACATTTTTTAGGTGATTAAAGAAAGAACTATCAACCCAAGATTCTATAAACAGCAAAAAAGACTCATCAGGAATTAAGGAGAAATAAACTCAATATCAAATGAAGGAAAATAAGACAATTAGTTGCCAGAAGACCTGCTTTTAAAAATTGCTAAAAGAAGTTCTTCAGATAGAAGGGAAATTACATACCAGAAGGAAAATTGGAACATCAGTACTGAAGGAAGAGCATCAGAAATGGTAAACATCTGGGTAAATATAAAAGCCTATTTTCCTCTTGAGTTCTTTAAAAATCTTTTGATGGCTGAAAGCAAAAACTGTAACACTCTCTAGAGGGATTTTCAATGTATATACTTGCAATGTATTAAAAATCTAAAATATAAACTGAGGAGAAAAGGGACCTAATAGTGGCAGAAATTCTATAGTCTACTTGAAATGGTAAAATATTGATTATAATAGATTGACTCTAAGAAAGGTTTAAAAGGTATATTGTAATCCATAGAGCAACTGCTAAAAACTGTAAAAAGAGATGTATTAAATAATACAACAGATAAAATAGAACACAAAAAGTTTTAAATAACACAAAAGAAGAGAGGCAAGGGAAAACAAAAACATAAAAACAAATAATAAAACACATCAAAAAGTATATTAAATATAAGTTGCTTAAATGTACAAGTTAAAAGACAAGAGGTTTTTCAAAACAGATACTAAAAAATATGACCCAGCTATATACTGTTTACCTCAGTTATAATGGCATGGGCAGATTAAAATTTAAAGAATGAAAGAAGATACACTATGTAAACACTAGACAAAAGAAAGCTTGATTGGCTTTATTACTGTTAGAAAAAGTAGACTTCAGAGTCAAGAAAATTATTAGGGATAAAGAGGAACATGACATAATGATAAAGGATCAGTTCACCAAGAAGACATAACAATCTCCAACAACAGAGCTTCAAAATATATGAAGCAAAATCTGAAAGAACTGAAGGGGAAAGTAGACAAACTGACAATTGCAATTGGAGAATTCGATAGTTTTGTTTCACTAATAAAAGGAATGATTAGATAGAAGATCGACAAGGACACTAATACAGACTGAATAACATATCAACCAACTGAATCTAATTGAAATTTAGAGAGTATTTCACCCAAAAAGAGCAGAATGTACATTCTTTTTAAATATACAAGGAATATTCACCAATAAGGACCATATACTGGATCATAAAACAAACCTTAAAAAGTAAAAGAATTGAAATAAAGTATGTTCCCTGATGGTAATGGATTTAAACCAGAAATCATAACAGGACCATAAAGGAAATACCTCTAATGCTTGAAAGCTGAAAAAAAAAAAAAAAAGATTCCAAATAATCCATACGAGAATCCATAGGTGCATCCAGAGAAAGTCTAAAGAGGAATTAGAAAATATTTTCAATTAAATAAAGTTAAATTACAGCATATCAAAATCTGTAGGATGAAGCTAAAGCAGTACTTAAAGAGAACATTAAATAAATGCTTATAGTAGAAAAAATTCTCAAATCAATAATACAGGCCTCTACCTCAAGAAACTAGAAAAGTCAGAGTAAATTAACCAAAGTAGGCTTAGTGACTAAACAACAACAGGGCTAAATGAGGGAGATAATAAATATAAGCATGAATTGCAAATGAAACTGAAAACAGAAAAATAACAGAGAAAATCAATGAAATAAAAAAACTGGTTTATTGAAAGATAAATAAAAATAGCAAACCTCTTACAAACTTGACAAGAAAGAAAAAAAAACCTATATCAGGAACGAAAGAAGAGACAGATAACCTAAATTGTTCTATAATTGCTGCTGCTGCCAAGTCACTTCAGTCGTGTCCGACTCTGTGAGACCCCATAGACGGCAGCCCACCAGGCTCCCCCGTCCCTGGGATTCTCCAGGCAAGAACACTGGAGTGGGTTGCCATTTCCTTCTCCAATGCATGAAAGTGAAAAGTGAAAGTGAAGTCGCTCAGTCGTGTCCGACCCTCAGCAACCCCATGGACTGCAGCCTTCCAGGCTCCTCTATCCATGGGATTTTCCAGGCAAGAGTACTGGAGTGAGGTGCCATTGCCTTCTCCACTGTTCTATAATTAACTGCTAAATAAATTGAATTAGTAGTTTAAAACCTTCTGAAAATAATTCCACAGACCTAGATGGCTTTGCTGGCAAATTCTACCAAATAAAAGATGAAATAATATTGATTCTACCCAATCTTTCTCTGTAAAGAGAAAAGGAGAGACCACTCCTCAATTTACTTTATGAGACTAGCATCACCTTGATTACAAAACAAGGCAGAGATAATACAGCAAAGAAAACTACAAATCAATATAGTTTTTCATAAATGCAAAAATCCTTAATAGAATATTAGCAAGTCAAATTCAGCAATATGTATAAAGGATAATATACCATAACCAAATGAATTTTATCCTGGGAATGTAAAGTTGGTTCTATATTGATAAATCAATGTAATCTACCATATAAACAGTTTAATAAAGAAAAACCATATGATGATACCAATTGATGCAGAAATGGCACTTGAGAAAATTCAACATTCATTCATGAAAAGAAGTCTTAGCAAAATAAGAATATAAGGAAACTTCCTCTTCCTGATGAAGGGCATTTATAAAAACCTACAACTAACATCATACTTAATGATGAAAAACTGAAAGCTTTCTCTTTAAGACCAGGAAAAACACAAAACTCTCACAACACCTATTCAGCATTATATGGAAGTCTTAGCCATTGCAAGAAGGCAAGAAAAAGAAATGAAAACGTCATATAAATTAGAAAGGAAGAAGTAAAACTGTCACTATTTTCATACAACATGATTGTCTACATAGAAAATCCCAAGAAATAGATCCCCCAAATTAGCACTCTTAGATCTCACATGAGCTTAGCAAGGTCACAGGGACAAGGTCGACACATAAACATCAATCATATTCCTAAACACTAGCAATGAAGAATTGGAAATCCCCCCCACCAAATTCTTAAATACCATTTGGAATTCCAATATTCCAAAAAATTGAAATACTTAACACATTTTTACAGGACCTGTATACTGAAAACTGCAAAACACTGGGGAAAGAAATCAAAGCAGACCTAGATAAATGGAGATATACATCACAGTCATGGATCAGAAGACTCAACATTATAAAGATTTAAATTCTCCCCAAAGGGATGTTTAGATTTACTGCAATATAAATCAAAAATCCAGCAGGAATTTTTGTAGCTATAGACAAGCCGATTCATAAATTTATATCAAATGGCAAAGAACTAGAATACCAAAACAATTTTGGAAAAGAAAAATCACACTGGAGAAATCTAATTACACAATTTAAAGACTTATTACAGGAATAGAGACAGTGCAGTACTGGAGGAAAGATAGGCATATCAATTAAAGGACAGAATATAAAGGCCAGAAATAGACCTTAATTAATTTTGATAAAGGTGCAAAGGCAATTCATTGGAGAAGGGACAGTTTTTTCAACAAATGGTGTTGTAACAATTGGTTAACTGTACGAAAAAAAGTGAGGAGGGGGGGACCTTGACCTAAACCTTTATATAAAAATTAACTCAAAATGGACCATAATCTAAATGAAATATATAAAATCATACAATTTTTAGAAAGGAATACAGTGGGTAAATAATTGTGACCTGAGAGTAGGCAAATATTTCCTAGACAAAACACCAAAAGTAAGATGCACTTACAAAATGAAAAATTGGATTTCAGTGAAATTTCAAAACTTTTGTTCTGTGAAAGGCACTCTTAGGATAATGAAAATTCAAGCTACAAACTGGTAAAAAAAAAAAAAAGTTGGCAAGTCACATTTATTACTCAAAAACATAATTTAAAATGGGCAACAAACTTGAACATAAGCATCATTAGAGAGGATACACAAATGGCAAATAAGCACATGAAAAGTCTTTAACATCATTAGCCAGTAGAGAAACACAAATTAAAACTACAATCAAATACCAACACACATCTAGTAGAATAACTAAAAAATGAAAAAATTATAAAACCCCAAACAGTAAGAGTGGTTTCTTATAAAATAAATCAAACATCTACCATATGACACAACAATCTCATTCCTAAGTAATTATCCTAGAGAAATAAAAACTCATGTTCACACAAAAACCTATACACGGAAGTTTGTAGCAGCTCTGTTCATAGTCACCAAACATGAGTTTACTCAGTGAATGGGTAAACAACGGTGGTTCACCCACACAGTGGAATTCTACTGAGCATAACAACTTGGATGAGTCATAAGGCATTATGCAGAATGAAGGAAGCCAGTCTCAAAGGTTCCACACTGTACGATTCCACTTATAAGACATTGTGTCAAAGACAAAACTTTGGCATGGAACACAGATCACTGGCTGCCAGGGATTCAGGGTGGGGTAAAAGTGTGACTACAGTCAAAATACCAACCAGGGCTTGCTTTTAGGTCTGGGAGCTCATTCGAAAGCTCAATAGAAAAATAAACAACCAAGAGTTGTCAACAACATTCTGAAAATGATGAGTGATAAAGGTGGACTTGCCCTATGAACACGAAAATGCATCATATAACTACAATAATTTGGAATATATCAGTGAAACACAAGTAAACTCACAAATCATTGAAAAAGTATAGACCATCCTCAAATAGATCCAAATACAATTGGAAATTTAACATATGGCAGCGAGAGGACATGAGCTTCCCTGGTGGTTCAGTGGTAAAGAATCCACCTGCAATGGGGGAGACGTGGATTCAATCACTGGGTTAGGAAGATTCCCTGGAGGAGGAAATGTCAACCCACTCCAATATTCTTGCCTGGGAAATCCCATGGGCACAGGAACCTGGCAGTCTACAGTCCACAGGGTCATAAAAGAGTCAGACACAGCTCAGTGATGAAACAACAAGAGGACATGCTCATAAACAGGTTAAAAAGCAGATTCATTCAATAAATAGTTTGGGAACACTTGAGTATCTCTCTGGGGAAGAAAAAACTGTATCCACTTCCTCTACATCAATAAATTTCAAATCAATGAATGATTTAAATTAAGAATAAAATGAAACCATTAAAGTTCTAGAATAAGTTTTTTATAATTTTAGAGTGAAAAAGGCATTTTTCACTATGCCATACACATTAGAAGTCATAAAATAAAAGATTAATACATTGGGCTACTTAAACGTTTTTTGAACTGGTAAAATAAAAAGTTTTTTAATCAAATAAAAACTCAGGAATTACTTAAGATACATATTACAGAAAAGGGGCTAATTTCTGTAATATATAAAGAGTTCCTAACTGATAAGAAAAAGACCAACTATCTAACACAGAATTTTATTAATATGTGAATACATACTTAATAGAAAAAGAAAATATGTTCAACTTTCTTAATAATAAGATAAATGCAAAATAGAACTGTAAGATAACTACTTGTATATGCCAGACCACATGAATAAAATAATACAATAGTATAATGTTTGGGTAAGAATGTGAGGAAACAGACACTTTCATATGATGTTGCTTGGAATGTAATTTAATTCAGCATTTATCCATCAGCAGAGTGTTGATTAAATCAAGTGTGGTTACATTCATTCTGTTGACTACCAGCTCCCAACTCAAGCCTTTTCTTTGCTGTCTTAAAGGAAAACTTCTCTCCTGGAATTCCATAGGGACTTTTGTGCTCTACCAGCTCTTTGCTTATCTATCACTTTCTCAGTGGGTCTTTCCTGGTCTACCAGCTTAACATTGCACCCACTTCCTTGGACACCAAGGAGATCAAATCAGTCAATCCTAAAGGAAATCAACTCTGAATATTCACTGGAAGAGCTGATGCTTAAGCTGAAGCTCCAATACTTTGGCCACCTGATGCAAAGAGCTGTCCCATTGGAAAAGACCCTGATGCTGGGAAAGATTGAGGGCAGGAGGAGAAGGGGATGACAGAGGATGAAATGATTGGATGGCATCATCAACTCAATGGACATGAGTTTGAGCAAACTCTGGGAGATAGTGAAGGACAGGAAGATTGGCATGCAGCAGGCCATCATGTTGCAAAGAGTTGGACACGACTGAGCAACTGAATAACAACCTTTGTTGTTTCTGCTTTGTTTTTCTTAATGGTGCACACCACCATCTGACTTACTATAGATATATTTTTCATAAGTTATTGTCCATGTCTCCTCTTCAGAATTCATCAAAAAGATCTACTCTGTCTTTAGCACCTGGAGTGATGCTTAGGCATATAGTAGCTGCTCAGTAAAGCTTCTTATTAAGAATGAGGCAGCTCTGTATGTACTAATAGAAAACAATCCACAAGTTATAGTGTTACACTGAAAAAGTAAGATACAAATGTATGAAGTATGCTACATTGCACAAGAGAAAAGAAAGGAAAAAGTGTCCTTCGCTGGAAGGGTCCATGAGAAATGGTAACATGTTGACCTCTGGGAGGCTGATTGGATAAAGGGGGGTGGGAAGTGGGGGAGGGAGATTTCCTTTTTACTGTATAGTTTTTCTACCTTTTCAGTTCTTTATCTTGTATTACCCCTTCAAAGTTTGTATGATTTATAGTTTAAAAATACATAGCAATTTTAAAATATGAAAGTCCTCTAACCCACAATACCAGTTCTAGAAACTTATCCTAAGTACGTAAAAACTGCTCAAGAATAATCATAGAAATGTGGATAGAAAAAAATCTGGAAACGACACAATTACCTAATAGTAGCTTGTTGTTGTTCAGTGGCTAAGTCGTGTTTGATTCTTTGCAACCCCATGGACTACAGCATGCCAGGCTCCCCTGTCCTTCACTATCTTCCAGTGAAAGTGAAAGTCACTTAGTCGTGTCCAGCTCTTTGCAACCCTGTGGACTATATAGTCCATGGGATTCTCCAGGCCAGAATACTGGATTGGGTAGCCTTTCCCTTCTCCAGAGGAATCTTCCCAACCCAAGGACTGAACCCAGGTCTCCTGCATTGCAGGTAGATTCTTTACCAGCTGAGCTACCAGGGAAGTCTTACTACCCCCTAGACTTTGTTCAAATTCATGTCCATTGAGTCAGTGACACTATCTAACCATCTCTTCCTCTGCCAGCCCCTTCTTCTTTTGCCTTTAATCTTTCCCAGCATCAGGGTCTTTTCCAATAGTAGGTTAAGTCCTTGTGAAGAACTACTGTACAGCTGTTAAAATACATGTATTTGTGCTGATTTAAGGTTCACAGTATTTTGCTGGTTCAAAATGATACTTTTTGAGTGTGTATGAAAATGTGTGAGTGTTCCCTGGATTTAGGGGGGATATTTACTATCTGCACATTTTTGTACTGATAGCATTTTTATAATAAATGACTTTTGAGATCAAAACAAAGACAATGGGAAAAAGTCACTTCTTCAACAGAAAATTTTATAAGATAAAACATGCAAAATAAATTATTTCTCTTTATAATTATTTTAAATGTTTCTTTAAATTTCCAAGCTACCAAAAAAAAAAGAAAGAAAGAAAGAAAGAAAATACTTTCATGTTACAGAGAAAATACAATGTCTCTAAATACAATGTCTCTTTCATTCAAACCTTGCAGGGCTGAAGGCCATGCTCTTCAACCAAGAAAGAAAGCACTCTTGCCATGATCTCAGCTATTAATTTTGGGCATAAGACAGCAAGAAATCAAGTAATAATGAGTGTGGTTATAATAGTTAACATTTACTGCATGCTTAATTTGTGCCAGGCACTGCTCTAAATTAATGCTTTTATGCACAGGAACTCAGAGAATGTCCCCACCAGCACCAAGAGGGAGGTGGGGATACACCCCACTGCCCTTCACAGATGAGGAAAATGAGACAGATTTTTCAAAAATCATCCTTAGACCCTGCACAGCTCCTGGGTACCCTTCTCGTTGGGTCTCACCCCCTGCACTGCCATTACCTGGTAATCTGTCCATCTCTTCAAACAGGCCATGCAAGTTTTCAAAATCCCAGTCAGCTGTGGATTTCCAGCCTAGCACAGTTTGGAAACACAGCATATGCTATTGAACCTTTGTTTACAGAATCCATGTGAATGACAAAGGAAGAAAGAGCTCCCAACCAGGGCAGCCCAGCACCTGAGAGATGCTCCCTGCAGGACCCCCCTTGGAGGAAAGATCCTCACAAGGGACTCCCAGGAGAGAAGGCCAACCTGCACTCTAACTAGGAAACGCTATGGACTGTGAGGTTCCCCAGCTCCTCCCAATTTATAGCATGTGCATGCAGAATTACAAATCTTAAAACTGCAGATACTAGAGGCGCATATTTCATCACTCTCAGCGCTGCATATTTATAATTTAGCGGTGTGTAAAAATTCATAAAGGCACAACTAGTGGTTGGTTAATGACAGTTACTGTGGCAGCCCATATTTAGTGTATTTTTCACGTCACGGAAACCTGGACTGGGAACAGAATGCCACATTCATAAAACAGGTGATGACAAGGGGCTTTGTGACAAAACGCTGCTAGACGCACAAAGGTTGTCCCCTCTACTGTCAGTGGGAGGCGTGCTGCTCCAAAAAGGAGACCTGAGGGGAGATTCAAGGGCGAGTCAGAGGCATCTCTCGGAGCCAGATGCATGGGAGCCCACTGCCAGCCCGGCTTCAAAAAGAAAAGCTTTCTGATGGAGAATAATTAAAGTGAGAGACCCCCAAGAGAAAGCGGTCGATGCTATTGCTGTATTGACAAATGCATAATTTTATCTTGGAAAAAGAAATCCCCTGCCTTTCCAAAAGTGAGTCCTGAAATAGCTGCCTTTCAAGGACCAGCGTCCTAATTGAGTTTTTATTCATCAGTGGCTGCAGATGAGCCAGAGCTGGTCCTGGAAGTTTATCCCCGAAGCCGCAGCTCTGGTCTCACAGCTCATCAGTTCTAGGCATTGGGTGACATGGAGCCAGGCCCAGGGACCAGGAAAGCCTGCGGCCCAGCCCCCTCATGAAGCTCAGAACAGCTCAGCCCTGGGTGGGGCTGGGAAGGTCGGGGGTCTGATGCTGCAGGAGGTAAGAAATGGCTGGGAGGCAGTGAAAAAGGGTATGGAAGCTTTGCAGCAGACACCCCAGGAGCATCCCTCCTGCCCCCAGGACCCATCATCTCTGCCCTGCCCTGTCCTCCAAAGATGATGAAGAGCTTTGGCTTTTCCTGTCCTATCCATACTAGCTTCCTAGGTAGCTCAGTGGTAAAGAATCCACCTGCCAAGGCAGAAGATGCAGGTCTGATCCCTGGGTCAAGAAGATCCCCTGGAGAAGGAAATGGCAACCCACTCCAGTATTCTTGCCTGGGAAATCCCATGGACAGAGGAGCCTGGTGGGCTATAGTCCATGGGGTCACAAGACTCAGACATGACTTAGCAACTCAACAACAACAGAAACAACATCCATACTGTGGGGAAGAGGTGATGGGACTTCAGGCTGACGTCATTACATCCATCTGTATCCTAAGCACTAGGTCACACTTTGGGTGCTGCCTGTCCAGGCCGAGAGGGTTCACCCCAGGTCCCACCTGGCAAAAACACCATGATTACTGACAAGGGCTGAGAAACCATAAGACTCCCTTGTACTCCCCAGTCACAAAGTCAAGGGATTTGATAAACAGATTCATCTACTTTCACTTAGTACAACAATTAAAGCAGATCGTATTTTCAAACCATCACCCTTGAACAAGTCAAACCACACTACAAATCAAAAAAGAATAATTAAAACCTACACTTCTCACGATACCACAGAGTAAGGCAATTACAAGGCACTTCTAATGAGCAATTTATGTAATTTAAAAAGTCAGACCCATAATATGCAAAGAATGCTTGAGTGAATTACTGCTGGTGACTCCGTGCCCTTTGATCCTCCTGCCTGGGCCCTGCCCGCTGTGACTTCTCTGTCGTCTTCTGCTCGTATTTCCGGGCGCCTGGATAATGGCCACAGAAGATTTTCTGCATCAGCTGAGACTGTGCCTCATACTTAGAAAGCACATTTAATACCAAGTTGTATAAAGGATGGTGGGTAATTGCTGCTCGCATCCAATGTGAGCGCTGTATCTCATCTATGATATGCAATTTAGAAGCTATATTCTAGTAAGAGAACTTTATGACTCGCTGTCATGATAAATAAAAGTTTATGGCATAATGGAATTAATATTTACTTTGAGTGCAACACAGACTATTCAAATAAAGTTGTTCTGGAATCACTTTATACCACGAGAGTTGCAAAATGTCGCCAGCTGACAACAGGACTTGAATTCGCTCCCCCTTATCACCCAGCTGATGACTGACAATCTTTCCGTTTTCTGGTTCAATCTGTTTTTGGACAATTTTGTAAACAATGACTGTAGTTAAAACGTTGGTATTGGGTATGATGCGTGAGACGTGGAAGGGGGTCTGCTAAGCTGGCAGCATGTGAAGGGATGGGGCAGGAGGAGAAGGGAAGAAAGAAGCAGGGAGTGGATGGAGCTATGGGAGGGCTGGAGCAGCCTCGGAAGAAAGGAAAGGATGTGTTCTGAGTGAGTCTCTCTAATGCCACTGTTTTCATAAGGGCATCTGTGACTCACTGGACATTCAGTCTGTTGCTTTTATGTGAAGGAAATTTGTTTAAAAAAGAATACTATCTCACATCTAAATTCTGCAGCAGGTGCTAAATTCTCACATAACAATACAGCAAGCAGTTCTCTTACTTATTCCTAAGTAAATAAGTAAGAAATTACTTATTCCTAAATTATAATCTACCAAAGGTGCAGGAAGAATTTATAGCTGTTCTGAAGTGAGTCAGAATCATGGCATGTTTACCATGAAGCTCCTAGCACTGAAGTTCCAGGACGTCCCCACCACCCCCCAGCCCAGTGTTGAATGGACAGACCCCTTTCAAGATGCCAGACCTAATTTTATCTTCATTATCTTGAATTTATATAAGACCCCCAATTGTACTAGCTTCACATCCCATTAAATTGGCATCTGCCCCTGATCAGAAATAAACTCACATTTCAAAGCAAAACACAACAAACCCCTAAGAGGAGTGGGAGATCCTGTCCCAGGGTGGGGCTGGAACCTCTCGGGGTCCTTGGCATGGATGTTCTTGATGACACGAGTGGGGTTGGGGCAGTGCCGCCTGAAGGTGATGGGAAGGGGAAGGAGATGCAGGGCTTCATCTGAAGGGTCCAGGAGACTAGGGCACAAAGGCCAGCTTCCGACCCAGGGGAGCCGCTGGCTGCCAGGCAGGCTGGATGCTCTCCGAGTCTGAGTCATCAGCAGCAGGAGGCAAGTTGCCCAGACTATAAACAAGTGGAGAATTCCAGAGAAAGCAGGAATTAGTGGGGCGGGCCAGAGTCCCCACCCTCTCCCCCTGCCTAGTCCCTATGAGTCACATGTAGGATTGTCGTGATCAGGGAGACTGCTGATGATGCTGTCACAGGGCCAAGTCTGAAGCTCTTGCTCAGACATTGAGATGATTTTAATAATATGTGGATGCAAAAAGCGCCTTTAATATAAAGAAATCACGTCATGGTTTCATACACTTTTTGCTATGAAGGATAGTTTTACTATTGGTCTTCTCAATGACCAAGTTATAAACACACAGTGAACTGGGTAAAGACCCGAGTCTTTATGCCTCTAGCTCAATTTTTTTTTATTTTTTAAAAATAATTTTATTTATTTGTTTATGGCTGCACTGGGTCTTTGTTGCTGCAAGGACTTTTCTTCAGTTGCAGTGATCAGGGGCACAATCAGGATAGTATTTAGTTGTGGTGAGTGGGCATCTCATTGCAGTGGCTTCTCCTGTCTCAGATCACAGGCTTTAGGGCACCTGGGCTTCAGTAGCTGTGGTTCCCAGGCTCTAGAGCACAGGCTCAGTAGCTGTGGTGCACAGGTTTAGTTGCTCCAAGGCATGTAGGATCTTCCCAGACCAGGGATTGAACCCATGACTCCTACATTGGCAGACAGATTCTTTACCACGGAGCCAGCAGGGAAACCCCAGTTCATATTGTGAAATAGAATTTTCAGATATTTTGAAGATGGGGAACCCAGCCCAGAGAGGGGACAGTACTTCTTAAGATCACACAGCAAGTCGGTAGAGAGAGGCAAGATGCGAACCTGAGACATCTGACTCTGCTACAGTGTTGTTGTTGTTCAGTTGCCCAGTCGTGTCCGACTCTTTTTGACCCCATGGACTGCAACACGCGAGGCCTCCCTGTCCCTCACCATCTCCCGGAGTTTGCCCAAGTTCATGTTCATTGCATCGGTGATGCCATCCAACCATCTCATCCTCTCACATCCCCTTCTCCTTCTGCCCTCAATCTTTCCCAGCATCAGAGACTTTTCCAATGAGTCGTTTATTTGCATCAGATGACTAAAATACTGGAGCTTCAGCTTCAACATCAGTCCTTCCAGTGAATATCAGAGTTGATCTCTCTTAAGACTGACTAGCTTGATCTATTAAAGTAGCCCCTTCCTTAAAGCAAGTGACCTCCTTAGGACACTGCTGGAGAAATAAGGAGCCAGCTGTGCATCCAGACATCCTGAACCTGGTTGGCCATGGAGGAAACTGGAATGCTAACTGCCCAGGAGTTCTCGTTTTGAATGCTTTGGTGTTTCCATCTCAGCGCGTGAGTCCAGACTCACCCATCTCTCTGAGATGGTCCCTGAGTACATTTCTGAGGCCCTCAGTCAAGGATTTGTAGGCTCCAGAACTTAGCACAATGCCTGCCATATCACAGGTGCTTAATAAAAGTTTGACAGATAAACAACTTAGTAGGTGGGACTAGTGGTAAAGAACATACCAACAGGTGCAGGAGATGCAAGTTCAACTCCTGGGTCAGGAAGATCCCCTAGAGGAGAACACGGCAACCCACTCCAGTATTCTTGACTGGAGAATCCCATGGACAGAGGAGGCTGGTGGGTTACAGTCCATGGGGTCACAAAGAGTTGAACACGACTGAAGCAACTTAGCACAAACACATAGAATGTATTGATACATCTATAAAAGATTCCTCAGAAGTGATAAAATATACAACACTTTTGGTACTCCAGGGCCATTTGGGAACAATGCTCTAGAATTTCCTCTGTAGCAAGTGCGAGGAATTCTGAGCCTATAGATGAAAAAAAGGTACCTGTGTGAACAGACTCCTGGGAGAGAGGGTGGCATGCACTTTCTCAGAGAGAGTTACCAGTCCCATTTCAATTAACAGGCAGAGAAAACTGTCCTCTCAGGCTGAAAAAATCTATTCCCGGCAACTCCAGGAGTCCTGGGCAGAACCTGTCTGTGGCCCTTTCTAGAGCAGAAAGCATCTTTGCTACAAGAAGGAGGGGAGCTGTATTGCACATGAGCATCCTGGGGTGAAGGGACCATGCATCTCTGGGGAAGGCCAGGAAGGAATTTAGCCCCCACAGCTGTGCTCAAGACCCCTGCCATGTTTCCCTGACTCTTGCTGTGGACCTCCCCCAAAGGAAGCCCACCCATTCCTCAGCCCTGGAGCTCTCTGTCCAACCACATCCCAGTGAGTCTTCCTTGAGAACCCTCCCCTGTAAGTTCCCTACAGACACCAGCCTAAAAGCGCAACCACGACATCTTTACAATGGTCTTTGTTTATTTCAGATTCCAAAATGTCTGAGTTGATTTTATTTCAATGAAAAGGACTGCTCTGCATCACACTACAGACACATACAGAACTGTCCCTGATAAGGGTGATGATCTGGTGCAGGGGATGGGAGGAAACGGTAAACATTAAATCAAAGTGACTTGGCTTCCAGCCACGATGAAGTGACTGATGCTGGACCTGCCCTCCCACTGGAAACAAACATAAAACTCGATGAAAATATCTGAGGCTACTCTTTACAGGCACTGGATGACAGGCAGTTCAGGACTGTGATCCTATAAGAAACAAAACACACAAGGTGAGCCCTACATCAGCCGGATTTCTGGACCATTACGCAGGGAGGTAGGGTCCTAGCTCAGCATGGCAGCCAACCTAATCAGAAAAGGTGAAAATCAGAATTTGGGACTGCTGAAGCAGACAGAATTTGTAGGTCTGAGCCCTAGAGAGAAGGGAGATGTATGGAAGGAAGTCTGCTTGGAGGTTCCTGGGTGGGAGGGGTACTGAGTTGAGGGCAGAGCTGCCCATAAGCAGGGCAAGATTCTATTAATAGATACTATAGCACTGAAAGCTAAACAGTGGTACTGGAGGTCATGCAGGGCTGCGGAGACCTTGAATTATGAAACAGCCAGATGTGAGAACTGTCACTGGGGACCTGCAACATTCACTGAAGACTCCAGAAAGCCCAGGCTTAAGAGAAAGGACCACCCACTTGCACAAGTGGCAGAACCTTCAACTAGGTGCAAAGCCAAAACAGACCCACCCTAACAAAAGAGTAGAACCAAGTCATCTGTCAGAACAAAAATCAATATGCTTTACAGAAAACAACACAATCCAGACTCCCTACAACATAAGTTCCATAATATCGAGAGTATACCATGTTCATAGATTGAAACTGGGAGGGGGGAATTGCTTTAACAAAATTAGGATCTTTCTGAATATAGTTTTGCAGTTTCTTTCCCCACTGGTCCTCCATCCTGGTCCAAACCATAATCCCATCAGGCATCTGGCACAGATAACCACTTCCTCTTCAAAGTTCATCATACTTTCCTTGTTCTCCTCTCTCATGGGTCCCTTTGTCCCCTTTCCCTGTGCTGGCTCTCCCTATTTCTTCCAGACTACCAAATGTTTTAGATGTCATAGTGTTTCAATCTTTGGACATTTTCTTTCCTTTGTACTCCTTCTCTCAGTGGTCATCCATGCTTACAAAAACCTGTATCTCTGGTCTGACTGCTCCCCTGAAATCCAGATCATGCCATCAATAGCTTACTCAACATCCACACTTGGATGTTGCATTTAATGTGGTTGAAACATATCTCCTAATTTTCTACCCCAAGCCCTCTCCTCTCTTATGATTCTCTATGTCCATTAATGGCACCATCCTTTATCCAGTTGCTTAGTCTGCAACCTGGGAATCATCTTATGGATTTTTTCCCCCTTTATCACACATTCGAGTTATCCACAAGTTCTAACAACAATATCTTCAAAATGTATCCCCTGTCAGCTCACTTCTCATCACCTCCACTGCTGCTAAAGTAACTGAGCCACCATTTTCTCTTATCTGGAATACTGAAAAGTGGAGCAATAGTATAATGAGATAGAGGCATGAGCACTGAAGTCAAACAGCATGAGGCCAAACACTTGACTTGCCACTTGCAAGTTGCATGAAGTGAAAGTGTTAGTTGTTCAGTTGTGTTTGACTCTTTGTGACTCCATGGACTGTAGCCTGCCAGGCTCTTTCGTCCATGGAATTCTCTAGGCAAGAATACTGGAGTAGGTAGCCATTCCCTTCTCCAAGGGATCTTCCCAACCCAGGGACCAAACCCAGGTCTCCTGCATTGCAAGCAGATTCTTTACCATCTGAGCTACCAGGGAAGCCCCACTAGCTACATAACCTTGAGCAAAATACTTAATCTCTCTCTGGCTCATTTTCCATCACTAAAGTGGAGATCCTATAGTACCTACCTCACTCAGAAGACTGGTACAAAAGACTCTGAGTCGAGGGTCCTAAAAGACTCACTCCCTGTGACTCTTCTCACTTGCTCTGATGAAGCAGGTTGCTGTGTTTTGAGTGTGAACTACAGAGGTCCACATGGCAGAAAACTGAGGTGACATTCAGAAAACAACTAGTGAAGAACTGAAGCCCTCAGTCCAACAGCTCATGAGAAACTGAATCCTCCCAATAACCACATGAATGAGCTCGGAAAATCTGAACCCAGTTGAGATGACCACAGCCTTGGATGTCATCTGGACTGCAGCTTTGGGAGGGACCCTGAGCTGAAGGACCCAGCTAAACCATACCTGGATTCCCAGCCCACATAAATGGTTAGGCAATAAATGTGGCTGTTGTAAGTCACTGAGTTTTGGAGTAATTTGTTACACAGAGGTAGGTAACTAATGGGGCTTCCCAGGTGGCACAGTGGTAAAGAATCTACCTGCCAATGCAGGAGATGTAAGGGACACAGGTTCAATCCCTGGGTCAGGAAGATCCCCTGGAGTAGAAAACAGAAACCCACTCCAATATTCTTGCCTGAATAATTCCATAGGTAGAGGAGTCTGGTGGGCTACAGTCCATAGGGTTGCAAAGAATTGGGACACGACTGAGCACACACACACATAGGTAACTAATATACCCTGCCTTCTTTGAGGCCTGGTCACCTCCTGGATTGTTTCTGTCCCTTATCAGTCTTCCCTGCTGCCAGTAAGCTACACAAGGGCATGGATACTATCTATTTCACTTCTGAATCCCCAGGAACTAGAACTGTGTCATGGCAAGCGCTCAATAAATATTTGTTGAATAGATGAATAAATATCACACAGTGATCACACAGTGGGCCTTTTCCTGTGTGACTGTGTGATGTTGAAATGACAAACACCTGGGAGTAATTTGGAAAAGAATTCTTAATCTACACCCCTGATTCACAGTACCACTAGCCATTCAATCAGCCAGCGTGGATCAGAACTCTGCCAGGCACCATGGTGCAGACTGGAAAGAAACATGGAGCAAACCTTCCCCTGAAGGAGTTACACTTTGGTTTAAAGGAAAAAGTCAGCTCATGAAAATGTGTAGAGGGGTTTAGTTTTCAGTCCTGGGCCACTGACAGAAATATTTTACATGGAGATGCGTGGGTCCTCTGTGACACTGAGCCACTGGCATCAGCCATGTGCAAGTGCTGCCCCGCATGTGTAAACCTCCAATCCCCGGAGAGGTAGGTGCCACTATGATCCCCGTTTTACAGACAGAAAAACAATGCAGAAAGGAGTTAAACAGCTGCTTGTGGTCACAGGATGGGTAAATACTGAAGCTGGTGCTTTGACACCTGAAGGCTGTGAGTGCAGGCCATGCCCCGCCCACACACGATGATTGGCCCATGCCCCACATACACACACGATGATTGGCCAGGCAGCCAGGAGGAGGCGGGGTGTGAGCGGAGGAAAGTTGACACCAGAATGACCTTGGAGACCAGGTCAAGTCTGGAGAGAAGTTATGGGGCAACCTGTGACCAAGGGCCTTGGCCTCAGAGGCCATTAGGGGAAGGACTCTTAGAGTCGCTGCCCAGGGAGAGAGGGCGTCGTCCCTTTAACCAGGTTCATAAGGCACAGGGATAAAATGAAATACCTGCTTATTAACGTCTGACAAGAAATCACTACTCCAGGGACCAGAAAGTTGTATGATTTAGAGCATTCTCTTAGGGAGAGCAAAGGAGAACAGGTGGGCTCTGGGCAGACAAGGTCAAAACAGCCCTTCCTCTATGGGGCTGGTCTCACCACAGACTATGTATGAGCTGGCTGCTGGCCAAGACTGCCTGTTCCTCTGACAAGCTCTCCTGCCCCATGGACACCTACCATCAGGTGCAGTCCAGTTCTGAGGGACTGAGACCACTGTCCTTTAAGGTGACTGCACATCTCTGCAGTTTCACAATGATTTATGAGATCTATTGAGTTTCCCTTCTTGCTGCTCCCAGGAGAAACTCATTGTAGCCCCAAATGCCTACACTCAGCAGGTGGTCAATGGTATAAACCCCCCAGGGGTGAAACCAGGTTGAAGAACACAGCCCCATCCACACACATACAAGGAAGACCCCACCACCTGAGCTCGCCTCCACATGCCTCCCCTGCCCGCTCCTGAGCACCCCAGTCATTTGCACTTCTAGGGAGAGTTTGTTCAGCAGTGATATGCTCAGGCACCTCCTCTGACAAGCACCCAGGATTAAAACTGGTACCCTCTGTACAGAAATGATAGAAGCGTGGAATATTCTGGGCTTGGGGCTCAACCATTTCCCCTGGGCAATGCCTGCTGATGGTATCTTTGCAGGCTTTAACACGTGGGAAGCATGAGCCTGCTGGCATGGAGCGGAAAAAAAGGATTACAACTGCCAAACACTCAATACTATCAAAATCTCCTGCAACTACCTCTAAAGAGGCCCCAAGGGTGTTTCTGAGTTTTTGGAGAAAGATGAACCTATTTGCAGGGAAGGAATGGAGACACAGATACAGAGAATGGACCAGTGGACACAGTGGGGCAAGGAGAAAGTTGGACGAATGGAGAAAGTAGCATGGACATATATACAATATGGTGTGTAAAACAGATAGCTGGTGAGAAGTTGCTGTATAATACAGGGAGCCCGGCCTACACTCTGTGATGACCTAGGGGGGCAGGGAGGCTCAAGAGGAAGGGGATATGTATGGCAGAAACCAATAAAACTTTGTAAAGCAATTTTCCTCCAATTAAAGAATAAAGTTTTAAAAAGAAAGAAGGGTGGGAGGCATGACAGAGCTCAGGACCTTGGACAGCAACATTAGAGCTGATGTTGGACAGAAGACCTGACGTGATCATATTCCTGTCCTCATCCCCAGGGGAAGTCCCAATACTTTGAGGCAATAAGCTGGGGTAATCCGTGTCTGAAGTGCTCCATCCAGAGTCCTAGGTGAGATGTGATCCATTTCCAACCCTCACCTCCACCCCCGCTTCAACAGCATTGAGCATTTTGTTATAACAGATGAAAGCAGACCACCACATTATGAAAGCTGTAGTGATAGATAAATTTCCTGGTGGATGGTGAGAAACCAAATGACAAACAAACCCAAACAGGAAGACGTGCATAGATCACAGAACAACCTGGGCCTTCAGCCACAGCATTCTGTCTGCTCTATAAATCGGCTCATCATGACTCTTCCGTCTCGCCTAATGAACAACCAAATGGGCTCTGCTCACACTGAGAGCCAGAGAAACGCTGGCCCAGGAATGGCCTCCAGGTGCAGGCAGGGATGGTTCTCTCAGGCTGGCTGCCAGCCAGCACACGTCATCCGGGTTGCAGCGGGTCTCAGAGGCAGCTCCTGGAACTGGAGGCCTCTGGCCACTGGGACAAGCTGCGCCTGTGTTCTCCATCCTTTACCAGACCCTCCAGCCCCAGCTTCTCCAGTCCAGGCCTTCCCATATCTACTGGAAAGCAGCCAATATGTGAGGTCCAGCAGAAATATTACCATGGAAATCAGTTGGGCTTTAGAACGCCCAGCAACCCAGTTGGACCCCATGGCCAAGTGTCTGCTGCTTCTTAGGATGGTTCTTCCCCAGGATTCCCAGGAGAACAGGTCAAAGACTGACTTTCCAATGGGGATGGATGTCTGTGTGGGGATGGAGGATGGGCCTGGGGTAGGCCGGTGCTCTGCAGGAACTCCTGTGCAGCTCCCAGAGGGAAGCAGAGCTGCAGAAATCACTTGGCTTTGAACTGGAAGTCCTCTGGAAGGGAGCTGTGGGCAGGATGGCAATCATGCCAACTCATTTGGGCAGAGTGACTGAGTTTCCTGAGCCAGCAAATGCACACCAGGCTGTAGGGGCCCCTAACAGGATAGGGAAGGAACAGTAGCCCTCCGTGATTTGTAAGGGCTGGAAGGGGTTTAACTCAGAAGGATTTCAATCAAGGATCAGTTGCGATCCATCAGGAAATATGAGCTTCTTGCTCCTGAGTACAGAGAGTAGGGGACCTGGCATCTAGACTGACCCAAGAAAGAAGCAGTACCATGAGGTATCATCTTTCAGAAGACAATGAAGTCCTCAGAGTGGATGGCCAGGCTGGGATAGCAGAGGTTGTGTGTTTTAACAGCACCCTAGCCTCTCCAGTGTATTCAAGCTTCCCAGAAAGATCAAAAGAGACACACATTCACCAGAGTTCAAACCCAAGGTGGCTTCCAGAAAACACAGAATATTGGCTCTGCCTGCTAAATAAGTTCTTTCAAATAACTCCCCCCCCCCGCCTCCTTTTCAAACCACTAGCATGTGAGTCATTCAGAATTGGTCCCCAGAGAAGGCTCTGTCCAATAAACTTTGCCTCTAGCTCACATCCCAGGAAGCCTCCGAACAAGCCACAGCTTCAGCAATTTAATCTCCATATATTTTATTTTTAAAATATTTCATTTCTGGCCACCAGTCCTTAGATCTCCAATTTGATTTGGTTTCTATAAATGGATTTTTCATAGTGTTGGTATAAAGTAGATTTAATTTCAAATTTCTGCAAACTAAAATATTCAATATAAACGTCAGAGTGTGTGCAGGCTATCCATCCTCCCTGCGATGCACCCACCAGCTTTGAGATGGGCGTGCGTGCCCTTGGATGGTGTTCTCAGATGTTTCCATTTACAGAGCCCAGTCCAAACAGCGGGGGAAGCTGGCATCTGGTTTTCTTCCCTGCACCACTTTCTGTTTCCAGACAGTTGTTGGAAATGCGCCTCTAGAATTTCAACTAAGAAGCCAAATTTGGGTGACGACCAAAAACGTCTGATGCATTAGCATTACCCGGCAATGGAGCAGATCCAGGCTGGCTCCCCTGTCCACCCTGGTCACTGTTCCTGGGGTAAGTTCTCTGTTCTTCCACTTCTGCCAGCACAGAAGAGTGAAGCATAAAGCCTAAGGCAGGCTGGAGCTGTTCAGGCAGCTGAAATAACCCCAGGAAGCATCCTGCCAACAACCACTAATTCATCACCAGGAAATAACTTGGGCTACAAGACAAGTAGACCATTCACTAGGCATGGTAGGAGGGTGAACTTAAAGGAACCACCAGCCTACTAGGAGGAGGCATCTAACAAACACCTTCCTTCAACAACTCCTAGGAGTTACACAGAATATTAATTCTATTTTAGATGAGGACACTGAGGTTCAGAGAGGCCCACTGTGGCTGCATAACTCTTCTGTGGCAGAACTGGCTCAGGCTGGCTCCACAGCCCACGTCCTCCTTACCATAGCGGCATTCCGTCAGACACAGGTTTCCCGAGAGTCCCCACTGCAGCACGAGGGTAGTCCTGCCAAAGGGCAGCTTACCCTGTGTCTCTCTACTGGTTTGAGTCTCTGTCTCTCCCAGTCATGGGGCACTGCGTCTGCTCCTGGAGGAAAGGCCCATATGGAGCTTTCAGTGGGTGCTGAAGAAACTAGACCTGGCATTGCATACAGCTTCCAGCATTTTCCGTGGCCCAGCACAAGTTCATGGTTAATAGCAGACTCAGGAGAACATGAGAGCCTGTATCATGCACTCAGCACCCGAGAGTCAGGAGTCAGTTCCCATCCTACCTTTGAGAGCTGGGCCACCTTGGGAGAGTCATTTCACCTTGAGGCCCTTGACTCACCTCCACATCAGGAGAAATTCCAGAACAGTCAAGTCCAAAGGAGCCTCAGGGAACATGTAGGCAAAGGCACAAACTGAGAAAAGATTGCAGGTTTCCCAGTGATTGGGACTTTGATTCCTCTGCTCTCTTCAATTGGGAAGGACAAGTGAGAGCCACTGTCCCCCCCGAACTGATGCAACAGCAGAAAGAAAGATGGTGATGATGATGATGAGGATGACAGAAAATGGACGAAAAGGGATTTTCATTGACTCAAGAAAATATAAGCTGAAGAGAGCAGCAGTTTGAATGTGGAGAAAACAGTTAAAATCTTTCTTAATACAAGCTAGAAGATTTAGGCAGTCAGTACCTTGATGAAGCAAGCTTCAACACTTCCATTTGGAAATACAAAATGGACTGACAGAGGCCAGGGTTGTTTCTTATGAAAGCCACACACCCCAGTTACCCTCCCAGAAGAAAGGCAGGGGAAGTGCAGTAACAGGAGCCCTACCCCATAGCACCTTCAAAATCTAAAAGTGAAGCAGATGAACTGTGTCTACTGAAGCTGCAAGCAACCAAGAAGGGGGGGAAATGTTTTATTAAATCACCTAAATCCAGAGAGTCTGCACTTAATGTAGAAGGAAACTGCCAAGTTGAGGGAAAGCATTTTCGAAGGTGGGAACTCTGATTTCCCTCCCATCCACAACTTGCCTCGGTGCAGCGCTGCCTGACTTTCCCTTTTGTGATGACTTTGACGAAAACACCACACATTTCATGGGAAGTGTACATTTCCCACTACTTTCAAAAGCATCTCATGTGTTTGCCGCTATATTAATTCCCTGGGGGCTCTGTATAAATGACTGCAAACTGAGGAAAGGTGGGGACTTAGAGCAAAAGAAATGTATCCACCCACAGCTCAGGAGACCAGACGTCCAAGAGCAAGGTGATGTTGGGCCCGTCTCTGTGTCTGTCTTCATGTGATTTCCCTCCCAGTGTCGGTGTCCAAACCTCCCTCTTCTTATAAGGACACCAGTCACTGGATGAGAGCCTCCCTAAGCTAGTACAAATTCATCTTGACTTGATTAGTTACATCTGCAAAGGCCCTGTTCCCAAATAAGGTCACATTCTGAGCTTCCCTACCAGGGGCAGGGGAGACACTATTTAACCCCAGACACCCTAGTGGCTCAAACCGTAAAGAATCCATCTGCAATGCAGGAGATCTGGGCTCAATCCCTGGGTTGGGAAGATCCCTTGGAGAACAGAATGGCAACCCACTCCAGTACTCTTGCCTGGAGAATCCCATGGACAGAGGAGCCTGGTGGGCTACAGTCCACAGAGTCTCAAAGAGTTGGATGGGACTGAGACTAACACTTCCCTTTTCACCCGTGGTAACCTTGAGGGGTACAGGGAGAAGTACCCTCCTTTCATGGATGAGGGATCTGGGTCCATATTCCTCTCTTTCACCTGTCTCAGAGAAAAGGTTGTCCTTTTCTCTCCAAGGTCAACCCTTCACCTCTGACCGTTTTGAAAAATATTTGTTTATTTATTTGGCGGCATTGGGATCCTCAATACCCATTGTGGGATCTTTTGTTGTGGCATGTGGAGTCTCTAATTACAGCACACAGGCTTAGTTGCTCTGAGCCATATCCAACTCTTTGCAATCCCATGGACTACAGCATGCCAGGTTTCCCTGTTCTTCACCATCTCCTTGGGCTTCCTCAAACCCATTTTCATTGAGTTGGTGATGCCATCCAACCATCTCATCCTCTGTTGTCCCCTTCTCGTCCTGCCTTCAATCTTTCCCAGCATCAGGGTCTTTTCCAATGAGTCACTTCTTCGCATCAGGTGGCCAAAGTATTGGAGCTTCAGTTTCAGCAACAGTTCTTCTAATGAATATTCAGGATTGATTTCCTTTAGGATTGACTGGTTTGATCTCCTTACAGTCCAAGGGACTCTCAAGAGTCTTCTCCAACACCATAGTTCAAAAGCAACAATTCTTCGGGGCTCAGTCTTCTTGATGGTACAATCCTCACATCCATACATGACTACTGGAAAAACCACAGCTTTGACTAGATGGGCCTTCATTGGCAAAGTAATGTCTCTGATTTTTAATAATCTGTCTGGGTTTGTCATAGCTTTTCTTCCAAGGAGCAAATGTCTTTTAATTTCGTGGCTGCACTCACCACCTGCAGTGATTTTGGAGCCCAAGAAAATAAAGTCTCTCACTGTTTCCATTGCTTCCCTATATATCTATCATAAAGTGATGGGACCAGATGCCATGATCTTAGTTTTTTGAATGTTGAATTTTAAGCCAGTTTTTTCACTCTCCTCTTTCACCTTCATCAAGGGTTTATTTAGTTCCTCTTTGCTTTCTGCCATAGGGTGGTGTCATCTGCATATCTGAGGTTATTGATGTTTCTCTCGGCAGTCTTGATTCCAGCTTGCGCTTCATCCAGCCTGGCATTTCGCATGATGTACTCTGCATATAAGTTAAATAAGCAGGGTGCCAGTATTCAGCCTTGATGTACTTTTTTCCCAATTTGGAACCAGTTCATTGCTCTAACTGTTGCTTCTTGACCTGCATACAGGTTTTGCAGGAGGCAGGTAATCATAATGTAAAATAAACTAGAGGTAAAGTGTTCTGAGTGTTCTGGACAAAAGGCAACCCTTTCATGTTGGAAAGCACACTCTGGGTGTGAAGGTCTTCATGTGGGCTTCTCTGAGTGTGGACCTGAGAGCTATGATTCCTGTTCCTGAAGCCTGGCTCTACCACTTACTCATGGAGGTCAGGTAACCTGTATGTACTGCATATTTCTCTCTTACAAATAGGAATAATAGTGGCACCAAATCCATGGGCTTCTTTGGAAAAGGAAGCAAGATAATACAAATGTGGTGGAGACTCGCCAGATGTCCATCAAGGTCATTTCCTTCCCCTGAGCCAAGAAAGACTACATTTCCCACCCTCCCTTGCACTTAGACTGGCCACATGACTAAGCTTTGCCCAATAAAATGAGGCTAAAAGTGATGTGTACCACTTCTGGTCCTAGCTTCTTCTCTCTTCCCTGTCCTCAGGGCTGTGAAAGGAAGCCTATGAGATGGTGGAGCCATGCAGTGGAAGGATTGGGATCCCTGAGTCACCACTGGAGGAGAACCACTCTGAAGAGTTATCTGCTCTACCAGGGTTGAGTGTGAATGAGAAATAAACTCATATTCATCCACTGGTATTGCCGGGTTTATTTGTTACACAGCAAAGTCTCAAATATCCTGCCCAATACAACATGAAAAAATATTAACTATGGTGATGACGAAGGAGGAGGGATAAAGGAAGGTGAAGGACCTTGGTCAGAATTGCCCAAGCCAGTCCCAAGAACAGTTTGGTACACACACCTTAGAAATCTCATGAGCCCAGGCCTGTTCAGAGATCTTTGCCCCCAGATGACTACCATGCCCCATGTCTGCACCATCACAACGAGGTAAGACCAAGCTGGAGTCCTAAAAGAAATGAAGACTAATGTCATGTCCAGCCCTTCTCACATCAACATGCATTCTGCAGACACATGGGTGCCCTCACCCTCTCAGGAACTGCTCACTTTGCTCCAGCTGCTTCCAATCCTCATCTGGAGCATCCCCCTCCCCCAAGCCTGTTCTCCTTCCCAAGTTTTTCATGATTAAAATAACCTACTTTCCCCTCATTTTCTAATTTTCCCTGCCCCACAGCTGCTGTTTCTCAGGGCAGGCTGATCTCAGCTAGGTAGAATCAGATGGACTGAACTTATACTCATGGAGTAGGTTTCACAGTGACAATCACAATTGTTCTGGACACTTATAGAAATGAGAATAGGAGTAGCAGCTCCAGCTTCTATTCGCTGAAGGCCAATTCATTGAAAAACCCTGGGCTGAACTCTATACCCACAACCTGAAGTCCTGAGCACGCTTCTGCCCTTAGAACGTAAGGAGTAAGCTGAGGCTCAGGAAGTCCAGTTAACTCACCTGAGGTCTCACTGCTCTTGAGTATGAGTCTTTCACTCTGACTATCTTGTTTCCACTTATCCCCAAGAGCCCCTCAAATCTCTAACTTGTAGACTGTTAGCAGAAATATTTGGGGCCACTTAACACTCTTCCCCTTGGACAGTGAGATAAAATCAGTCAATCCTACAGGCAATCAACCCTGAATACTCATTGGAAGGACTGATACTGAAGCTCCAATACTTTGGCCACCTGAGGCAAAGACCTGACTCTTTGGAAAAGACCCTGATGTTGGGAAAGACAGAGGGAAAGAGGAGAAGGGGACGACGGAGGATGAGATGGTTGGGTGGCATCACCGACTCAATGGACATGAACTTGGGCAAACTCCAAGATATGGTGAGAGAAAGGGAGGCCTAGTGTGCTGCAGTCCACGGGGTAGCAAAGAGTTAGAATAGACTGGGCGACTGAACAACAACAAAAAAGACCCTTCCCACTCTGAGCCTAACATACTTTGAGACTTGAGAGCCTGTCTCTAGCCTGCTGGTCTCTCTAGGAGTCTCCCCTCCCCTCCCAAGAATCACCGCCCCCTAATCACTCAAGCTGCAGGTACCATGAGGGCAGAGACCAGGTGGCATTGGTCCTCAGCCTGGTATAAGGCTTGGGATGCAGGAGGCTCCATCAGAATGGTGGTGGCTCCATCAGCACAGCAGTGGAAGCATCAGAAAGAGCCACTTGCGAGAACACATGAGAAAGGAGCAGCTCTTTCCTGGCCTTTCTGCTGTGAATAGAGGGCACGTGTGGCCTGTGAATTTTTAAGAGATTTAGAAATGTACATGGTCACCTGCACATGAGTCTCCTGCTGGTCCCAGGCCTGCATGGTAGGGACCTCAGCCAGCAGTGGGGCTGTGAACTGAGGATGCACAACTGCTGTAGCTGCCAGGTGCTGTGGTCGCCAAGTGTCATTGTGGACTGCCTGATCCTTTCGGGACCCTGCTTTCACTGCAGAAGGAGGCCTGTGAATCTCTGGTTTAGTAAAAAGAGATGAGGCAGATCTGGCTGTTGGTTCACCTGAGTGCTGGTTTCTCTTTCTGTGATGTTTAGATTAGAGAGTTCCCTTGCACCAAAAAAAAGAGCTCAGCTCTTCATAAACTGTAGAATTTGTGGTCTGTATTTCAGAAAGAAAAAGAAGCCTTTGAGTGTCTATGTAGAAGGGCTGCCATGAGATGGGCAGGAAGTAGCACTAAGACAGGACCTGCTTGGAGAGAAACATGGACGATCCTGGAGTCACAAGTCAGTAACACCGCCAGCTAGAAGGTTCCTGCAGAGGCGACACCAGGGCGGGGTTCAGCCCACACATCACAGAGCTTCCCAAGTACGTGTCACCATTATGCACCATGAACTCGGTGTGAATCACAGACTCAGCCAGAAAGTTGCTCCACATTCTCCCCTCAGGGATGTGGAGAATTACCTGACAAGGTTCCATCTGTCTTCTTCCAAATTAAAAGAAAACCAAGAACAGGAAATTGGCCCTTGAGGATTCTCACAATCCATTTTCTCATCAGCAGCTGGGCTGATGGGGGCAGGGGCAACCTGGAAGTGAGTTGCCAGGTGCTCATGTGACTCTCTATGTCCAACTCAGGCTAGACACCTCCTCTCTGGGACTCATGGCCACTGGGACCACCTGGCCATAAGGAGCCTTAGGATAGTGAATCATCAGGACACTGTGGGGGAGCCTTGAGGAGTAATCTGTTTGCAAGAAACCTGCTAGAGTTATGTCTTTCCCCTACACGTGGGACTGGAAAGCTGAGCTCCACTCACCAAGTCATCCCTCTCTGGACAAGTTCTACAGATTCTCTAGGAAGAAGGATCCAACATCAGGGAGATGTGGCCTGATCAGTGAGACCTGGAGGTAGTATTAAGCCAAGACCTGAGAATACATAATTAGGAGAAGAGGAGAGGGAGTATTCCAGGCAAGAATAAGAATGTGTGCAAAGGTCCTTTGACGGGCAGGCATTGGTGAGCACAAGGAACTCAAGAAGCATGTAGATCATGGGGATAGCAGCAGTATATGGCACAGGATGAAGCTGGAAGAACCATAACAACTGCCAACAGCAACCAAAGGCTTACTCTACAGCCCTTATAGCATGCCTGTAAGCATTTTGCCCATGTTGATGTGTGAGCTTTTTGCTACAATCCCTATTTCACAGATAACAATAGCAAATGCTGAAGTAGCCTTTTTATCAGCCTTCCCAGGGCTGTCCTAGGACCACAGACTTTGATCAGTTCACCCAACCCTCAGAGAAGACAAGAAAACTGCAACACAGAAAGGGAACAAGGACTCAACCCCAAGCAAGCTCGCTCCAGAGTCCCCATTTCCAACCAGATAGTTCTACGTCCCCTTCTGAGAACTGAGGAGGGATCCAAGGGGCTTGAACTGTAGAAAGAATTTTAGTATGGAGGATGGGTTGAGGGTGAGAACAGACCCGGGTGGACCACTTGGAAGGATGGTGGTAAGTCCAGTGGTGGCAGCTTGGGCAGTGTGATGGCCAAGGGGATTGTGGGGAAGGGATGGATTTGTGACCTTCAGGAGGTAGATGGATTGGAGTTTATCTGGATCAGGGACTGACGGAGATGAATGTGTCAAGAACTTCTCTGGTTCTTGGTTTGCATAACTGGATGGATGGTGCTGCCTTTCCCTGAAATATAGGCATGTGAAGATGAAGGTCATGAGTCTAGTCTCAACCTGCTGAGTCTAACAGGAGAAGTCAAGGGGGCAGTTGACTAACCACCTGGAGCCCAGAGAAGAGGTCTGGAGAGGGGGGCGGGATAGAGAAGTTCAGGTCACCTACCTATCGGCAGGTACTGATGGAGGGGTAGGCACGGATGACATGGCCTCAGAGCAAGTGGAGATCAGGAAGGGAAGGTCTCTGTCCAAACCTGGAGGAGCCCTGTACCCTAGAACAACTCAGAATTGCAAAATGTATTCAAGGACATGAGAAGCCACTTACGACACAGTAGCAAGTAGAAAAGCTGATCAAATAGAATGCCTGGAAGTGTCTGGATGGCAATGTACTCAGTGTACCTTGTGTGGAGGGTGGGGGAGAGTGAAACACACAAACATTAAAAGTGATGTTGGGGGACAGAATTAGAGATGATTTACTTTCTTTTTTGCTCTTCTTATACTCTTCTACATAATCATCTATTCAACAAATATTTGAGCACCCTGATTTGTTTAACTGGTTCCTTGTTGTCGGAAATTTAGGCTTTTCCAAACTCCCTCTGTTATCAATACTGCGATAATGAACAACATCACGTAAATCTCATGGACATGTCTTATTTCTATCCTGTTCAAAATCTTCACTTGTTCACTACAGCCCAAGGCAACAGAATCAAACCTCTCTGTACCCAGGATACCTACTTGCCAGCCCAATCTTCCTTTCCTGTGCCTCCTTCTTTACTTAGCCTTCGAGTAGAGTCACTCTCAAGGCTGAGGCCAAAACCTTAACAAAGAGAAGTGGTGAGACAGAGATCACAAAGCCCCAGATCTCTGGGCCGAGGACAAAAGGAAAAGGAGGTTCAAGGAGGGCAGGATGAACTGTTATCAAAGGTGGCTGAGGGCTAGCCATCAATTCTTAAAGAAGGAAACAGCCCCAAAGAATTCCCAATTTACAACATGTCTGATTCTGTATCTAAGATAAATATATTTGTAATGATTCATACTTTCTGGGAAAGACAGAAAATGACTATCATAAATGCTTATGAAGCAGATGTTTAAGATTACACACAAAAGAGTATTCCTTGGATCTAGACATATGGGGCTTCCCAGGTGGCACTAGCAGTAAAGAACCCACCTGCCAAAGCAGGAGACATAAGAGACATGGTTCTATCCCTGGGTCGGGAAGATCCCCTGGAGGAGAGCATGGCAACCCACTTCAATATTCTTGCCAGGAGAATCCCATGGACAGAGGAGTCTGGTGAGCTACAGTCCATGGGGTCTCAGAGAATCGGACATAACTAAAGCGACTTAGACACGCACACCTAGAAACATAGCTAATTGTTTCAAAACCTGAAGAAAATTAAATTTTACAATATCTAAATTTAAAAAAATGGCTGAGGGTCCAGTGGTTGAGACTTCACACTTCCAATCTGATGTGGGTTCGATCCCTCGTCCAGGAACTAAGATCCCGAATGCCATGCGGCATGGGCAAAAAAAAACACACTAAAAGATAAAAGCCGCGGAGAATGTGTGTGGGCTAAGGAATGAACAGTCTTTCTCTGAGCAGAATGGAGATCACTGGTCGCCACCGGCCTAGTTTCTGGTCTGAGGGCAAGTATCAGAGAGGCAGGAATCGGGGGGAACCAGGAGGAGGTTTTATGGGGGCAAAAGAAAGTTGGATTGGGCACAGGGCCAGAGCAATGGGATGTGCAGAGCAGAGCAGCCTCAGAGGAATGGAGAGCCAGAAATCTGCTGTGTCAGGAGGTGAAGGGGCTCAGGACCACAGGATCCTTGTAAGGTGCTCCGGACAACAACCATATGAAGTTCCTCTCCAGATTGCTGGTGCTTTTATTGCCCTGCTGCTGCTGCTAAGTCACTTCAGTCGTGTCCGACTCTGTACGACCCCATAGACGGCAGCCCACCAGGCTACTCCGGCCCTGGGATTCTCCAGGCAAGAACACTGGAGTGGGTTGCTATTTCCTTCTCCAATGCATGATAGTGAAAAGTGAAAGTGAAGTCTCTCAGTAGTGTCCGACTCTTAGCGACCCCATGGACTGTAGCCTACCAGGCTCCTTCATCCATGGGATTTTCCAGGCAAGAAACACTGGAGTGGGTTGCCATTTCCTTCTCCTTTATTGCCCTAGGTGAGCCAGAAAATTCACAAGGAATAAGCCTCCTGAAAAGACCCTTTGTGTAATAGTGGGTCAACCGTCTGCCTTGATTGCATAGTGAAGGGTTAACTGGGATGTCCCTAAGGTCTCTCTGCACCTAGAATCTCCACTGGAACTGCCCTGTTTCTTGTTAAACTGATCATTTGTTAGGGGAAGCACACTGACTGAAACTGCCCACCCTGGCCAGTAACCATTTGCATGAGTTGTTTTACTACAGGCAGTCCTGGTAAGGAATACGGAACTAGTAAGCCACCACCAACCAGAAGAGTTCAAAAAGAGATACCACATGTTCGACCGCCTCCCAGAATCCTTCTCACTGGCATCCATCTTGGCTGAACAAGTTGCGCACCACCAGGAAGGGCTCTGAGTCAGAATGACTGGCTAAAGACAACCAGGAAACTAATCCCATCACCATAAAACCCGAGACCGTGAGCCATGTGGCAGATCAGTTCTCCTGGGTCCCCTTACCCTACTGTTCTCAGCCTAGGCGCCCTTTCCCAATAAAATCTCTTGCTTTGTCAGCACATGAGTCTTCTCGGACAATTCATTTCTGAGTGTTAGACAAGAGCCCAGTTTTGCGCCCTGAAAGGGGTCCTCCTTCCTGCAACAGTTTCTTGGGAAAACACAGAGAGCTCCTGACCTGGAGATTCTGATGCTGATTCCTGGCACCAGTGGCAAGAAGGACTGCTTCTCATCTATCCTACAAAGTAGGAATTTGAATGTAGACTCATCAAACACACACACATGTATTTCTCTTACTCTTTCTGTAAACAACAATAACAAAAACTACACGCATTCAGAAGACTTGCAATGACAATTTAAAAGTCACTTAATACTCCATGAAATTCAAGCTGGTAAACTGAATGGACAGTGATATTAAAATATTTCATTAGATGCTTTTTATGCCAAATTAAGCTGCTGCAATTATATTGATATTCACAGCCTGCATTAATCTAAAACTATTTTAATACTTTTTCTAATTTAGCATGATTAATTTTTCACTTAAGAACACACTCATTTTCAAGTTTTTGATTGTTTTCCTACTTTGCTGCTTTGACATCTCTTTGCTGGAATATTTAATTCACAGGGATTTGTACTCAAGGGAATGGAGTCCAGTTTTTCAGGGCATTTACTTACCCAGGAAAAAGGTTTTACTCTTGTTTCTCCAATGGTTATTTTCTCAGTGTGGCAGACCAGGCCTTTGACACATTAACTGGAAAGCACTTCAATTTATTAAATATATATCTACAACCTTGAAGCCCAGAAGGCCATTTTTTTTAAGAGATTCCTGAATTGGTTTGCAAGATTAATATTCTGCCTAGTTATAAATTTAGAAGTTACGAGTCTGTGTTTTAAAAACTGAACTAATGTCTTTAATATAATTTTGGCTGCCAGCAGGGGGCTAAAAACAGTGTTCAGGTGGAAAAACAACTGGTGGGGAGATGTGAGAAGAGAACATCTCCATGTTTGCCAGCACGGATAATTTCTCACTGGAAAGTTCATCAGTGGAATCATTAATTCTGTGTTTGTGGAGAATTCGGCTCTTTAAGTCAAAACAAACAGGTCATGTTTGGATTCTTGTTTACAAATAGTTGTTTTTGCATTTTAGCAGTCATCTCCTCATTTCACTTTAATAATAATAAAAAAGGGGTGCAAGTTACAGTGCCAATTTCTTTCTCCAAGATGTACCATGCCATTGTTGTATCCATTATTCAGACAATTCCAATCTATCCAGATGCTAATGTCATTAGCCCATGGAGAACCTTCCGAAATCATTTACACAGAAACTGCCTTTCCATGCTAAATGAAAAATACGCAGCTGTAGTCAGTGGAATTTGAATTACAATCCCACCACGTGCAGGTTGGTTTTATTCCTGCTATTTATTAAGCTGGAAGAAGGTGACGCAGTCAATTACAAAGCTATTACCTGAGCAGTTACTGCAAACTTGTGCCACCTGACAACTAAGATGCTGCCTCCCTGAGAAGAGCTTGCCCTTAATCCCTCTCCTCCATGCCTGCCTGGCACCCTGAGCCCACCTGCCCTCTGTGCGTTCCCACCAAGTGTCCAGAGACAGGCTGCTTCTGCAGAAGCCCCTTTTAAAATAATCTTATTTATTTATTTTTAGCTATGCTGGGTCTTTGTTGCTATGAGGGCCTTTCTCTAGTTGCGGTGAGAAGGAACTACTCTCTAGTCGCAGTGAGTGGGGACTGTTCTCCATTTGCAGTAAACAGGCTTCTCATTGTGGTGGCATCTCTTGTTGCACAGGCTCTAGAGCACAGGATCAACAGTTATGATGCATGGGCTTAGTTGCTTCTGAACATGTGGGATCTTCCCAGAATAGGGATTGAACCCCTGTCTCCTGCGTTGGCAGGTGGATTCTCTACCACTGAGCCACCAAGGAAGCCCTAGAAGTCCCCTCATAAAGTCAGTCTTTGCTGTCCCAGTACTTTTATCCTTAGGATAGGAGGGTCTTATAAAAGTAGGGAGACTTGGAATCATTCCAGTATCCCTCAGATGAACCAAGGGAAAGCTATTTAGATGAATCCTTCCATTTTCTTCCTGGTGGGGACCATTCAGAAAACCAGACGGCTTCCAGTGACCTGCCAGCCAGACGGGGCAGAAGAAATTAGCATGAGGCCAGGCACCCAGGTGGGCAAGAGGCTTGGCTATGCATGAGGCTAGGAAGATCATTCATGGTCACTGGGTTTTCTTTCTTTTTTTTTTTAAGGCCAGGCATTTCTGACATTTACAGGAATAAAAGCATCCAAGGAGGGCTGAGTGGCCTTGGCAGGTGCTGCGAGTGAGGTTTCTGCAGCAACCAAGGGCTCCTTCTCTGATGCAGGGCACATTCTCCCCTCTGTGCCTGCCTGACATGGCATGGAGGGTACTTCCTGCCCTCCCTTTCTACTTGGGGGGCTCTGGGATGATAAGGAGCCCATTGGGCAAGTCCTTTCTCTCTGAGCTGGGGCCCTGCATCAGTAACAGAGGCTGTGGTTCAGCCTCCCCTTGTTCCTGAGAACAGACACAGCGATTCCTGCTCCTACCTTGGCCGGGCATTTTAGCCTGCAGGCTCCACAGCATCCCAGAGCCCCACATTGAGGGTTTTGGAAGTACCAAAAACAGATGCTGGAAGAGGAAGCCTGGCCCGCGGCAGAGGAAGAGCGGGGGTGGAGGCCAGAAGGTTATCTCTGCAGAAACCTGATCGTTTTGTTTATGGTGTTCTGACAACGCTCAGAGCCTCTCCGAGCAGCTGCTCCGCGTACCCAGCTGCTTGACATTCTGCCGGGAAGGTAGCTGCGGCTCTGGAAGGATGACTTGTGTGACATGTGACAGCTTTCGGGGCCTCCAGTCCCCTGGTTTCGCTGCTCTAAGACCCAAGCCATCTGTAGCCTCTCAGTTCTGAAGCTGGGGCCCAGAATGGTAAAACAGAAGGGAGAAGAAAGGAAGCAAAACAGAAAAAGAAGAAAGGAAAAGAGCAGGAAAAAGACCACCTGTTTTGAACAATGAAAAGAGAAATCCCTCTGATGTTAAGCCTCATTCTGCCCCAGTCAATCCTCTATATAGCAGCCGAAGCGATGTTTTTTAAAACAATAAAATGAGGACTTCCCTGGTAATCAATGCAGGAGATGTGAGAGATGTGGGTTTGATCCCTGGGTCACGAAGATACCTGGAGGAGGAAATGGCAACCCACTCCAGTATTCTTGCCTGAAGAATCTAATGGACAGAGGAGCCTGGCAGGCTACAGTTCATAGGGTCACAAAGAGTTGAATATGACTGAAGTGACTTAGCCAGTGATAAAGGCATTGAGCTTCCAATGCAGGGGGTGATGGTTTGATCCCTGGTGGGAGAATTAGGATCCCACATGTCATGCAGCATCATCAAAAAAAATTTTTTTAAAAAGCAATAATGGCTGCCATCTATGCGGTTGCACAGAGTCGGACACGACTGAAATGACTTAGCAGCAGCAGCAATGCCACTCATGTAAAACATATCAGTGGCTCCCACTGCTCCAATGCTAAATTCTAAAGGCCTTAACACAGTCCTTTTGTACTCTGTGCTCCATGTGTACTAACTGGCCTTCAAGCCTGACCTCCAGCTCCCATCCTTCCTCATGCCTCAGGGCCTTTGCACAGGCACTCTTTCTGCAGGAATGCATTGCCCCTTCTCATTGTCCTCCCCACTGCCAATCTCAGTGAGACATCACTTCATCCCTGATTTTCAGATCAGATCAGATCCTCCTGATCTAAGATCTTAGCGTTCCTCTACTTTTCCTTTACAGCCCTAGTAATAGTTCTTTCCACACAATTGAGTAATGAAATCCGTCTCTTCTCCATCAGACTAGCTATGGTTTTTCCAGTGGTCATGTATGGATGTGGGAGCTGGACCACAAAGAAGGCTGAGTGCCAAAGAATTGATGCTTTCAAATTGTGGTGTTGGAGAAGACTCTTGAGAATCCCTTGGACTGCAAGGAGATCAAACCAATCAATACTTAAGGAAATCAACCCTGAATATTCATTGGAAGGACTGATGCTGATGCTGAAGCTTCAATACTTTGGTTATTATCATTTTTTATGTTCAGTTCAGTTCAGTTCAGTCTCTCAGTTGTGTCTGACTCTTTGCGACCCCATGAATCGCAGCACACCAGGCCTCCCTGTCCATCACCAACTCCCGGAGTTCACTCAAACTCATGTCCATCGAGTCCATGATGCCATCCAGCCTCATCCTCTGTTGTCCCCTTTTCCTCCTGCCCCCAATCCCTCCCAGCATCAGAGTCTTTTCCAATGAGTCAATTATTCGCATGAGGTGGCCAAAGTACTGGAGTTTCAGCTTTAGCATCATTCCTTCCAAAGAACACCCAGGACTGATCTCCTTTAGAATGGACTGGTTGGATCTCCTTGCAGTCCATGGGACTCTCAAGAGTCTTCTCCAACACCACAGTTCAAAAGTGTTAATATGCTGAATTATACTGATTGATCTTCAAATGTTAAACCAAACCTGCATACCAGCAATTGACCCCATGGATCACAGTGTATTATCCTTTTTACATACAACTGCATCCAATTTGTTAACAGTCTATTAAGGATTTGTACATCTATGTTTATGAGATATTAGTCTGTGGTTTTCTTTTCTTGTAATATCTTTATCTAGTTTTTTGTGTCAGACAATGCTGGTCTCATAAAATTAACAGAAGTGTTCCACCATCCTATATTTTCTGAAAATGTTTGGTAAGATGAGCAGTGATCTGTGTTCTTAAATGCTTAATAGAATTCACTATGAAATAGTCTTCTTTTTGGAAAGATTTTTAAATAAATTCAATTTAATAAATATAAAGCTATTCAGATTTTCTATTGTTGTTGTATAAATTTTAATTATACTTGTCTTTCAAGAAATTTGTCCATTTCATCTGAATTGCCAAACTTATTGCTGTAAAGTTGTTCATAGTGCCTTCTTATTTTACCTTTAATGTGTGTAGCATCTGTAGTGATGCCTCCTTTTTTATTTACAATACTTTGTGTTTTCTCTCATTTGTTTCTCAGTCCAACTAACTATAGGTTTATTATTTTATTGATCTGTGCAGAGAGGCAGGTTTTATTTTGTTTGAATATTTACAAATTGTTTTTCTATTCATTGTTTCATTGATTTCACATTTATCTTTACTATCACTTTTTTCTACTTTGGTTTTCATTGGCTCTGCTTTTTCTGAGTTTCTTAATGTGAAAGTTTAGATCATTTTTAAACCTTTGTTGCTATGAATTACATTTATTGATTTTAAATGTAAATATCACATAAGTAATTAATGAAAGCATTTAAAACTGTAAATTTTCTTCTGTGGTTTGCTTCAGCAGCATCACACAAATTTTGTTATGTTTTCATTTCATTCATTTAAAAATATTTTTTAGTTTCCTTTGTGATTTTTAGAGTTTTACACTTAGAAGCATGTTAATTTCCAAACATTAACTGAAATTCTAAATTAATCCAAATTACTAAATCTAAATTACTGTCAGAGAAACAATAACCTTGTAAGTTTAATGAAACAGACTTGTTTTCTAGTCTCAAGGTCTAGATTAGTAACTGTTCTAGGTGCAGTTAAAAAGGTGTATTTTTCTATTGTTATTTTGTTTCAAAATGTCAATAAGATCAAGTTGGTTGATAGTGTTATTCAAGTTTTCCATGCCTTTACTGATTTTCTGTCTGTTTTATTCAGTACTGAGAAAGGAATATTAATGTGTTCCACTATAATTGTGAATTTATCCATTTCTCCTTTCAGTTCTGTCACTTTGGCATGTATTTTGAAGCTATATAATTAGGTATACATGCATTTAGAACTGTTATGTCTTCCTGACAGACTAACCATCTATTATGAAAAGTCTTGCCTTGATTTTTAGTGATTGTCTTTGTCCTGAAGTCTACTTTGCTTGAAATTATAATCATTTTCATTGTCTTATGGTTAGTGCTTGGACACTATATCTTTTTTCTATCTTTTTACTTAAAAGTTTTCTGTGCCTTTATTATTAAAGAGTGTTTCTTATAGAAAGCGTGTAGTTAGGTTTCGCTTTTTTGTCCAGTCAGATAACCTCTAACTTTTCACTGAACTGTTTTAGCCAATTATGGTTAATGTAATTATTTATATAATTGGGTTGTCTCTATTATCTAGCTACTTGTTTTCTATTTGTCCTGTTCCATTTTCCTCTTTTTCTTGACTTTTTTTTTTTTTTTTACATATTCCACTTTATCTCCACTATTGATTTGTTGACCATTTCTCTTAGCTTTTAGTGGTTGTTCTTGGATAGTTTGGCCACCTGATGCAAAGAGCTGACTCATCGGAAAAGACCCTGATGCTGGGAAAGATAGAAGGCAAAAGGATAATAGAGTGGCAAAGGATGAGATGGTTACACTCAATGGACATGAATTTGAGCAAACTTCAGGAGGCAGTGGAGGATAGAGGAGGCTGGTGTGCTACAGTCCATGGGGTTGCAAAGAATTAGACAGGACTTAGTGACCGAACCACAACAACTAGGATTTACAGCGTCTCTTTTTAATCATAGTATTCTATCTTCAAATGATTATAGAACTTCATCAATAATGTAAAACTTTTCAACAATATGCTTCCATGTCCCCCGTGCTTTCCTTTGTAGTACTGTTGTACTGGAATTTGAGCACGCTCTGGGAGTTGGTGACAGACAGGGAAACCTGGCATGCCTGCAGTCCATGGGGTCACAAAGAATTGGATACAACTGAGAGACTGAACTGAACTGTTGTCATACATTTTGCTATTATATATTATTATTTGGGGGCTTCCCAGGTGGTGCTAGTGGGTAAAGAACATGTCTGCCAATGCAGAAGACATAAAAGAGATGTGGATTTGATCCCTGGAGTAGGGCATGGAAGAACTGAAAAGAGAAATGGATAAATTCTCCAGTATTCTTGCCGAGAGAATCCCGTGGACAGAGGAGCCTGGCAGGCTACAGTCCATAAGGTCACAAAGAGTTGGACACCAATGAAGCTACTTAGCATGTAAGAAATACTTTTGCTTTAGACAATCATCTTTAAAAATAATTGGGGTGTAGTTGCTTTATAATGTCATGCTAGTTTCTGCTGTACAACAAAGTGAATCCGCTAAATGTATATCCCCCCTCTCTTGGGCCTCCCTCCCCTCTCAATCATCTTACTGATATATAATTCACACATCATACAGTTCACCCATTTAAAGTGTGCACTCAACATTTTTAGTATATTTACAGCCTTGTGCAACAGTCACTATAATCTAATTCTGGAACATTTTTATCATCCCCAGAAGAACTGTATTCCCAGTAGCTGTCGTTCCCCATACAACACACACCCCTTCAGCCCTAGGCAGCTAGTAATCTGCTTTTTGCCTCTATGCTGCTGCTGCTGCTGCTAAGTCACTTCAGTCGTGTCTGACTCTGTGTGACCCCATAGACGGCAGCCCACCAGGTTCCCCCATCCCTGGGATTCTCCAGGCAAGAACACTGGAGTGGGTTGCCATTTCCTTTTCCAATGCATGAAAGTGAAAAGTGAAACGGCAGTCGCTCAGTCGTGTCCGACTCCTCACGACTCCATGGACTGCAGCCTACCAGGCTCCTCCATCCATGGGATTTTCCAGGCAAGAGTACTGGAGTGGGGTGCCATTGCCTTCTCCAACTGCCCTATTCTGGGCATTTCATAAAAACTATATCATATAATATGTGGTCTTTTGTGACTGGTTTCTTTCACTTAGAATAATGTTTAGCAGTTTATCTTTACTGTAGTATGTATTGGTACCTCATTCCTTTTGGTTACCATTTCCTTCTATGAATATACCACATTTCATTTATCAGTTCTTCAGTCAATCAACATTTGAGCTGCTTCCACTTAATGGCTATTATGAATGATTCTGCTATGAACATCTATGAACAAGTTTTTCCATAAACGTGTTTTTATTTCTCTTGGGTATATACATATCTAGGAGTGAAATTTTGGGGTCATATAGTAATTCTATTTTAACATTTGAGGAACTGATAAACTGTTATCTATAGCAGTAGCACTATTTTACAACCCCATCAGCAATGTATGAGCATTTCAATTTCTCTGCATCTGTGCCAACACTTATTACTCTCTGTCTTTTAAAAAAATTATAGCTATCTTAGAGAGTGTGAAGTGGTATCTCACTATGGTTTTGACATCCCTGAGGATTAATGATATTGTTAAACATCTTTCCATGTGCTTACTGGACATTCATATATCTTCTTGAGGGAAATTTCTATTCAAATTCTTTGTCCATTTTAACTATTTTTCTTTTTATTATTAAGTTAAAAGAATTCTCTATACATTTTAGACACAAGTCTTTCATAAGTTCTATAATTTGAAAATGTTTTCTCCTAGGCTGTATGTCATGTTTTGACTTTCTTGACGGCATCTTTTGAAAGAACAAAAGCTTTTAATTTCCGTGAAGTCCAGTCTCTCAGTCTTCTTTTTAATCAGCTGTGTTTTTGGTGTCATAAAAGAAATCATTCCGCAGCCTAAAATTACTAAGATTTATTTCTATCTTCTTCTAAGATTTATATTTTTAGCTCTTATATTTAGCTCTGTGCTCTACTTTGAGTTAATTTTTGTGTGTGATATAAGGCAGGGCCTTAAATCCTCTTTTATGCATGTTGTTTATCCAGTTGTCCCAGAACCCTTTGCTAAAAAGACTTTTCTATTCTGATAATATTGTCTTGGCCCCTTTGGAGAAAATCAACAGACCATAAATACTGAGGTTCATTTCTGGACTCAAGTTTACTTCATTGATCTATTGTTGTTGTTCAGTTGCTTAGTTTTGTCCGACTCTTTGAAACCCCATGGACTGCAGCACAACAGGCTACTCTGTCCTCTACTATCTTCCGGAGTTTGTTCAAATTCATGTCCAATGAGTCGGTGATGCTATCTAGCCATCTCATCCTCTGCCACCCCCTTCTCCTTTTGCCTTCAATCTTTCCAAGCAGCAGGGTCTTTTCCAACGAGTCAGCTCTTTGCATCAGGTGGCCAAAGTATTACAAATAAAATCTGTCACTGCTTCTACTTTTTCCTCTTCTATTTGCCAAGAAGTGATGAGACTGGTGAAGAAAGCTGAGCGCCGAAGAATTGATGCTTTTGAACCATGGTGTTGGAGAAGACTCTTGAAAGTCCCATGGACTGCAAGGAGATTCACCCAGTCCATCCTAAAGGAGATCAGTCCTGGGTGTTCATTGGAAAGACTGATGCTTAAGCTGAAACTCCAATACTTTGGCCACCTCACGTGAAAAGTTGACTCATTGGAAAAGACCCTGATGCCGGGAGGGATTGGGGGCAGGAGGAGAAGGGGACGACAGAGGATGAGATGGCTGGATGGCATTACCGCCTCAATGGACATGAGTCTGAGTGAACTTCGGGAGTCGGTGATGGACAGGGAGGCCTGGCATGCTGTGAGTCACGGGTCGCAAAGAGTCAGACACGACTGAGCAACTGAACTGAACTGAACTGATGAGACTGGATGCCACGATCTTAGTGGTTTTTTTTTTTAATGTTGAGTTTTAAACCAGCTTTTTCACTCTCTTCTTTAACCGCGTTGATCCATATGTCTATCTTTATTGCCAGTACTGCACTATCGTGATAACTGTAGCTTTATATTAAGGTAAGCAAGAAATTGACATTTTTGAGTCTTCGAACTTTGTTCTTCCTTTTCAAAATTATTTTGACTCTTCTAGGTCCCTTGCATTCCCAAATTATCGTTATGTTCAGCTTATCTATTTCTGCAGAGAAGTCAGCTGAGATTTTGATATGAGTTGCATTGAATCTGTCGGTCAGTTGGGGGACCATCTTAATATTAAGTCTTCTGACCCATCAGCAAGGGGTGTCTTTCCATTCATCTAGAACTTCTTCAATTTCTTTCAACATTTTGTAGTGCCCAGTTTATAAGCCTTGTACTTCTTGTCAAAATTTTATTACTAAGTATTTTATTCTTGATGTTATTATAACTGAAATCGTTTTCTTATTTGATTTTCAAATTGTTTATTGCTAGTGCATTGAGATACAACTGAAGTGCTTTGAAGTGTTCCCTTCTCTTCTACCTTCTGGAATATGTTGTCAATGATTTATGTTAACTATTTTTTTAATGTTTTTTTAGTATTCACCAACAAATCTCTCTGACCCTTGGCATTTCTTTGTCAGAAGATTTTTAAACTGCTATCTTTCCTTCTCTATTCAGATTTTCTATTTCTTCTTGAATCAATTACAGTAATTGATTCTTTCTAGGAATTTGTCCATTTCATCTAAGTTATTTATTTGTTGGCATACACTTGTTCATCGTACTCCTTTATAATTCTTTTTATTTCTATTAAGTCAGTAGTGATGTTTCCTCTTTTATTCCTGATTTTAGTTACTTGGGTCTTCCTTCTATGTATCTATCTAACAACCACTGTCTATCAACTATCTATCTATCTATCTGTCTATCTATCATCTCTCTGTCAGGTCAGATAAAGGTACATCACTTTGTTGTTTGCAAGAAACAACTTTTAGGTTCATCAATTTTCCCTATTAGTCTTTTATTCTCTATTTCATTTAAGTTGATCTTTAATATTTCCTTCTTTCTACACACTTTGATGTTAGTTTGCCTTTCTTTTTCTAACTTTCTGAGTTGGAAATTTAGATTATTATTTAAGATCTTCCTTCTTTTCTTGCCATTAAGAGCCATTAAGGGCAATATCTGTCTAAGTTGTGGTCAATTGTTTTCAAAGAAAATTTTAAAAACAAGAAGGAGAGCATTTTATATCTACCTACATATTTATCACTCCTAGTACTCTTGCCTGGAAAACCCCATGGGCGGAGGAGCCTGGTGGGCTGCAGTCCATGGGGTCGCGAAGAGTTGGACACGACTGAGCGACTTCACTTTCACGCATTGGAGAAAGAAATGGCAACCCACTCCAGTGTTCTTGCCTGGAGAATCCCAGGGACGGCGGAGCCTGGTGGGCTGCCGTCTATGAGGTTGCACAGAGTCGGACACGACTGAAGCGATTTAGCAGCAACAGCAGCAGTGCTCTTTATTCCTTTGTATAAATATGAGTTTTCATCTACTGACATTTTCCTTCAGCCGGAAGAACTTTCTTTAATATATTTTGTATTTTTGTCTAAAAAGGTTTTCATTTCATCTTTATTTTGAAGAATATGCTTATTTGAATATAGAATTCTTGGTTGAGGGTTTATTTTTTTAGCAATTTAAAAATGTTTTGTCTTCTAGATTGACATGTTTATGATGAGAAATCAGTAAAAGCTCTTAATTTTATGATGTGTCTTTTTTCTCTGCCTAATTAAAAGATTTCCTCTTTGTTGCTGGTTTTTAGCAATTTGATTATAATACTTCTCGTGTGCTTTTATTTGTATTTCTCCTATTTCAAGTTCAAGTTCATTAAACTTATTGGACCTGTGGTTTTTATAGTTTTCATCAAATTTGGGAAAATCTTGGCCTCTGTTCCTTCAAATATTTCCTTCTGAGCCTGGCCCTCCCCCATCCGTGGTCTGGGTCTCCACTTGGTATTGTTCACTGAGTTTCTGTTACTTTTCTCTTACCGTTTCTTTTCTGGTGCTTTAGTTTGAATAGTTTCTACTGGTATATTTTCAGGTTTACTAATCTTTTTTCTACTGTGTCTAATCAACTATTAAGCCCATTGTGATAGCGAGACTCTAAAATGGTCCCAACAACCTCAACTTCTGTTATCCATCCCCTTGTATAATCCCCACCTCCTCTTTGCAGACATGTTAATTTGCTTCTAATCAAACAAATACATCAAAAGGGATGGGATGTCACTCCTATGGTTAGATTACCATAGGCGCTGACTCCTGTCTTTCTAGTAAACTCTCTCTATTGTCTTTTCAGCTCACATCCTTTTGCAGAAACAGGCTTCTGTTTTTAAGAGGCCCAAATGGCAAAGAACTGAAGGTAGCCTCTGGCTAAAAGCCAGAAATTGAAGCCCTCAGTCCAACATCCACTGAGGAATTGAATTCTTACATCAACTAAGATGGGTACATGTAGATCCTCCTTAAAAAGGGAACCCTCCCTTTTCAACCCTACACTGTTGACAGGAATATAAGTTGGTGCCGCCTATGTGGAAAACAGTATGGAGATTCCTCAGAAAACTAAAAATAGAATTACTATATGATTCAGCAATCCTGCACCTAGGCATATATCTGCACAAAACTATAAATCAAGAACATGCACGCACCTCTGTGTTCACAGCAGCACTATTTATAATAGCCAAGACATGGAAATAACCTAAGTGTTAAGTGTCCAAAAACAAATGAATGGATAAAGAAGATGTGGTGCCTATACACAATGAAATAATGCCATTGGCAACAACATGAATGCAACTAGAGATTATCCTACTAAGTGAAGTATGTCAGAAAGCGAAAGACAAATACCATATGATATCACTTTTGTGTAGAATCTAAATTAGGAAACAAAAACTCTATCTAGGAAACAGAGACAGAATCACAGATATAGAGAACAGACTGGTGGTTACCAAGGGAGAGCAGACTAGGGAGGGATGGGGTGGGAGGCTGGGGTTAAAAGATGTAAGCTTTTATATATAGAGTGGATACACAAGGTCCTATTGTAGAGCGTACAGAACCATATTCATTATCCTAGGATAAACCAGGATGGAAAAGAATATTTTAAACCAGAATGTGTTTAAAATACACATACAAAAAGGAATCACTTTGCTGCACAGCAGTATTTTACACAACATTGTAAATCAACTTCAATTTTAAAAACAGAAGTCGACCCTCCTCACTTGAGCCTCCAGATGAGACCTCAGCCTGACTGGTACATTGATTGCAGCCAATGAGAGACCCTGACACAGCAGACTCAGCTGAATCACTTCTAGAGTTTCAACCCTCAGAAACTGGGAATCAACCTGTCATTTTAAGTTGCTATGTTTGTGGTAATTTTTAATACATCAATATTTAGCTAATACACTCATCTGGTGAACTTTCACTTTAGATATTGTATTTTCCAATTCTAAAAATTCTACTCAGTTCTTTTTTTTTCTGTCTTATGGTTCTCTCCTCACACTGCTCATCTTGTCCTTTAAATCACTGAGGATATTTATAATAACTGTTTTAAAGTTTTTGTCATCTGGAGAATTCCCTGGTGCTCCAGTGGTTAAGAATCCACCTTTCAATGCAGGGGACATGGGTTCGCTCTTTGGTTGGAGAAGTAAGATCCCATATGACACAGAGCAACTAAGCCCATATGCCACAACTATTGAGCCTACATACCACAACTAGAGAGCCTGCATGCCACAACTAAGACCTGATGTAGCCAAATAAGTAAATATTAAAAAAATAAACTCCTTGTCTCCTAATTCCATATCTGTGCTACTTGAGGTTTCATTTCCATTGATTTTTATCCTGAACATGGGTCATATTTTCCGATTCCCTAACCTTTTAATAATTTTTGATCAAATGCAAGGCATTGGGGATGAGTGTGTATTTTGTTGTCTAACTTTAAAGAACATTGACTTTTCTTATGTAAGGCATGCAGGTATTACATGCAGGTCAACCTATTCATTTTGAAGTTTGGTTTTATGCTTTGCTGGGGTGCATCTAGAGCAGTCTTTACTCCCAGGAGAGCTTAAGCCCTATTATTAAGTTGTGAGCCTCTGGGGTTTCTATTGAAGGCCCCAAGTGTTCAATAACATCTCTTCACACAGCCTCTTCCAAAAGTGAACATTTCCCAGTTCTGTATGAGCTTTGAGAATTTTTAGCTTACAGCTTTCAGTGGTTGTTTGTGGACCAACCTCACAGAGTTTCACCTTATACACACTCAGCTTAATATTTAGCCAAAGACAGTGGTGGCGGGGGGGGGGGGGCTACTTTGCAGATTTCTGACCTCTTTCTCTGTTTATCTCTCCACTTTCCAGTACTCTGTTCTACAAATTACAGTTTCCTTGACCTCCCAAGCTCTGAGGTCCATCTCCTCAAGTCAGCTAGACCACCATGTTCTGCTTGGCCACCCACTCCCATCCCCATGCTACTGGAAACGGCTCTGTCCAGAAAGCCAGAGTTCTTATCTGTATAGTCCCCTCAGGTATCCCAGTCCTGCACTGTTTTCCAGTGTTTGACAACCATTGTTTCATATTTTTTGTCCAGGGTTGTAGTTGGTTTTGTTGAGGTGGGAAGTTTGCTATTAATCTTTATCATTTCCATTAAAGGTCTCTGGGTATTTTTAGAGATGAACAAGAGGAAATAGGATTGCCACTTGGCTCCATCCTTGGATTCTTAAACATTTTACAGATGCTCGGCTGGCTTACTCATGTTGGGGAGGGGAGGGGGGAGGCAGATATATCAGAAATACTCCTCACTGGCTGGGTCATAACCCCTAAATCCCAAATCCTCATTAGCAGCACTCCTGAAAACCCATTCCTATGCCCTCTCAGCAAATAACTTGCCAGTGTGAGACAAAAAAACCTCAGTCCACCACAGATTTATTTATTCTGTGGGTTGCATCAGATTCCCTTTGTATAAAGTGATGTGATTATAATTTCTGAACTAAGACCCTTGACCTGATGGTAGGTCTAGATATTTGAACACAGGAGGGGGTGGTCCCAGGAGACCTTGTGCATCTTAGGCATTTGGCCAAAGGGACCATCTTTGTCCCCTCTTAGAGGCCCAATCCTCACTGGATCTCCAAACAGGCTGATATGTGGAGTCAATCGCGTGGGAAGGTTTTAAAAATTACAAATGCCCAGGTCCCATCCCAGACGACAAATGAGAACCTTGGCAGCCCACGGTGATTCTGATGCAAAGCCAAGGATCACTCTGTCTTCTTGTATCTTATGAAGCCAAAGGACTCTCAGACATGGAAGCTGGTGGAAATGTCGGCAAGTCATCCGGAATCAGCCCTGGGGGCACGAAGGTCACTAGACTTCAAGATGGGGAAAGACTGAGCTCTCTGAATCACAGTAATTTGAAGCAGAACAGAAACTTCCTATTTGGAGAAGGTTCGGGCCAACTTCCTCCCCCTCCCTCAGCCTTTCCATTTTGTTGATAAAGAGACCAACCCCCAAGGGATTAAGTGACATGCCCAGTATCCCTCAGCCCAGGGCCAAGACACCCAACAACTTCCCCCACTGCCTCCCAGACCCTCCTAAAATCCCATGAGTGGCCTCTTATGGCTCTTAGAACAGAATCCAGAATTCTTGCCACAGCTGAACCTCCATGCAACCTGGCTCCAGGCCCCACTAGCCACACCTCGCACCACCCTCTCCCTGTCCACCACTCCCCAAGCACACAGGTCCTCTTCTGTCAGAGAAAACTAAGGTCCTTTCCAGCCTTTGGGCATCATGCTGTTCCATCTGAGAATGCCCTGCCCAGCTCTTCACAGCAATGGCCCTCCATGCTGAAAGTCATGGGTTGACTGTTTCTAATTCATTTGGGCCCCTGGACCACCGAAGGCCAGGCATGCAGTCATGTCCAACTCTTTGCAACCCTATGGACCATAGCCCACCAGACTCCTCTTTTCAGGGGATTCTCCAGGCAAGAATACTGGAGTGGGTTGCCATGCCCTTCTTCAGGGGATCTTCCCAGCACAGGGATCAAACCTGTGTCCCCTGCATTGCAGGCAGACTCTTTACCACTGAGCTGACCCCAGAGGCCAGGGCCTGCCCTTTCTCTAGGGTTTGTCACCCTCACCCCTTGCCAGGGGGGTTCTGAGGTACTTACTTCTTACCCCCACCATGTCTGTCCCAACCCCACTAAGATGGGGGCTTCGAGAGGGCAGAAAATGTACGTGATTTCTACATCACTGTGTCTCCAATGCCCAGCCAAGTGCCTGGCATAGTGGGTTTATCATAATGTTTCTTGGATAGATAGATGGATGGATGGATAGAAGAATTATGCAATTAATCAACAACTAATAAGTGACCAAAATCACTTTGTGTCTAACCTTCCAAATGCTAGGGAGGCAAAGAGCTTCACTTGGACCTGGCAGGAGAGTGTCTGGGATTTAGGGTCTCAGGCTCTATCTGTGGTGAACCCCACAGGGGCGTCAGCCAGAAGACTGGCCAGCATGAGGTTATAGTCTGAACACACTGATGCCAAAAGGCCAGACACCCTGGTGCCTGGCAGGGCCCCGGTTTCCCCATGAGTGAAGCGGTATGCATCCTTCCCTCCGCTGGCAAGCGTGTGTCCATTCTGCAGACCTGCCTCGGGGCAGGCCTTTTCTCTCTTCCTTCTGATGGGTCTGCATGAGCAAGAGAGAAGTTTAGATTCACCAGTTTGCACTCTGAAACAGTGTGGGAGCTGGGCTCCTCCACCCATGGGCAAAGGCTTTAATATTTAAGCTAGAAGCATCAACCAAGCACCACTGAAAGAAAAGAGCTCAGTTTTCTTGTATTTTTCTCTCACATGCCCCTCCAATCCCCAGCCACACCATCAGACAAGACCTACCCTCCCTACTGCATCACTTCCTAAGTTCCTGTTTATGAGGCAGAGCCTGCTGTGGGGCCAGCAGAAGAACAGAAGCAGTCTAAATAATGAGCATGCTTATTAACAGTCATCCAGGGCCCAGCCTCTTGGTTAGCACAGGATAGTCCTAACACTGCCCAGCAGAGATACAGTAGAAACCACATTTTAAATTTCCTAGTAGCAATGGTAAAGCAGTAAAAAGAAACTGGTGAAGCTAATTTTAATGATGTATTTTATTTGGCCAATATATTTAAAACATCATTTCAACATGTAATCAATAGAAACAGGAATGGGTTACTTAATATGACTTTTTTTTTCATGCTACATCTCAGAAACGCAGTGTGTGTTTTATACATCTAGCATGTTGCAGTCGGGACAACTGGTGCTTAGGGACAGTCCAGGGGTGGCACGTGGGTCCTGGATGGGACCACACCAGGGAGAGTCCAGCTGCCCACAGGTGGCAACTTTGGCACCCAACCCAAGCTGCCTGAGAAGGTACCGACAGAGAAAACAAGAAAGAGCTTGGCAGCCCGGCTCCCTGGTCCGCGCAGCCCCCTTCCTGCCCTGCAGGTGCGGGTGCCATGTTCGTAATCGGGCAAACCCAGCAGAGGAAGCCACACTGCTGCTCGGGGCTCCCTCCAAATACTTGGATTAATTCACTTGTATTTATTTGCTTTTTATAAACAAAAGTCAGACTTAATGCATTCCATTCATCATGAGGAAAGGGCAGTAATCCTAAGGGGATCTGTCAAACAGACGCTCTTTCTGTAAACAAATAAAAAGGTGACTGTGCAGGAAAGGAAAATTACACTGAACTGAAATCTGGCAATTTTTTTTTTGCCCCTTTTAGATCCATAAGCCAAAATATTGCTAAGGCTTTTTATAAACAAAGATAATGAGTTGTATAATTTATGTAAATTAAGTAATGCTGCCGCATTTTCTAAAAGTAACATAAACTGCATTATTTATTTGACGTGCCTTTTGGAGTAAAAATAATTATAATTGGATATTATACCTAACAGGTTTCTCCCATTGTTTTCTTATTAGTATTTGTGGTTTTGAATATAAAACACAGAATCACTGAGTTCACTGCAGGTGTGACTTTCCTTTTGTATGCATAAAGCCAAGAATGAGCTTTTGAAAAGATAGGAGTCAGATCAGGGCTCTTGACCACAGCTTTTGTGCCCCGAGGAAACTGCCCTGAGGCCTGGGCATGGCTCTGTCAGCAGGGGTTTTCAACTAGCGGGGGTGGGGGTGGGGGGGTACCAGTTTTTCGGCAGCCTGTGGGATACAGCTGATGTCATTTTCATTGCCTGACATCTTCCCATCTTCGCTATTCAAAGTATGATTTATGACCAGCAGCATCACCACCACCTGGGAGCTTACTCTGAACGCGGCATCTCGAGGCCCCACCAAGACCAATGGAATCAGTATTCCCCGGGGACTTGCATGCACATTAAAGTTTGAGAAAACCTTTCTACATCATTTGCAGAAAAGACCCAGTCCCTCCCTCGAACCCAGTTGCAGGAGACAGACCTGCCCTCAGGAAGGCACAGGGCCGGGTCCCCCAAGTCTGACTGTTCCCGGCATCCACCCACATCTCCCCTTGCATCTCGCAGATATTGTAATCAGCAGTACATAATCACACCCTGCAATTCTTAATATTATCATATTAGGAGCATTAAAAATGCAAGGAAGGATAATTAAGCAAAATAAATTAAACAAGGATCTTGAAATACGCAGCCTTGGAAATACTTTCACTGCCTAAATGCTTGCTAACATCTGTTAGCCTCTATCATGCTTGCTAGCCTTTTTCTGATAGTCAAAGCACAAAATACGATCAAATACCAAATGTAAATAGCTCTGATTCGTAACCTTGTTTATGCAGCAAAAGATGGCCCTAAGGAAGAGGCAAGAACTCTATTGAAAACCCATTGATCTTTGGAAGGGCTGTCTTGTTTGGGAACAGAGGTCGGGGGTCCCTGCTCCCCCTACTGCCCATCCTCCCACTCATTCAGTACCAGGGGCAGGGGAAAACAAAGCAAAAGCATCACAGCCCGAAAAGGAACGGAGGGTAATTTACTGAATTTATTTCATCTCATCTCCCTTAATCATGTAAAAACAAAACCCAAAAATGTTCTACATTCTGGTTTGTGTCCAACACAATGTGCAAACTAATTGAGTGTAAAAAGCGTTCCTTTGCATTATATCAGTTAAAGTAAGTGTAACAATTGCTCTTCCTACCCCGGAGCTCTGTTTCATTCCTGTTTTTGTTATAATTCAGTCCATTCACAATATGTCATTGCAAACACTATTTGCAAAAGAAAGTATAAAAAACAGATTCTTTATTTCTTAGTGCATTTATTTTCATTTCCCTTCTCCAGCTCTCCACATTTATCCCAGGCTTCCATCTGGAGGGCTTAAAAAAGTTATAGACGAAGATACTATACATAATGAGGCGCATGCTCATCTGGTATTTAGCCCAGAAATTTTTATTGCCAGGTGTTGTGAAAGGAAAAAAATGTATATATATGTGGCCAAAATGCCGTGCTGCTTTGCATTCCCAAAGATTTCATATCATGTCTGAAGGTGTTCATTTATTTGGGAGTGGGGCAACTTGCACGGGCTTCCCAGGTGGAGCTCATGGTAAAGAACCTGTCTGCCAGTGCCGGAGACATATGACACACAGGTTCAATCCCTGTGTTGGGAAGATCCCCTGGAGGAGAGCATGGCAACGCACTCCAGTATTCTTGCTTGGAGAATCCCATGGACAGAGGAGCCTGGCGGGCTACAATCCATGGGGATGCAGAGTCAGATACAACTGAAGTGACTTAGCACACAAAGTGTGAAAGCATCCATCATCCCTTACTTGCATGGGATTTACTTAACCGCCTCTGGGGAAAAGGCAAATGTGACGGTTCTTCAAGCCAGCAGGAGGCTGCTGCACTTAACCCACACTCCGTGGGAATGTCAGGCTCGAATCAATCACCAGGCAGACCACCGCCCCCACTGGGAACCTGAAATTGATGGGTTATCTCTCCTCCACGTTCACCTCCGTCGTTTGGGAAATATAAACTGAGTCCCCATAGTGCTCGGTGCTGGGGAGGTAGAAGCTGATCTGCAGACAGAGAATCCAGAGCATCCTCCAAACCACCATCCTCTTCAGAGCAGCCCTGAGGATGTAGGCTCCAGGAGCAGAGAATCTGATGAGAGCAGGGTAATCCAACCCTGCCCTGCTGTAAAGAGCCGGAGGAAGCCTCATTATACCTACCCTTAGGTGGGGGCTAGTATTTAAGACTTTCAACTATTTCCCAGCAATTAAGAAATTAAAGGTCAGCAACAAGCTCCTTTCCTCCTGGACTGATTAGTCCGGTGGAAAGTCAAGCAGATCCTGTTTGTGAGAAATAACTGCTGAGCAGTTCAGGGTGGATTCTTTGGGGAAACTGAACCTAATACGGCATCATACTGACAATCAGGTCTAACTCCATGTATAAAAACACACAGCAAAATGGGGGAGGTTAAATAAAATTTCAGAGTTGGGGCGTCACACCAGAGAAAGTGCTAAGCGTGTGTTTCGGCTGCACTGCAGTGCTCGGAAGGAATTGGGGAAAGACAGGCATCTTAGGATTTCCCAATTTCATCTCCCATAGTCTCCTATGGAAAAGATTATGGTATTTAACCATCTGTCTATTATTTTGGAAAGAGAAAGAGGTCATGGAGTATTCTGAAACTCAAGCTATCAGACAATGCTAATACCTTTGAAATATCACCATAAGGCAGGCAGATTTGTCATCCTTGCTATGCGTCACTTGGGAGTTCCTCCTGCCTGGTCTGTCCTACACTGAATGCTGGACGGTCACACCTATGCTGCCTTCAGCAGAGCCTGCTAACCCTCCCTGGCTCCCCGTCACTTGAGAAGGGACAGAGTCCCAGGGCTTCCCACCTGCTGTCCTCTGCACAGATGCAGCCCACCAGATAAGCCTGGCTGCCCAATAGCTTCTGAAAGAATGGGGTCAGGGTAGCATTCTAAATTCCACTGGAGCTCTGAGGTCTCATAGGCATCCATAGTCCCCTCCAAGATTTATCAAACCACTGAGGAAATTTCAAGCAAAGGGGGCGGTACTGTGGTCTCCACCAGCATCTTGTGTGCTAGAATACTTAGACCTCAGCTGAGCTTTTCAGCATTAAGAATTAGAAATGGATGGACTTCCCTGGTGGTCCAGTGATTAAGTATTTGCCTTGCAATGCAGGGGACACAGGTTCGATCCTGGTCAGGTGACTAAGATCTCACATGGCACGGAGCTACTGAACCCAAGAGCCACAAGTGGAGAATCTGAGTGCCCCAACTAAAGAGCCCACGTGCCACAACTAAGACCGGATGCAGCCAAATAAATAAATATTATTTTTAAAAAAGAATTAGAAGTGGGAAGACAAAGATGCGGAGATTAAGGGATTGTAAACTCTGAACACTGAAGAATAAAAGCAGATCATCCGTAAGGAAAGGATGGAAGGAAGCAAAGGGAGGGAAAAAAAACACAGCCACTTGGTTAGAATTTATGTTTCCGTAAGTGAAACATTAGGATTCTTGTACGAAGAAATTATTGATACGTGTGTTCCCTTAAGGAAGCCTTCTCAGGAGGCCCATTCCAGATTTAATAATAATCCATATTCTTCCCCTGAAATGGCAAACCAAGTCTCTGATTTCCTTATCACCTTCGCAGATACATGAATCATTAGGCTGCAAACCAGCAGTGGTTCCGTTTATCACATGCCACCTCAAATATTTAATAAAATAAATTCTAGATAATCAATTCGGGAAGAGTCAACATTTCTTACGCTTTTGTAATAAATGTCTACCTCTCGCATTCATCAGAAACCTGGATGTAAATCGTGGCAGTCAAGATGAAAGAGAAAGAGCCCTGTTTTCTCGTGCTGTCATGTAAACACTTAAACATGGACAAACAGCATCTGCACCCTCCCCACGGCCTCTGTTCCGGGGACATGCTGGCACATCAAACATGTGCAGGCTGCTTTCAAGGCACTTCAAGCCCAAGGACGCAGGCAGTAGCGCCTTTCCCTCTTCTGTGAGATCCTTCCTCTAACCCACCTGGTCTCAGCAAGGCCACACGCCTTTGGCTTAGCTGTCCCTGGACAAGGGATCTCAGCACATCACCGGGACTTGCCCACCCTCTCAGCAGTACCATGGAGCAGAGCCTTGGGCTCATGGGAGAGACAGGACTGGTTCCCAGTTTTCACCTCAAGCTCCCCTTTGCAGGAGGCTCTTCCTAGTTTCTTTAGACGGAAGACAATTATCCTATGTCACATGAAATAAGCGGAATTGTCAATAAAAGTCAAGAGAAAGGAGAGACCCTAGTTTCACCAAGACAAATACAACTAACAATGCTGGCATGTTATGCAGAAAAGTGTTAATTACTTGCAGAATTATAAGCCAAGTAGCAGAGACATTAGTTTGCTGACGAAGGTCCATCTAGTCAAAGCTATGGTTTTTCCAGTAGTCATGTATGGATGTGAGAGTTGGACTATAAAGAAAGCTGAGTGCTGAAGAATTGATGCTTTTGAACTGTGATGTTGGAGAAGACTCTTGAGAGTCCCCTGGACTGAAAAGAGATCAAACCAGTTAATCCTAAAGGAAATCAGTCCTGAATATTCATTGGAAGGATTGATGGTGAAGCTGAAACTCCAATATTTTGGCCACCTGATGCAAAGAACTGACTCATTGGAAAAGACCCTGATGCTGGGAAAGACTGAAGGCGGGAGGAGAAGGGGACAACAGAGGATGAGATGGTTGGACAGCATCACCGACTCAATGGACATGAATTTGAGCAAGCTCTGGGAGTTGGTGATGGACAGGGAAACCTGGTGTGCCACAGTCCGTGGGATCGCAAAAAGTCGGACAAGACTGAGCAACTGAACTGAACCATGAATACCATCAGGTCGCAAACGTGAATCCTAGGATACACCAGTGATCGAATTTAAGTCTGTGAGAGGATTTGTGGCAAGTCCTTCATCATTCCTCGCCCATCTCTCACAAGTGTCCAGAGCCCCTCCTATTTCTTTTAGAACCTGCTGCTGTAACCTTGAACAGAAGTCCGTGAAGTACACCCGCGGTCCAAATCCGGCCCTCAGCCTGCCTTTATAGATAAAGTCTTATTGGGACACAGTCATATCCATTCCTTAACTATGTAACCTATGGCTCCTTTCATGTTACAATAGTTGCCATGGAGACCTCTGAACTGCAAAACCAAAACTGTTTACAGGTTTCCATGCTATCCAAAAGGAAAGTATTTCTATGAAAACTTTTGTAAGTTGAAATGGTGTAAAGCAAAGAAGCAATTACCTTAGGACACATCTAGCTAACAAAGACACAAAATAAATGGAGATAAAGCAGAGATGCTCAGATCCAGGTCACAGCTCTGGCAGCTGAATCCTGAGAAGCTGTATGTGGTTCTGGGGGAAGGAGTTTGGTGGTGCCACTCCCATCACTCAGGGTACCACTTTCTCTACAATGGCATCTGCGAAACCAACGCTGAATGCTATTTTTGCCTTTTTTTCCTAAAAGTGAAATTGTCTGGATTTCTTTTGGCTAGTGAAAACAGGTGCTAACGTAGGTCTTTCGTAAAAGTGATGCAGCATAAAAAGAACTTCTGAAAATCAGGGAATTCCTGTACTGTCCAGCTCTTCACAAAATAAATGCATTCATGTTATCCATTCATTCCAAAAGTTTTTACTGAGCACCAACTGTGTACCAGGTACCATGCCAAGCCCTGGACCATAAAGGGGACATTGGATCAGTGCAAGAATGGGCTACTTCACCTGGAGGAGAGAGATCGGAGCTGATGCTCGGTCATCAGCAGCCTCTCTGTGTGCTCCATGTCCAGAGATCCGCTGTCTACCCACTTAATGGCCAAGGGCAGAATAAGGACTAATAGGCTCAAACACCAGAGATTTCAGTGAGATATCTATAAAGGATGCTTAGAGTCAAGTAACGAATTACCAGATGAACTTGTAAAATCTTCCTTTGGACATTTTTCTTAAGATAAGATTTTAAAAACTACCTGCCTAGGACTGAGTCACCAAGGGAGGATCCCACCAACAGCAAGAGGATGGCACGTGTCAGTCTTTTTCCAAATCCACAGGCCTCTGAATCATGGCGGGGGCGGGGGGCGGTTTGTGCATGCATGCTAAGTTACTTCAGTCACGTCTGACTCTGTGCAACCCTATGGACTGTAGCCAACCAGGCTCCTCTGTCCATGGGATTCCCCAGACAAGAATATGGGAGTGGGTTGCCACTCCCTTCTCCAGGGGATCTTCCCCACCCAAGGATGGAACCTGCATCTCTTATGCCTCCTGCATTGACAGGTGGATAGTTTATCACACCAAAGGCAGGTTTGGATTCAACAGAACTTGGGGCAGGACCTGAAAGTCTACCCTTCTAAAGGGCTCCAGGTGGCCTGATACTGCTGACCAACGGCCCGCATGTGGGGGCCAACAGCCATGTGAAAACATAGGTGTCTCTGCTGGTCTCGGCCTTTGCAGGAGTTTTTTGCAACAAGAAGGAAAGGCAAACCCTGAAGGGCACACAGCACTTCGAGGTGTTAGAATTAAGAAGAACAAAGAGGAAGTGCAAAGACATTTCATCTGTCTGGAAGAAAAACTCCAGATCAGAAAAGGGCTCTTTTGTGAAATTGCCTGCTTTATGGTTCTAACCTTTAGTCCAGGGAGGGTAAATGTAGAGCAGTTTAGCAGCCACAAACTCCAACAAACACACATGAGAAACCAGGCAACCAGAGCCAGCTACCATCGAAGCGGCCTCCACCCTCCACTGCAAAAGCTGTGTGAATAGCTTCTCTGTTTCTCATTTATGCAGTAATGCTTCTCTCTGCCCCACTCCTGGGAGCACAAAAGCCCTTCACCTCATCTTTATTTCCCCATGGTTTTTGCTGGCCTGTGGGAAGTGGGCAGACAGAGCAATGGGGGCCCTATTACTCTGCAAGCCACAGACCTTCTTCCCTTTGACAGTTTTAACTAAAGAGGGGCCAGGTGTGACTCTTCTAGGACAAGGCTGGTGATTCATGCTCTCCTAGCACAGAGAGCACTGTCCCACTGGATACAAGCTGCAGTCACCGATGACAGAAGTAAATTTGCCCAGCAATGTGAGGGAATTGAAAGATGTGCAGAAGATCAATAATTTACTATTCAGTCAAGCGAAGGCCAGAGATATCCTTTACCCAACACAAACAACCAAATCTGGTCATTTACTGAGGGGGGTAGCAGTTAGGATATATATCATGTTCTTAAAAGGCACCCCCAGCCACCAGATGAGGCCATAAATTATGCTTACAAATCAAGGCTGTGTGGCCCGGCTAACGTCTAACTTTGTGCCTGCCAAACGTGGAGGCCCAAACAGAGGCAGGCCCTGGGTGAATTTTGACAGTGGTATTCAAGGGTTTCTGTTCTAATTGAATATGCTAAAATTTCCATTCATGTCCTTGTGGGCTAATCTGCAATGATATTAAGGGACTGTTATGATAATAATTAAATACAAGCTCGGCATACCAAGTTGGCATTCTGCAGCTCCACCTTCTCGGGGAGTTTCTAGTTCAATAAGGCTGTGATCAAGTTTAAAAAGGGAACTGCAAAATATTTTACATGTTGTCATCTACCAGAGATATGAGGAAGGCAAAAACTATAAACGTGTTCCTTCAAAATCTTCCTGGCACCTTTTTCACTAACAAGTTGCTTTCTAAACACCGCTGGCAGGAGGCCTGCCTTCCTCCAGGCAGTGGTCTGTAAGGGCACGGGACTCAGGCTTCCGCAGACCTACTGGGAGAGGAGGCACCTGGGACTCACTTCTCAGAGAGGGCAGGAGGGGCCCCAGGCTGGCAGCATGTGGGTTCATCAGCTAACTAACTGCCAGGAAGTTCTTATTCCCTAAGCAAGGGCCAGTGTCTATTCTTGTTTTTCTGGTTCCTGTATTAATGATGTGTCTGGAGAGAAACCAACCCAATTCCTCAAGTCTTCAATGAGACCAATACCCAAGCAGCCAAATCTCTGTCTGCAAAGATGCCCAGGAAACTGCTCTGATGGCGAGAGGGTAGCCAGACAAAATACAGGACTACATGTGAGTTTCAGAGATGCACCAGATAACTTTTCAGTAAAAGAGACTTCCCTGGTGATATAGTGGATGGGAATCTACCTGCCAGTGCAGAGGCCACAAGTTTGATCCCTGGTCCTGGAAGATTCCACATGTCATGAAGTAACTTAGCCCGTGTGCCACAGCTATTGAGCCTGCACTCTAGAGCCTGGGAGGGAAGCCACAAACTACTGAAGCCCAAGCACCCTAGAGCCCGTGATCCACTAGAAAAGCCACCACAATCAGTAACCCATGCACTGCAATAGAGTAGCCCCCACTCACTGCAGCTAGAGAAGGCCCGAGCACAGCAAAGAAAACTCAGCACAACCAAAAATAAACAATTAGTAAAAAGCTTTAGTATAAGTATGTCCTAAATATTGCAAGGAACATACTTGCATTAAAAAATCAATTTTTGTTTAACTCAAGTTCAAATGGGACTGAGCATCTATATCTCATCTATGTGTGTGTGTGTGTGTGCACTAAATCTGGCAACCCTACATGGGGAGAGTAAGCACACAGACCCTATCACCATGGTAAGAATATCCTGTAGCTTCAGGAGTAATGGAAATGAGTAGTTCATCCCAGGAGCAGATAAACATAACATGGAAATATAAGAGGCTCCTAAAAGACTTGGCTGAAACCAGAGCTAACACAGGTCATGCAGGGTATTCAGAGTGTTGAGGATGAACTCCCAACCTTGGAAGTGGATGATATCCAGGTCTTCTGCAGCCCGGGGTGGCCCGATGGAACCAGACTCCTGGGCTGGAGGCTCAGTGAGGTAAGAACTCTTTCCACTTGACTGGTTGCAGTCATGAGGAAGGGCTGACCAGTGACCAAAAAGGGGCCCATCACTTCTCCTAAAGGGTTTCCTGATCCCCAGTCTTGACTTTGACCCAGGCTTGTGTGCTCAGTACTATATCTTAATATTTTCATTCCCAGGATTCTGTGGACCAAGAACACATCTGGGGATCCAGGTTCTTTGGAAGTCAATGAAGTATAATGATGAGGAAACTGGGAATTTGAAAGACAATTTCCCAGACAGACCTGGGACGGTATGGTATCTTGACTCTGATATTAACCAGCTAGTGTATTCTTGGATACATTTCTTTGTGTGCCCAGTTGCTCAGTCATGTCTGACTCTTGACTCCATGGACTGTAGCCTGCCAGGCTCCTCTGCACATGGAATTTTCCAGGCAAGAATACTGGAGTGGGTTGCAGTTTCCTACTCTAGGGGATCGTCCTGACCCAGGAATTGAGCCCATGTCTCCTGAATTGGCAAGGGGATTCTTTACCACTCTATCATCTGGGAAACCCTCATTTATTTACCTCCAGAAAATTAATTACTTTGTCAAAAATGAAGATCATGGGACTTCCCTAGTGCTCCAGTGGTTTTAAGAATCTGCATGCCAATGCAAGAGTCACGGGTTCAAACCCTGGTCCGGGAACATTCCACATGCCATAGAACAACTAAACCCATGTGCTGCAGCTACTGAGCCCACGCTTGCTAGAGCCTGTGCTCTGCAACAAGGCATGCCATCACAAGACGCCCGTGCACCACAACAAAGAGCAGGCCCTACTTGCCACAACTAGAGAAAGCCCACACATGACTACAGAGACCCAGGAGAGCCATAAATACAAATGAGGATCATGGCAGTACCTGCCCATGCTGGGTAGGGATGCTGCCAAGTCACTGAATGAGATGGTACTTGCCAAGTGCTAGATACAGGAGCAGGTATTCACTAGATGGTCACTAAATGATGCACAGCATCCTTGCTGTTGAGTCATCGGGTGGCTATGGTCAGGAAGGAGGGAGCCCAAGAAGAGAAGTAGAACCAGCACCCTGGTCAGGCCTCCGTGAGCTGGCAGACTGTGAACAGAAAGGGTGCTCTGGCCACTTCAAAATGTATCTGGTTTATGTTATTTATTAGTTAAAAATTTAATTATATGAATTGGGTAGGGACGTGCCACCAGGGATGCTAAGTAATTAGAAATTAAGGAAAGACTATGGACTTGTGTTCCTGAATTGATTCCACCAAAACACACCCAGGTAACAGGAAATTAAGTTTAATGTCTGCACGTGCCAGCAGAATGTGGCACAAAAATTCAGAGGATTAAAAGGCAGAAGAGAGCCCCGGGAGGCTCTCCCAGCTGCCATTTGACAGACTAGCTCCCGGGGCTTCCCTGGTGGCTCAGTGGTAAAGAACTCATCTGCCAAGGCAGGAGACACGGGTTCAATCCCTGGTCTGGGAAGACCCAACATGCCGCGAGACAACTAAGCCCATGAGCTGCAACTGCTGAAACCGACATGCCCTACAGCTTGTGCTCTGCAACAGGAGAAGCCACCGCAGCAACTAGAGAAAGCCTGCGTGCAGCAGTGAAGACCCAGCACGGCCACATGGAAATAAATAAATCTTCAAAAAAAGGGACTGGCTCCCTGAACTGGAGACAGTCATAAGACCAGATACCTTGATCACAGCTCTCAGAATCAGATAGGAAGCACGGATGAGACTGGTCACCCAAGACCTGGGTTCGATTCTCAGACATGTGACCAGCAGGGATAAAAATACCTGCTGTGACTGAATGGCAGGGCTGGGGCGAGGCTCAGAGGAGGGGGTACCTGTGAAGCCGGGTGGTCCTTCAGCAGATCCCCCTGCTAAGAACAAGTCTCCTTGGGTGACTGAGGAGAACCTCTCCTCAGACAGAGAAACAAGTTTGTCCCCAAACCATTTCTCCATGGCAACAATCACCACACCATACTGAAATGATGGTTTCAAGTTTCTGAAGGTTCCCCAGTAGGATCCTCTGTCTTACTTGCTTGTCTCTATCCTCTCCGCATCACCTCGTATCTAGACACCAGATAGAGGCATTAAGTATCTAGAAAATCTGATGTTTAGTCACTAAGCTGTATCCCACTCTTTGTGACCCCATGGACCCCATCAGACTCCTCTGTCCATGGGATTTTTCACAGCAAGAATACTAAAGTAGGTTGCCATTTCCTTCTCCAGGGGATCTTCCTGACCCAGGGGTCAAACCTGTGTCTCCTGCATTGGCAGGTAAATTCTCTACCACTGAGTCACCAGGGAAGCCCGATCTAGAAAATATACTTAATATATGTTTATTGAACTGGACAGAACTCATATAGACTCACAGCGAACACTTCCTCAAGGGAGGTGCAGATGGAGCACTGTAGCAATTAAAAACAGGGGATAATTTCCTCTGGCTATAGAAGATCAGAGAAGATATGCTGGAAAGTTCAGAAGTTATTAATACAAGGCTGGCTAACACAGTCGATGCAGACATGGTAAAAAGAGGTTCTGAGCAAGGAACTCTTTATACAATGTAGACCAGTGGGCGCATGACAGGTCTGAAGAGGAATGGGATGAGATAATACATCCACAGACCAAAGCCACACGATCATTTACAGAAAGAAAAAAAAAATCTGCATTCTTTTTAAAAACACAGAGTGCCAACACAGACTCATTTGCCCCTTCCTGAGCTTCTGCCACTCAGCTGTTTCATCAGTCAACTCACTTCCTCCTTATCTATTCATTGCCATTTCCCAAACCTGATTTGGGCACCATACATGTTTGTGGCTGGCTATTTTAAATATTTCCCATCAGCTGCAAGCAAGATACCTATTTATCTTATTGCTACAAGCAGAGCTGAAATGATCTGGCATCGCCACGAGGCAGACAGTTATTTCATGCCCTGCTAATTCCTAACGCGGTAACTACAATATTGCTCCTACTTTTAAAAGAGGTGCCTTTTTTTTTTCCTTCTTAATATGTGGCCTAAGTGTCCAAATAAAGAACCTCACTTCTAATAAGGCCAAGTCCAATAACATAACCTTGCCTACCACTCCCACGTTCCAGATGGGGCATTGAGTTTTCAGGCGTTCAGTTGAGAAGTCAAAGCAGTTTTCCATTCTTTCAGGCAGCACAAACAGGTCAGCAAAACAAAACTCTCTCTTTACTGCTGAAAATTCCAATCAGAGGTGATGGCGGGCCTTTCTGCTGGGCGGATGGTTCAGACGAGGGGGTTCCTTTCCACCTCGGAACAGGCTCGGGAGGGAGGATGTGTTTGTGCTACCCACGGTCAAATCAACAACCTCTGGTTCAAGTCAACAGCCCACTGGTTCTAAAGGCAGGATGTCTATGGCAAGGAACACCTTGTGACCAGAGCAGAGAGAGCCTTGTCCCCAGGGGTTGGGCATCTGGTGTGCAAAGGGCTGGAAGAGACGCTGACACGTTGTGAGTCTGGGCACCTGTTGCTTTAAATCATCTTAGCTATTTTTCAACAGCCTCTGTCTCTGTCCACTGATACTCCCCACCCCTGCCTTTCTGTCTCTGTCCACTGATACTCCCCACCCCTGCCTTTCTGTCTCTGTCCGCTGATACTCCCCCGCTGCCTTTCTGTCTCTGTCCACTGATACTCCCCCCTGCCTCTCTGTCTCTGCCCCCTGATACTCCCCCCCCCGCCTTTCTGTCTCTGTCCCCTGATACTCCCCACCCCTGCCTCTCTGTCTCTGTCCACTGATACTCCCCCCCTGCCTCTCTGTCTCTGCCCCCTGATACTCCCCCCTGCCTCTCTGTCTCTGTCCACTGATACTCCCCCCCTGCCTTTCTGTCTCTGTCCACTGATACTCCCCCCTGCCTCTCTGTCTCTGTCCACTGATACTTCCCCCCTGCCTTTCTGTCTCTGTCCACTGATACTCCCCCCACTGCCTTTCTGTCTCTGTCCACTGATACTGCCCCCCCTGCCTTTCTGTCTCTGTCCACTGATACTCCCCATCCCTGCCTCTCTGTCTCTGTCCCCTGATACTCCCCCCTGCCTTTCTGTCTCTGTCCCCTGATACTCCCCCCTGCCTCTCTGTCTCTGTCCCCTGATACTCCCCACCCCTGCCTCTCTGTCTCTGTCCCCTGATACTCCCCCCGCCTCTCTGTCTCTGCCCCCTGATACTCCCCACCCCTGCCTTTCTGTCTCTGCCCCCTGACACTCCCCCCTTCGTCTCTGTCTCTGCCCCCTGATACTCCCCCTGCCTCTCTGTCTCTGTCCCCTGATACTCCCCCTGCCTCTCTGTCTCTGTCCCCTGATACTCCCCCTGCCTCTCTGTCTCTGTCCCCTGATACTCCCCCCTGCCTCTCTGTCTCTGTCCCCTGATACTCCCCACCCCTGCCTCTCTGTCTCTGTCCCCTGATACTCCCCCCTGCCCTGCCACTCCCTGGCCCCTCCAGCACCTAGTGCTCCGTGTCTAAAAGTCTGCTTAGGCACCTCTGTGCCCTCCTACCCAGCCCTCAGGAAGCCCCAGTTGTGAGCTTGATTTTTTTTTTTTTTTGTCCCCACGAGATGGTGAGTGTTCTTGATGACATTACTGCATCTTCAGTACCTTTCCCAGTGATGGTGGGTAGAAAGTATTCAACAGCAGGCTGATGAACAAAGGGTATGTGCTGGACTTGACCCAAAACCCTGCCAGAATGCGAGGGCAAGTGCTCACACGGTAGAGCCAGGCAGGTCTTGGCTCAAGTCCCAGCTCCACAATGATTCAGGGTGGGATGTGGAGCAAGAAGCCCTCTCAAGGCGCCATCACTTCATCTGTGAAGTGGGTGTAACAGTGTGTATCTGGCATGGATGTTTTGAGAAAGGTTGAGCGAGATAGCATACCTGGCATATAGGAGATTCATAAGCCTGCAGCCAGGTGTGGCTCCTGGTATGACAGCAGTCCCCAAACTTTTTAGCATCAGGGACGGGTTTTGTGGAAGACAATGTTTCCACAGGCCAGGGAGTGGGGTGGGGATGGTTTGGGAATGATTCAAGCACATTTACTTACTGTGTCCTTTATTTCTACTATTATTACATCAGCTCTGCCTCAGATCATCAGGCATTAGATCCCGGAGGCTGGGGATCCCTGTGTGATGGGACCCCCTGTGTGATGGGACCCCAGCAGTAAGGGTGCTGGGAGGTCGACAGCCTGGATTCTGAGACACTGGGCACTTTCAAGAGAGAGGTGTGCAGACAGGGCTGAAGACAGCCAGAGAAGAGCACCGTGAACTTGAAAAGTGCTCTTCTAGCTCAGCTCGAAGAACATCTCCCTGGGCTGACTTCACCCAGCACATCCCAGCCGTGGTGTGGCGATCCCAGGGGCACGGGGTCATGAGATGTACCTCTCTGCTCTCCAGGAATACACCCCACCTCCCTGCCAACAATAGCTTGTCTCCCCCACCCAGGCCCCAGGTAAGCAGGCGTCAATCTACCTGGTGAGCAGGACCCGTTTTAGGCAGGCCTGCTGAGATTTCATCTCACGAAACATTGACACCACAACCACATTCTTTTTTCCTCCCAGCCAACCTCTGTCATCCCTAGAAACCTTATCGAGCTGGCTTCTCCTTGGCTTACAGACAAGACAACTAATCATGGACCTAAGAGCTCAACAGCCTCCAAAGCAGCTGCCCCCATCCTGGGCCAGGATGAGAAAATCAATGTGCCTCTGAATCGCTGTCTGTGCCGAGGGCCCCAGCCTCTGAGAACAAAAGCATCCAGGCCTCAAGCAGTTCTGTGAACAGGGCTGGAAGTTTTCCTGGCCTGAGGGAAGGCTTACAGCAAGTGATGTGTTAAACGGTGGATCCAAATATCTTTATCATGCCCTTGAACAGAGGAAACTGGGCGGGTGGTAGAAAAATCACAGCCCCAAGACCCGAGCAGGGCTGTCTGCCTCACCCAGCAGTAGGGGTAGCTGGCGGGTACCATGTCTGGCATGATATAGGTACTCAGTCAACAGAAATGACTGGATTGAATCCAATGAAGAAGAAAGTAAAAGTGTTAGTCACTCAGTCCTGTCCGACTCTTTATGACTCCATAGACTGGAACCCGCCAGGCACCTCTGTCCATGGAATTCTCCAGGCAAGAATACTGGAGTGGGGTGCCATTCCCTTCTCCAAGGGATCTTCCCAACCCAGGGATCAAACCTGGGTCCTCCTCATTGCGCGCAGATTACCATCTGAGCCATCAAGAAGGACTGAAAAAGGAAGAAGGGCCCAAACTGGGAAGCCCCTCCCCTTGTGAGATTCCAAACCCACCTATGCTCACATGGCAGTTTCCCAGATGCAAAGGACCACCTGCCTCCTGTCCCTGCAAGGACCACTAGGCTTCATCACTGGTCTAGCTCAGAGCAAAGGCAGGAGAAATGCCACTCACAAGTGGGACTTGTCTTGCCAGAGAAGCCTTCCTTTGGGACTGTTTACAAATCCTGCCCAGGGTAGACAATCCACAGCAGAGAACTTCCATGAACACCAGAATGAATGAGCTCATCCCCATGAGTAACTGAGAACAATCCCAATTCACACTGAACGGGGTACCTTCTTTCACCTAGCAGCAATGAGAGGCACAGAAGAAACGGTCTTTCTCAGTGCTAATGGGAGGGCAGTTGGCACAACCACTTGGAAGCAATTTGGCCATATCCAGTAAGATTGAGGGGCTTCCCAGGTGGCACTGGGCACCTGTCTGCCAATGCAGGAGATCCAAGAGACGCAGGTTCGATCCCTGGGTCAGGAAGATCCCCTAGAGGAGGAAATGGCAACCCACTCTGGTATTCTTGCCTGGAAAAATCCCATGGACAGAGGAGCCTGGTGGGCTACAGTCCATGGGGTTGCAAAGACTCAGACATGACTGAGCAACTGAGTAAAACTGAAAATTCTCAGACCCTACACCCAGCAATGCCAAGTCTTGCACAAGCAGGCAAGGATCATAACATTGACCCAAACATCATAATGTTGGAAAACTGGAAAGAATCCAAAGTCTACCCACCAAGTAGGGTCTCAAATGCTCCTAAGCTGAATACTCCAGAACAGTTCAAAGGGATGAGGGACTCTCAGAATCACATGGCTAAATGAGAAAGGTAAGCCAGGAAACACTATGGAAGTTAAGACACACAGTCCCAGCCAACTGTAAGACCTTAGCTTACAGGAAGCTTCTTCCCACCCAGGAAACTTCTCTGATTATCCCAGACCACTCTGAACCCTCCGGACATGCCTCTTTAAAGCTCAGCCTTCCATACTGCTCAGAACTGTTAGTGACTTTTAGGTACGTACATGGCTACCTCCTCAATTTGAAGGCGAGTTCTTGGAACACAGAACACTGCTCCTATTTTCTCAGTAGACACCACAGGGCCCTCCCTGCACAGGATAGGGCCACAGGTAGGCGTTTGCTGATCAACTCAATGGGACAGCTCCCCAGACTCATGGGATCAGCCACCGCATCTCATTGGGTGAGCGCCTCACTCTCACTGTGGGGTCTCACTGGGGGGACTCACTCTCCAAGAACCTGAAAACACACCCCTTGTGATGCTGCCAAGGCTCCTCCAAGCCAGCCTCCTGTTACTACCTCCCCCCCGTTACTACCTCCCCACTGCCACTCATGCCTGGAAAGTCATGGAAACCCACCACCACCTTGTCCATCCATCCCCTTCCTCAGTGGTCTGAGGGTCCAATCCACCTCCCCGCCACGTCTACACATTAGCCTGCAGGTAAGGGAGCCACAAATAACTCCAAACATAAATGTGGCCTAAAAATACCCATAAATCATTCTGATTCCATCCAGTGATGATTCTAATTTACAACACGAAGGAAGAAAATGAACACTGGGGCTTTTTTTCCCCTGAGCTTTGGCTGCTGCCAAGCCAGAATCCCACCCCACTGTTATTAACACTTACAACCAGAAATTCCAGAGTTACATAGCATGGAGATGAAATCTACCAGATGCCTGTGGGCACAGGGGCTGAGGGCCATGGTTTGGGTGTGAATTCTCACAGCCTGGGTGGCCCTTAATTAGGGGCTCCACCCACACTTGTCACTTTCTACCTATCCCTTCATCAGGGGAGATCAGAGCAAAGTCCCGCCTTCCTCTGGTCCCCTAACAATGGCTAATCTGTTTGCACAATCACCAGCCACAGTCCAGGAGTTGGGTCTGGAGCAGCCTGTTGAGGCAATCTGCATTTGAATGTTCTCTGCAGTCACTTCTTTCTGGGCTGTGCAAGCAATGAACCCAGGAGAACAGAGGGAACTGGGGTTTCTCCTACCCCAGCTTTTTCTTTGTTCATCACCATAAAGCATTGTTATTGGGTGTTTTTAAAAAAATGCAAAAGCATAAAACAAAAGTTATCTCTCTCTGTGGGGCAATATAATAAAAGCCATTGGATGCTATTTTTAACAGCCATAAAAGCACATGATTAATATAGAAAAAGTCGTAATGACAAAGTGCGTCACAAAGAGCATCAGCGTGGAGGGTGAGCCGTTGAACTCGAGTGGGTCCCCGCCATCAATCCTGATACACTGGAGGACCCGAAGTGCCAGTGGACTCCGGGAGGCCCCTTTCTGGCCACTGTGAAATCCCAGGTGGATCGCAGCCAGCTTCTGGTCCTGGTCCAAGACAGAAGCTGCCAGACTCCTGGGGAAGATCCTTTACGAGGATCAGCAAGAAAAGCAGAGAAGTGGGTGCTCTCACTAACTTGCAGGCCAAGACGCACCACGATTCAAGCTCTCTCTCTCCTGCTATGACACGTGGCTCGGCCCCTCAAACAACGGAAAAGAGGAACAAGGGGACTGTCTCCATGGCTCCCTAAGGGTGAGAACACGCGGGGTCAGGGTGATACCAAGGAAACCAGACCATACCCTGTCTTCCCGCAGGCCCCAAACTGAAGTTGGCACAACATTCCAAGATGTTCTCTGCAGCGCCCACCTCTGCCCCAGCCTTGCAACACACCTTGTTAGCCCATGTAATGATCTTCAACATCTGTAAGCTCCCCGAGGCTGCAACACCCAGAGGGAAACAGAAGGGTCTGTCAGTAGAGGGAGGGAAGACAGGTTCTGGTTGGGGGCCACTGGTTCCCAGGGGACACGTTCAACTGAGCACCACCTGCAGAGGAAGATGCCACACACAGCTCCCCATTCCCTCACAAACTCTCAAGGTGGCTCCTTGGGATCTGCAGGAACCTTGCAGATCCCAGTGTATATGCCAAGGACTCTCAAGAATCAGAAACACCCTAGTTAAATCTGATTTCATGGAAATCGTAAATGGAGACTATTAGGGTAAGAAGGTAGGAAAAAAGAGAAACAACAAACGGGGTCTTGGCAAACAAAAATGCCTTTGAACAAGAAGGGGCTGGCATCAAATGACCACAGAGCAATTCCATCCTCTTGCAGCCTGGAATTGACATTCATGGAACAAGAGAGCTTTTCTGTTCTTTACCTCCACTCCCTGGACCTTCAGTTTCATGTGGTCCTCTCTGGTCGTTTTGCCATCTTTCCTCTTTTTCCAGCAATACCCATCTTTCCTGTATTTCACTTTCTTCCTGTTGTAGAGGATCATGGAGCCATTCTGGGGTCTGGAAACAACAAATGGTTAAGTTACCAAGAGAACCAAGCAAGAAAAAAAATTTATGAAGAAAGATATCATAGACCAGTAAAAGTCTCTACAGAAAAGCAATATTCCACATTTGCTGGAACATAATTTTTCACCTTTTATTGCAGCTCCCTGGATTAACCGTGTTTTACAGCCAGCCAAAATTTGCTTGTGGATTTGGTACCTAATGAATTAAATGTGTCAATGATAGGCTTAAAAAACATCCCCTTAGTAATATCCACCGTCTAATCAGGATATACGATGTGGGGGCCTGAGCTCTGCCCTGAAAAGCAGGAAAAAAGAGAGAAAGCAAAAAAAGCCGGGGGTGTTGTCGCAGCCTGCAATATCTTATCTCTTGTGGAAAGATTTTCTGCACATCTTTTAATCCATCACCCTACATTAGGAAATAAATAAGTTTAACGCAGACACTAGATGACTATGTTAAACGCAGACCAGTGGAAGAACTAGACGCCGAGGCCAGATGCTCTGATTCATTGCCTGCATTTAGATTCCTGCTGGATGGGGAAGAGCCCTGCAGCACTTCTTCCCAAGCAAGCTAAGTACCTGATTTTTTCCCATTTGGGCTTCAGCTGTCAAAGGGCTCAGTACCGCCAGGTAATCTGTCTATTCTGTCCACGACCATAGTAAGTTAGAAAAATAGTTACCCACATGCTCATGCTAAGAGCGGAAGGGCTGTTCTCTGTGCCCTTTAAAAAGAACAAAGAGAATTTTCCTGAAAGACCTCAAGTATCAACCACAGAGAGCAAAAAATGTTTACACTCATCCTCAGAGCCAAGAAGAAAGTGAAAGTGTTAGTCACTCAGTAATGTCCCTCCAGGCTCCTCTGCCCATGGGATTTCCCAGGCAAGAATACTGGAGTGAGTTGCCATTTTTTTTCTCCAGGGGATCTTCCCAACCTAGGGTTTGAACCCAGGTCTCCTGCATTGTAAGCAGATTCTTTACCATCTGAGCCACCAGGGAAGCCCCTCATAGCCATTGCCTTGACATATTTTGGTTTGGGGACATCAAGGAAACAAAGAACTAAACTCTCCTGGCAGCTGAGGGCAGGTGTTGTGGCAAACCTTCCAGAATAAAGTTCCAGTAGCTGTAGCCTGGAACATCCTTCAAGGAAGATGCCTCTGAAAGCTACAGCACACGGTACACCCACCCTGGTCAGCTCAGTGTCCCTCTCTACCTGAAGGCTCTGCACAGGGAAAGGAAAGGCCAGTGATCTGAGCACCCAGGGGACCACAGAGGTCTTCTAGCTCCCTCCTAGCCAGTGTGAGACAGCTCCTGACACAAACAGGGCAAAGCAAGGGCTTTCCTCTTTTTTAATTTAATTTAAGTTTTATTCCTTAGCTGCAAGACATGGCATGTTGGATCTTAGTTCCTTGACCAAGGATCGAACCCACACCCCCTGCAGTGAAAGTGTGGAGTCTTAACCACTGGTCTGCCAGGGAAGTCTTTTTTTTTTAAATCAATATGTTTTTTATTGAAGCATAGTTGATTTGCAATGTTGTGCTAACTTCTGCTGCACAGCAAAATGATTTAAGTATACATACATATACCCTGATGCTAGGAAAGATTGAAGGCTAAAGGAGAAGAGGGTGGCAGAGGATGAGATGGTCAGATAGCATCACCAACTCAACAGCCATGAATCTGAGCAAACTCCAGGAGACAGTGAAGGACAGGAAAGCTTGGTGTGCTGTAGTCCATGGGGTTGCAGAATTGGACAGAACTTAGCGACTGAACAACATATATGTATGTATATATATCCATATATATATATATATAAACACATGTACATTTTGGGGGGCTTCCATGGTGACTCAATGGGTAAAGAATCACCTGCAATGCAGGAGCTGTAAGAGATGCAGGTTCAATCCTGCCTGCAATGCAGGAGATGCAAGAGATGCAGGAAGATCCCTGGAGGAGGGCACAGTAACCCACTCCAGTATCCCTGCCTGGAGAATCCCATGGACAGAGGAGCCTGGTGGGCCACAATCCACGGGGTGTCACAGAGTCAGACTCGACTGAACATGCATGCATACATTTTTAAAAATACTCTTTTCCATTATGGTTTATCATAGGATATTGAATATAGTTTCCTGTGCTATATAGTAGGATCTTGTTTATTCACTCTCTATATATAAAAGCTTACATCTGCTAACTCCAACCTCACACTCCATCCCTCCCCCACCCCCCTCCCCCTTGGCAGCCACCAGTCTGTTCTCTGTGCCCAGGATTCTGTTTCTGTTTCATAGATTCCTCCTGATGCAAGCTGGCTGCTGTTTCTGTGCTGCAGTAGAGGTGAGGAAGTAGGCAACCAGTCTTCCCTGGGGCCCAGGGCAAAAGCCTCCATCCCATTCTTTTCTTTTCTTTTGAACTATGGGCCATTTCACAATTGGGCACAGACCACTGACTATTGATCTCTTACTATTCCATTGTCTGTAGGGAAGAAAAAAATCACTCTAGGGTGACAGCGGCTAATTGTAGTTCCCACCCAGCCGGGTGGTATCGTTCAGCGGCCAGGTGATGACTAACCAGCGACTCCATTGGAAATTACAGACTTTCAGCAGTGACTCCCAGCACTTCATTGTTTGCCGATCACTGTGCAATTGGTTTGTGTCAGTGTTGGTTTCCTCCCTGAAGTCTGCACCGACTAAAACAATCTGGAAACAGCTCGGCACGCTTGTCACAACCTGTCAGCTGATGATATCTGTCTTGCTCTTACCAGTCTGTATTGAAAACCTTACAGTTCTCTTTCATTTCTGAATGGCAGGAAAGCTGGAATCCGGGCCCCACTGTGCCAAGCCCTTTCCACTGCAGCCCTGTTCTCATATTCAGAGAGCCAGCTCCCTAAAAGACCCATTAGAAGGACCCTGAAGTCCAACAGCTGCACTTACCCACTTCCCAAGGACTAAGCAAAGAAGACATCCCATCAAATAGATGGGTGCTGCTTGTCTTGTCCCCTCCAAAGAAAAACAAAGACACCCACGAGAGTGTTTCAGGGACACCCTCCATCCCAGAAAACTCATCTGTTGGAGAAGATGTGACATTAATCCTATCGGCTTCTAGTGAGCTAAGACAGGATTTGTGATTTGTTCTGTCCTCTTGGTCTTCCTAAACATGGTCAATGACCCTCTGCAGTGTCTTCAGGCCAACTGTCCCCAGATCATAAATGGTATGACCCAGAGAGAGTGGGCATCTGCAGATACCATCACATCCACAGTCAGAACCACAATAGCACCCACTGAGGAAATCTGCCTTCTGGTGACCCGCCCTTTGCTTTCTGGAAGGGTGAGGGGCCCTGTCATCCAACACTTCTGGCAGGACATAATCCCACAGGGAACCTAAGTGTCCAACTTAAATGGCCTTAATAAATGGAATCATCATTTTAACTCGCAATAATGAGCAACCTAATAGTGTTTAATCCACCACTCTGATTTTATTAGAACTTGCTCTGCTCTGCGTGATGGGGAAGGTCCCTCCGCCCACAGTTCACAGGTCCTGAGGACAGAGAGGGAAAGCCAGAGGGCTGCAGCGGGGCTCATGTGCCCCCCCATTGCAAAGAGAATGGGGCTTCCCTGCCTCCCAGAGAACACTCAGGAGTAAAAGATGCAGGGGGGAAGATCCAAGGAAGGGGTGGAGGCTGGGGCACTACTCTGGGGGGAAGGAGAGGTGGGCTAGACCCCATGAGAGGGGTCCCATCAAGAGAGAACTATAGTAAGTTTCATTTCTGCCTAAAAGGGAGCACCCACTTGAGAAGAGCAAAGAAGTGGGAATGGATTTGAGGACAGAGGGTGATGCAACTGCAAGGAAGCTGCACGGAAAAATCGATCCATTTTGTCTTTTATGTTACCAGCTCCCCGTGAGCACCAGCTCTAGGGGGAGCACGCCATGTGTGGTCTAGGTTTGCTTCTGTTTCTACATCTACAACTCCATCTGTGCTCAAGTCACTCAGCCATGTCTGACTCTTTGCAACCCCGTGGACTGTAGCCCACCAGGCTCTAGGTTCCATTGAATTTTCCAGGCAAGAATACTGGAGTCGGTAGCCATTTCCTATACCTGCATCTGTATCCATATCTGCCACATCTGTCTCTCCATCCCTGTCTACATCTATACCTATATCTATGTCTACACCTATGTCTGTTTCTGAATCTATGTCTACGTCTGTATCTGTATCTACATATACTTCTTTATCTATGTCATTTTTTTCATCCTCATGGCAACCCTATGAAGTAGCTACTATCACCATCCCCAACATAAAGATGAGGAAATCAACTCTTTCTAGCCAGAAGGTGACCGAGCAGGAGTTCCTTGGAATCACTGTGACTCTAGAGCTTCCTCTGAGGCATAGACTGAGGGGCCAGTCCAGGTTTGAATCCTAGTTCTGCCCTACTGGCTGGGGGGAACACTGATGCCCTGAAAGCACCCCTCATCCAGCAGATGAGGACTTGGGGGTTTCCTTCCAGGCTTCCTCACTTCCTGTTTGGGTGGAATAATATGGAAGCCATCCAGACCTCCTTGTAAGCTCCAGTCACCCACAGTGGTGACTTGCAGGGGAAAAGTACCTTTTTTTGGTATGCCTCCCCTTCCTCTCTCACATGCAGATTCCTCCTCCAGTGTTTCCTGGGACCACCTCTCAAATAAACTGCCTGTACTGAAATCCTCATCTCAGGAGCCCCAGCTGAGAGACACTGAACTAACAGTGACAGTATAAGAGAGTCTGGGAAAAACAATCCAAGTCCTCCATGGCAGCAGGGAGGGGAACATCAAAGGAAGAAAGGTGAGCATCCAGGAGCTTCATTCTCACCAGGGAGGTTTCTAGGCAAGAAACCTTTCAATCGGATAAACCTATCTAAAGGGCAGTAACAGAGCTGCAGACACAGAGAACAAACTTGTGGACACAGTGGGGGAGAAAGAAAGTGGGATGATTTGAGAGAGTCGACCTGAAACATATACATTACTGTATGTAAAGTAGATGGCCAGTATGATCCAGGGAACACAAAGGCAGTGCTCTGTGACCACCTAGAGGGCTGGGAGGTGGGAGGGAGGTTTAACAGGGACGGGACATATGTATACCTATGGCTGATTCATGTTGCTGTATGGCAGAAACCATCCCAATACCATAAAGTAATTATTCTCTAATTAAAAATAAAATTAAATTAAGAAAGAAACATTTTAATCTAAGAAACTAATAGTTAGCAAAGCCAATAATGCTCTGTGCAATATAGTAAAAAGATTATGAGATCAATGGAAAGACTGTTGCAGATCATCAAACTAAAGAAGTAGGTGTAAAATTAAGATACATAATCAGTAAAATAGATATATGCTTATATAATAGCTTATATGTGTGTGTGTGTGTGTCATATACACGTACCCACATGTGTGCACACACACAAATAAGACAGGAGTGTCGGAAGTCTCCATTAATTGAGAGAAAAAGAAAATTAAATACCAAGGCATACATTTAATAAGAAATTCCCAAAACCTAAGGAGAAAAACTATAAATATCAAAAAGACACAAAAGTAGTTTTCAATAAATGAAGAAGAGTAACATGTTCTTGGTTAGGAAGCGTGAGGATCATAAAAATGTCAATCTTCCCAAAGTTAATTTATCAATGTAATGTAATGGAAACAAGAATCCCAACAGAGTACTTTTTCTATGTCTAGAAAAATGTATTATAAAATTCATCAGGAGGGGAAAGAAACACCAAAGAGAGCCAGAAAAACTTCAATAAGGAGGACTGAGGTATACAGGCCCGTCCTAACAGCTATTAACACATTCTGTAAAGCCTATATATTTTAAAAAGTATGGAATCATCATACAAATAAATAGCCAACAGAACAGAATAGAAACTCCAGAAATAGTCTCACTTATACACGCAAATTTAATATATAATAAAGGAGGCATCTCAAGTCAGTGCGCAAGGGAGACTGACTTTTTAATAAGTGATGTTGGCATGTGGCGGAGAAGGCAATGGCACCCCACTCCAGTACTCTTGCCTGGAAAATCCCATGGACGGAGGAGCCTGGCAGGCTGCAGTCTGTGGGGTCGCTAAGAGTCGGACACGACTGAGCGATTTCACTTTCGTTTTTCACTTTCATGCATTGGAGAAGGAAATGGCAACCCACTCCAGTGTTCTTGCCTGGAGAATCCCAGGGATGGTGGAGCCTGGTGGGCTGCCGTCTATGGGGTCTCACAGAGTCGGACACGACTGAAGCGACTTAGCAGCAGCAGCAGCAGTTGGCATGTGGAAAAAGAGAAAACTGAATGGATCCTTCACACCTTACAGTGACATAAATTCCAAATGGACTAGAGATTTAAATGCAATACTTTATTTTTTTGGACTCCAAAATCACTGCAGATGGTGATTGCAGCCATGAAATTAAAAGACGCTTACTCCTTGGAAGGAAAGTTATGACCAACCTAGATAGCATATTGAAAAGCAGAGACATTACTTTGCCAACAAAGGTTCATCTAGTCAAGACTATGGTTTTTCCTGTGGTCATGTGTGGATGTGAGAGTTGGACTGTGAAGAAGGCTGAGCTCCGAAGAATTGATGCTTTTGAACTGTGGTGTTGGAGAAGACTCTTGAGAGTCCCTTGGACTGCAAGGAGATCTAACCAGTCCATTCTGAAGGAGACCAGCCCTGGGATTTCTTTGGAAGGAATGATGCTGAAGCTGAAACTCCAGTACTTTGGCCACCTCATGCCAAGAGTTGACTCATTGGAAAAGACCCTGCTGCTGGCAGGGATTGGGGGCAGGAGGAGAAGGGATGACAGAAGATGAGATGGCTGGATGGCATCACTGGCTCAATGGACGTGAGTCTGGTGAACTCCGGGAGTTGGTGATGGACAGGGAGGCCTGGCGTGTTTCAGTTCATGGGGTCGCAAAGAGTCAGACACAACTTAGCGACTGAACTGAACTGAACTGAACTCTAGAAGAAAATGCAGGTGAATTTCTCTAACCTGAAAGTGGAGAAAACTTTCCTAAACATGATTTTTAAAAATCTAGTAACAATATGTGAAAGGTATATCTGATCACATAAAAATAAAGCTGCCAGACTGTTTTCCAAAGCAATTGCTTTGGAATTTTTTTACAATTTTACATTCCCGTGAGAAAAATATGAGAGTTCCAAAGTCTCCCCACCCTCCGCAACAGTTGGCATTGTCTGTCTTTTGGATTATAGCCATCCTAGTGGGTGTGTGGTAGGATTTTAATTTGCATTTCCCTAATGACTAATGATGTTGAGCATCTTTTCATGTCCTTATTAGCAATTCATGTAATTTCTTTGATAAAATGTCTATTTGAATCCTTTGCCCATTTTTAATTTAGTTGTTTGTCTTCTTCTTTTTGAGTTGTAAGGGTTATTTACATAAAAATCTGGTTACAAGTCCTTCATCAGATTTGTGATTTGCAAATATTTTCTCCCAATCTATGATTCTTCTTTTTAAAAATTGTTTCTTTTAAGGAGCAAAGGGTTTCAATTTTGATGGAGTCCAACTTATCAATTCTTTCTTGTATGAATCATGCTTTTAATGTCATGGGGTTTCCCTGTTGGCTCAGATAGTGAAGAATCTGCCTGCAATACAAGAGACCTGGGTTCGATCCCTGGGTCAGGAAGATCCCCTGGAGAAGGGAATGGCAACCCAGTCCAGTATTCTTGCCTGAGAAATCCCAAGGACAGAGGAGACTGGCAGGCTACAGTCCTTGGGGTCACAAAGAGTCAGACATGACTGAGCAACTAACATTTTCACTTTAGTGTCATACCTAAGAATGTTTTGCCTAATGCAAGGTTGCATTTTCTTCTAAGAGTTTTATACTTTTACCTCTTACATTAAAGCCAATGATGTGTTTGAGTTCATTTTTGTGTACAGTGTGAGGTAAAGGTCTAAACCGGTTTTGGGCACATGCATATTCAATTGTCCCAGTACCATTTGTTTTTTTTTTTTTTTAAAGGACTCTCTTTTCCCCCACTGAATTGCTTTTGTACCTTTGTTGAAAATAAATTGACCATAAACATAAGGTTTTATTTCTGGACTTCATATTCTACTCTACTTTTTATCTTTATGTCAATACTATAATGTCTTGATTGTTGCAACTTTATAGTAAGTTTTAAAGTCAGGATATAGTCCTCAAACTTTGTTCTTATTTCTCAAAATTGTTTTGGCTGTTCTAGGTCCTTAATATTTCTGTATACATTTTAAGATTAGTTTTTTCTTTCCATTTTGTCAATGAAAAGAAATCTTGAAATATATACAGAAATACAACAAACCTAGAATAGCTAAAATTTTTGGAAAAAATAAGAACAAAGTTGGAGGACTTATAGTAAAAAATATTTCCAAATTATATGACCAATGAAGGGTTAATACCCAGCATATAGAAATAGCTCATACAACTCAACATCAAAAAATCAAAAAACCCAATTTAAAAATGGGCAGATGACCTGAACAGACATTTTCCAAAGGAGAAATACAGATGGGCAATGGGCACATGAAAAGATCTCAATATCACTAATCATAAGGAAAATGCAAATCAAAACCACAGTGAGATAGCACGTCTCACCAGTAAGAATGATCATCATCAAAAAGAACACAAATAACAAACGGTGGCGAGGATGTGGAGAAAAGGGAACCCTTGTGTACTCTTGGTGGGAATGCAAATTGATGCAGCCACCATGGAAAACAGTATGGAGATTTCTCAAAACACTGAAAATAGAACTGCTGTATGACCCAGCAATTCCACTCCTGGGTATATAACTGATAGAAAACAAAAATACAAACTCAGAAAGATACACGAACCCCAATGTTCATAGCAGTATTACTTACAATAGTCAAGATGTGGAAACAACCCAAGTGCCCATCACAGGTGGATAGATTAAAAAGATGTTGACTCATGTATATGTCAGTCACAAAAAGAATGAAATTTTGCCATTTGCAGGAACATGCATGGACTTGAAAAGCATTACACTAAGTGAAGTGTTAGACAAAGACAAATATTGTATGATATCACTTATACATCAAATCTAGAAAATGCAACAAACTACTGAATACAATAAAAAAGAAGCAGACTCACAGATACAGAGAACTACTTTTAGTGGTTACCAGTGAGAAGAGGGAAGGGGCAAAAGGCAATATAGGGGTAAGGAATTAAAGATTCAAACCATTATGTATAAGACAAGCCATAGGGATATACTGTACAACACATGGAATATAGCAAATATTTTATAATAATTTCAAATGGAGTATAACTTTTAAAAGTTCTTAATCACTATATTAAACATCTGTAATTTATATACTATTATATACATTTATGGAGAAGGCACTGGTGACCCACTCCAGTACTCCTGCCTGGAAAATCCCATGGATAGAGGAGCCTGGAAGGCTGCAGTCCATGGGGTCGCTGAGGGTCGGACACGACTGAGCAACTTCATTTTCACTTTTCACTTTCATGCATTGGAGAAGGAAATGGCAACCCACTCCAGTGTTCTTGCCTGGAGAATCCCAGGGATGGTGGAGCCTGGTGGGCTGCCGTCTATGGGGTCTCACAGAGTCGGACACGACTGAAGCGACTTAGCAGCAGCAGCAGCGTATACATTTATACATTATATATTATCATATATTAACTATACTTCAATTTTTAAAAAAACATTCATTTGATATTTTCTGCAACAACAACAAACAAGCCCACAGGGATTTTTATAGGGGTAGCATTCAATCTTGAAATCAGTTTGGAAATAACTGCCATTTCACAATATTGACTGCTCTAATTGCTTCCAATCACAGAACATAGACTGTCTTCCACTTATGTAATCTTTAATGTCTCTGTAAGACTTTGTAGTACAGGTTTTACACTTTGTGAATTAATCTAAGTACTTTATTCTTTTTGATGCTATTGTGAATGGAATTGCTTTCTTAATTTCATTTTTGGATTGTTCATTTTATTGTATAGAAATACAATTGATTTTTGTATGTTGATCTTGTATCCAATGACCTTGCTAAACTTATGTATTAGTGCTAGGAACTTTTTTGTAGATTCCTGTAGATATTCTACATATATAATAAATTCATTTGTGAATAAATATTGTTTCGCTCTTCTTTTCTATTCTAGATAGCTTCAATTCTTTTTTCTTGCCTTATTGCACTGGCTAGACCCTCCAGTAGAATGCTAAATAGAAGTGATAAGAATAAACACTCCTGTTTTATTCCTCATCTTAGAGGGAAAATATTAAGGACTCAAGAACCAACTTGAAGAGGCTCCCACTAACCAAAGACGGGACAATATGAACATCAATAATAGTAGTAACTGCAATGGATTACAACCTCTTCAGTTCAGTTCAGTTCAGTCGTTCAGTCGTGTCCGACTTTTTGCGACCCCATGAATCACAGCATGCCAAGCCTCCCTATTCATCACCAACTCCCGGAGTTCACCCAAACTCATGTGCATCGAGTCAGTGATGCCATCCAGCCATCTCATCCTCGGTCGTCCCCTTCTCCTCCTGGCCCCAATCCCTCCCAGCATCAGAGCCTTTTCCAATGAGTCAACTCTTCGCATGAGGTGGCCAAAGTGTTGGAGTTTCAGCCTCAGCATCAGTCCTTCCAATGAACACCCAGGACTGATATCCTTTAGGATGGACTGGTTGGATCTCCTGGCAGTCCAAGGGACTCGCAAGAGTCTTCTCCAACACCACAGTTCAAAGCATCAATTCTTTGGCACTCAGCTTTCTTCACAGTCCAACTCTCATATCTATATATGACCACTGGAAAAATCATAGCCTTGATTAGACGGACCTTTGCTGGCAAAGTAATGTCTCTGCTTTTGAATATGCTATCTAGGTTGGTCATAACTTTCCTTCCAAGGAGTAAGCGTCTTTTAATTTCATGGCTGCAATCACCATCTGCAGCAATTTTGGAGCCCGCAAAAAACAAATTCTGACACTGTTTCCACTGTTTCCCCATCTATTTGCCATGAAGTGATGGGACCAGATGCCATGATCTTAGTTTTCTGAATGTTGAGCTTTAAGCCAACTTTTTCACCCTCTTCTTTCACTTTCATCAAGAGGCTTTTTAGTTCCTCTTCACTTTCTGCCATAAAGGTGGTGTCATCTGCATATCTGAGGTTATTGAGATTTCTCCTGGCAATCTTGATTCCAGCTTGTGCTTCTTCCAGCCCAGCATTTCTCATGATGTACTCTGCATAAAAGTTAAATAAGCAGGGTGACAATATACAGCCTTGATGTATTCCTTTTCCTATTTGGAACCAGTCTGTTGTTCCATGTCCAGTTCTAACTGTTACTTCCTGACCTGCATATAGGTTTCTCAAGAAGCAGGTCAGGTGGTCTGGTATTCCCATCTCTTTCAGAATTTTCCACAGTTTATTGTGATCCACACAGTCAAAGGCTTTGGCATAGTCAATAAAGCAGAAATAGATGTTTTTCAGGAGCTCTCTTGCTTTTTCCATGATCCAGCAGATGTTGGCAATTTGATCTCTGGTTCCTCTGCCTTTTCTAAAACCAGCTTGAACATGTGGAATTTTACAGTTCATGTATTGCTGAAGCCTGGCTTGGAGAATTTTTTTTTTTTTTTTTTGAGCATTACTTTACTAGCGTGTGAGATGAGTGCAGTTGCGCGGTAGTTTGAGCATTCTTTGGCATTGCCTTTCTTTGGGATTGGAATGAAAACTGACCTTTTCCAGTCCTGTGGCCACTGCTGAGTTTTCCAAATTTGCTGGCATATTGAGTGCAGCACTTTCACAGCATCATCTTTCAGGATTTGAAATAGCTCAACTGAAAATCCATCACCTCCACTAGCTTTGTTTGTAGTGATGCTTTCTAAGGCCCACTTGACTTCACATTCCAGGATGTCTGGCTCTAGGTGAGTGATCACACCATCGTGATTATCTGGGTCGTGAAGCTCTTTTTTGTACAGTTCCTCTGTGTATTCTTGCCACCTTTTCTTAATATCTTCTGCTTCTGTTAGGTCCATACCATTTCTGTCCTTTATCGAGCCCATCTTTGCATGAAATGTTCCCTTGGTATCTCTAATTTTCTTGAAGAGATTTCTAGTCTTTCCCATTCTGTTGTATTCCTCTATTTCTTTGCATTGATTGCTGAGGAAGGCTTTCTTATCTCTCCTTGCTATTCTTTGGAACTCTGCATTCAAATGGGAATATCTTTCTTTTTCTCCTTTGCTTTTCACTTCTCTTCTTTTCACAGCTATGTAAGGCCTCCTCAGACAGCCATTTTGCTTTTTTGCATTTCTTTTCCATGGGGATGGTCTTGATCCCTGTCTCCTATACAATGTCACAAACTTCCATCCATAGTTCATCAGGTACTCTATCAGATCTGGTCCCTTAAATCTATTTCTCACTTCCACTGTATAATCATAAGGGATTCAATTTAGGTCATACCTGAATGATCTAGTGGTTTTCCCTACTTTCTTCAATTTAAGTCTGAGTTTGGCATAAGGAGTTCATGATCTGAGCCACAGTCAGCTCCCGGTCTTGTTTTTGCTGACCGTATAGGGCTTCTCCATCTTTGGCTGCAAAGAATATAATCAATCTGATTTTGACGTTGACCATCTGGTGATGTCCATGTGTAGAGTCTTCTCTTGTGTTCTAAAACCTCTTAAACATATTTAAATCCACAAGTTCATATATGATCTTAAAGCACACAAGCAAAAAACTGATTATTGGAGGATGCCAAGATTGCTGGGAGAAATATCAATAACCTCACATATGCAGATGACACCACCCTTATGGCAGAAAGTAACGAACTAAAGAGCCTCTTGATGAAAGTTAAAGAAGAGAGTGAAAAAGTTGGCTTAAAGCTCAACATTTAGAAAACTCAGATCATGGCATCTGGTCCCATCACTTCATGGCAAATAGATGGAGAAACAGTGGAAACAGTGGCAGACTTTATTTTGGGGGGCTCCAAAATCACTGCAGATGGTGACTGCAGCCATGAAATAAAGAGACTCGTACTCCTTGGAAGAAAAGCTATGACCAACCTAGACAGCATATTAAAAAGCAGAGACATTACTTTGCCAACAAAGGTCCATCTTGTCAAGGCTATGGTTTTTCCAGTGGTCATGTATGGATGTGAGAGTTGGACTATAAAGAAAGCTGAGTGCCAGAGAATTGATGCTTTTGAAATGTGGTACTGGAGAAGACTCTTGCAAGTCCCTTGGACTGCCAGGAGGTCCAACCAGTCCATCCTAAAGGAAATCAACCCTGAATGTTCATTGGAAGGACTGATGCTGAAGCTGAAACTCCAATACTTTGGCCACCTGATGCAAAGAGCTGACTCATTTGAAAAGACCCTGATACTGGGAAAGATTGAGGGCAGGAAGAAGACAAGGGGATGGCAGAGGATGAGATGGTTGGATGGCATCACCGACTCGATGGACATGAGTTTGAGTAAGCTCCAGGAGTTGGTGATGGACAGGGAAGCCTGGTGTGCTGCAGTCCATGGGGTTGCAAAGAGTCGGACACACCTGAGCTGAACTGAACCGAAAGAAAATCAACCCTGAATATTCGTTGGAAGGATTGTTGCTGAAGCCGAAGCTCCAATACTTTGGCCACCTGACATGAAGCGCCAACTCATTGGAAAAGATCCTGGTTCTGGGAAAGATTGAAGGCAAAAGGAGAAGGAGGCAGCAGAGGATGAGATGGTTAGATAGCACCACCGATTTAATGGGCATGAATTTGAGCAAACTGTGAGAGATAGTGGAAGACAGGAGCCTGGTGTGCTACAGTCCATGGGATTGCAAAGAGTCAGACATAACTTAGTGATTGAACAACAACAACAATGAATTAATAGGTTATCAACAGTGACTGACATCACAAAAGAAAAGCAGATAGTGTGTGTCCCCAATGGAAGAACATTTTGCTGTATCAAAAAAAAGAAGAAGCTTGAAATTATTCTGATCTCCTAAACTAACTCCCATTTTATCAGCTCTATAGACGGCAGATAAACACAGTAAAAAGGACACCTTGGGAATATAGACAGCAAATTCCAGACTGTAGGAAACTCTATAGGACAAATGACCTGACTTCTTCAACAAATTCAACAACAAAAAGAGTAGAGTGGGGAAAGTGTGAACATATAGAGTAAAAGAGACAAAGAGATAAATCAACCAGTCACAATGTATAAATCTTACTTGGGTACTGAGTCAAACAAACTTTGAAAAAAAAGGATGGGGGTATTTTTGCAAAATTGGAATTTTGAACAATGATTGGATACTTAATGATGTTTAGAATTATTACTAATTTTCAGAGTGACAATTTTAGTGCAGAAGTATTTTTAAGGTGATCATGTACAAATACTAGAGAAGGAAATGGCAACCTACTCCAGTGTTCTTGCCTGGCAAATACCATGAACAAAGGAACCTGATGTGCTACAGTCCACAGGGTAGCAAAGAGTTGGCCACCACTGAGCAACTGAGCACATGCACATATACACCAGGGGTTCCCAGGCGGCTCAGTGATAAAGACTCCAACTGCATCTCTTGCAGGAGATGCAAGAGACGTGGGTTCAACCCCTGGGCCGAAAAGATCCCCTGGAGAAGAAAATGGCAACACATCCAGTATTCTTGCCTGGAAAATCCCATGGACAGAGGAGCCTACCAGGCTGCAGTCCATGGAGTAGGGAAGAGTTGTACATGACTGAGCATGCATATATATGTGTGTATATATGCACACACACATGTATATATGTGTGTGTGTGTGTGTGTGTGTGTGTGTACATCAGAGAAGGCAATGGCACCCCACTCCAGTACTCTTGCCTGGAAAATCCCATGGATGAAGGAGCCTGGTAGGCTGCAGTCCATGCGGTCGCTAAGAGTGGAATACGACTGAGCGACTTCACTTTCACTTTTCACTTTCATGCATTGGAGAAGGAAATGGCAACCTACTCCAGTGTTCTTGCCTGGAGAATCCCAGGGATGGGGGAGCCTGGTGGGCTGCCATCTATGGGGTCTCACAGAGTCGGACACGACTGAAGCGATGTAGCAGCAGCAGCAGCAGTATGTGTGTGTGTATATATATATATATATACACTTTTCATTTTCATGCATTGGAGAAAGAAATGGCAACCCACTCCAGTGTTCTTGCCTGGAGAATCCCAGGGATGGGGGAGCCTGGTGGGCTGCCGTCTATGGGGTTGCACAGAGTCCGACACGACTGAAACGACTTAGCCGTAGCAGCAGCAGAGAGAGAGAGATGCCTATATGTATTAGAGATATATACTGTAATATTCACTGATGAAATTATACAGTCTAAGGTGTGCTTCAAAATAATGTGCGTGGTTGGTTGTGTGTGTGGATGAGACAAGACTGGTTGTCTGCTGTCTCTCACAGTTGAAAGTAGGTGATAAGTATATGTAGTTGATTATACTAGCCTTTCCACATTTGCAGATATTTGAAATTTTCCATAATAAGAAGTTTTAAAAAAGAAGATGCTGATGGAATTTAGAGAGAACCCTTGGTAACATCTTAAGTCTTGACTCATCTCTGATGAGCTGTGTGACCTTGAACAAATTACTTGATCTCTCTGTCGAAGTAGACACAATATATACAAGCTCCCCAGCATGCTGCAGGCCACAGAATACATATTCTGCGTGACTATTGATGATAATAAACTTGGCTCCCTTTTGCAGGGTTCCCTGAAGGAATCTTGGGCTTCCCAGGTGGTGCTAGTGGTAAGGAACTCGCCTGCCAATGCAGGAGACATAAGAGATGAGGAGGGTTCAATCCCTGGGTTGGGAAGATCCCCTGAAGGAGGGCGTGGCAACCCACTCCAGTATTCTTGTTTGTTTGTTTTTTTTTAATCTTTTTTTAGATTTTTAATTGGAGGCTAATTACTTTACAACATTCCAGTAATCTTGACTGGAGAATCCCCATGGACGGAGCAACCTGGCAGGTGGCAGTCCATGGGTTTGCAAAGAGTCAGACATGACTGAGTGACTAAGCACAGCACACACAGCCAAAGTACTGGAGCTTCAGCTTCAGCATCATTCCTTCCAATGAGTGTTCAAGGTTGATTTCCTTTAAGATTGCCTGGTTTGATCTCCTTACTGTCCAAGGGACTCTCAAGAGTCTACTCTAGCATCCCAGTTCGAAAGCATCAATTCTTCTGTGCTCAGCTCTCACATCCATACATGACTATTGGAAAGACCATAGCCTTGACTATACGAACAATGTCTGGGTGACTTCTAAAACAGTAAGCATCTCCAAAGAACTTACCTTTGTCCAGCTGGAACCCAAGCCCTAGGCAGACTCTTCTGTTCTTGTCCTTGCCTTTGGTCACATCCCTCCCACAATGAGGCACATGGCAGGGACCTGCTACAGGAAAATGCTGTCCATGCAGTTCTAATGGCCTCCTGGCCCTGACCCCAAATGTAAAACAGGCCCCTGTGACAAGGCACAAATGCAGTGTCCTGGAGCCACGGCTGCTACTCCTGAAACAGTGCTAAATCTCCGTTCTAGTGGGCAGTTAGGAAATGAGAAATGCCACCCCTAATTGCAGCTCACATATTTATGTACCCACACCTTTCTTCCTGATCTTCCCAACATAGAACAACCTGATTTAAATGCACCATTACCAGTACACAGCCTGGTCCAAAATGTCAATAATGAGCATGGCAACAATTACTATGACAACAAGAGGCTCTGTTTACGGTGTGTCAGACACAGAGGAAAGCCCTTTACACCCATTTCTCAACCTAATCCCATAACCACTTTCGTGGGTGGGTATTGTTACCCTCATTTTCCAGGTGAGAAGGTCTGAGGCACAGCGAAAGGAATTAACTTTCCCAAGGTCACACAGCTCACATGGGCAGAACTGGCGAGCCACCCACTGCACCCCTTCCCAGCATCTTGCTATGAATCCCCAGCACATCCCAGGGACCCTCTCTCCTTCTCTAGCAGCAACGAGCCAGGGCATTTTCAGAACCCCCGGGAGCCATTCAACGCTTCATACAAAGAAAGGATCATTTGAGCTTGATTTAAATTGTTCCTATAGTTCTTCCTTTTGTTGCAAGGGGAGGAAAGAAACCTGGAAAAGGAATGTCTCCCCTGCTTATCTCCCTCGCACACAAACCCAGCGAGAGTGGTAATTGATGGCGAGAGCATAGCAAGGTTGATGGGACGCCAAACGGAACCCCGAGACTCCACGGCGACAGCTCAAGTCTCGCGGGAAGGGGCTGGCTTATTACCTTTCAGCCCACCCTCTTCTTCTGCCTTGTTTATAGGGTATTCATGATTTGGGGGGCCAGGAGCAAGGGAGCGGGTGGGGAACAGCCTATGTCCTCCCCGCCCCTGCCCCAGTCTGGCCACTCTGGGCTATTTATGGAACGATCAGGAAGAAAGGGCTGTCAGGCCCGGCCTGGGCTGCAATCTGCCAGATATGAAAACCAATTGCTTTTCATAATAAATTCCAGCTGGAGCCATAGAAATAATAAGGACGAGGAGAAGGTAACACCAATTTGCTTTATTTGATTAGCTCCGTCTTGGGCGGTCCAACCCTGGCTCCTTTTCATCAGAATAAGGGCAAATTGAAAATCGTAAAAGAGGCTTTCTTATCAGGGGACAAACGGCTGGGGAGATTCATATGCCTGAGAGCCCCCCGCGAGCCATGCCGGCATGGCTGCTGCGCCTGCCCGTGCTGGCTTAGATGAGTTGATCCCAGAAGTCACTCCCTCAGCCAGCTGGAGGACCCCTTGGCATTGCTGTCACTTTTCTGAATAAAGGCAGAGATGACCCCAGTGGGGTCATGGTCAGCCATGTGCAGGACCACGTGGAGGCCTCCCCTCTAAGCTGCACAGGGTCTCCCCATGGTGGGTAGCCCCTAGACCCTCTTCTCCAGGGCCCACAGTCCTCCCGGAAGGCTGAAAGCAGAAGGGGGGCAGCTCAAGCTTCCAGAACTCAGAGGCAGAGCCGATGCCTTTCCCAAGGATGTCCACACGCAGGCTGCTAACCACAGAACTGCTCATTTCAATGGTGGCTGGAGGTCACAGAAAAGAAAGGGCTGCCCGGACTAGGGGACGGTCATGACTAGGAATCACTCCAGAGCAGGTCTGCAGGGACTCACTAAAGCTCCCAAGGCACTCGGCTTGAAATTCTCTTGTGACATTTGGTGATTTATTCAACTAATATTTACTGAGCACCTATCATGGACCAGGCAGTTGTGGAAGGCCAATCTAGGTACTGGCAAGAATAGAGGGGTCCAAAGCCCCAGCTTTGTAAAGCTCAGGGGTCGGGGGGAAGAACATACGGGTGGAGGAGGAGCAAGAAGCACTGGGGCAGCTGGAGCCCATGCTGAGGTGAGGGGAGGGACAGGTGGCACCAGTGAGCACATCCTATGACAGCTGGCAGTGATGGGTGACAGCCACCTGGGGACACGTCTCCCAGAACACCTGAACAGAAGCCTAGAAGAAGGCAAGGGCTCACCTGGGGAAGCTCCCCAGGAAAGAGCTTTCTCATAAAGAAGATAATAAGATGGGGGCCCCATTGGTACTCCTGGGCATGACTGGAGGGTGGAGCAAGTGGTGGGGGCATGCAGGCAGAAGAAGAGGCCAGAGAGCAGGGTGGGCCGGGATGAGGGGTCCTGAGCGAGGGCGGATTTTGTCCTAAGCATGATGAAAGACACAGGTTACCCAGGTAACGACTGTGTTACCTGCCATAAAGGAGAAGTGAGGAGTCTGGGTTTTAAGGCAGGCGTGACACGCAACTGAGCAACTCTCACTTGCACTTCACTTCACTGACACACAACACAAGGCGACATCAGTGGCTACAGACACATCGGTAAATGCGAGGAGGAAAGTAGAGGGCACTGAAAAGGGCACACCAGGAGCATCTCAGCTAGGTTGGGGCAGGGGGTTGTGCCCTCCAACCTGCAGCCCATCACTCCTCTAAGAATCCTGAACTTGACCTTCAGGCGATGGGAAGGTTTTAAAGCAGAGTGGGCTTCGCTGATGGCTCAGTGGTAAAGAATCTGCCTGCCAATGCAAGAGTCATGGGTTCCATCCCTGATCGGGAAGATTCCCACGTGCTGGGGAGCAGCTAAGCCTGTGCGCCGCAACTACTGAGCCTCTGCTCTAGAGCCCGAGAGCCGCAACTACTGAGTCCACGTGATGCAACTACTGAAGCCCGTGTGCCTAGAGCCTGTGCTCCACAATAAGAGGAACCACTGCAGTGAGAAGCCCAAGCATCTCAACTAGAGAGCAGCCCCTGCTCACAGCATCTAGAGAAAAGCCCGACCAGCAACGAAGACCCAGCACAACCAAAAAATTTTTAAAAAGCCAAGAGTGGGGTGACTTTGGACGTGACATGTCTGCCTCACCCAGGGTGTCTTGTTCTTTCTTATACCTCCTCCCTCAACATAAAATCTTGTAAACAACAAACACTCCATAAATGCTCAAGGAGCGAGGTAATCAAGCAACTCAGTGGCTGAAACAAAGGAAATCCTCTCTCTTCTCTTGAAAGTGGAACATGCAGAAAGCATCTCTTACATCTAAAGTGTTTGGCCACTGAGGAAGCAAAGAGAAAAAGGTGAGAGAGAGAGTGAATGAATGGCCTCCCCATCTGAGGACTCAATATTATCCAGAAGAAAGCAGACCTTCCATTCCTGCCTCTGGCTGCAACCCAGGTTTGGGAGGTGAGCCTGGAGGAGCAAAAAAGGGCATCATCGTTCAAATGCCACCAGGTGTCTGGGTCAAGTTTGACCCCACCGACCTCTCATTTGGCCCTAAATAGAGCTGGGCACTTCCACAGACCCTTACTGTCATTTTCCAACACCGATATTTTATTAATAATCCAATGTAAATCTGAGAGAAAATTAATGTGTCAGCTCCTAGCAGGAAGGACCGAACATCTCAATGTGATGGTCTGTTAGAGTTGTCATTTATCATTAGCATGCAATTCAAAGCAAGCTTCCCACGTTCTGGAGGGAGCTTCCGAGACAATGAATCTCTGGGAATTAGCTTCTGGTCCAATTATTCCTGTTTCCCCGCTCCCCCCACCCCCCACCTACCTAAGAGATAAATTCTGTCTCAGTGGGAGGAAAAAAAAAAAAAAGAAGAAGAAGAAGAAGAAAAGGGGGAGGAGGGAGTTTGCTATTCTCCTTCCTGGTTGAAATCAATTTTTCTCAAGGAGACAAGGCAATATTCATTTTGTGAGAAGGGAATACAGCTATACGCTAAAGACCAATAAATGGAGCCCTTCTGATGAAAACTTCCTCAAATCAAATGTAGGGGAACCTCTTAATGGGCTTTGTTCTTCTTTCCCATAATCCATAACTATTAAGAGAAAGATGGGGAGAGAAAAGACACTGCCAAGGGAGGAGCTTGCGTGAACAGCAGCCGGGGCCACCTTCCAGCTGACCCAAAGAAGTCACTGCAAACATTGGTCTCTCCATCCGCTCAGCACACCTTTCCTGCGGCATCACTGTTGGCCCTGGGGGTGCAGCACGGCACAGACAGGCACGCTCTGGTCCTCAGGGAGCTTACAGTCTAGTGAGGAAATCCATCGGTAAAAAAACACGTAACAGCGAAGTGTATCAAGAAAATAGCCCAGGATAGGAATTCTGTGCATTGAAATAGAACTGTTCTGCCTAGGAACTTTTTGTTTTCAACCTTTAGTGAGAAACAGAAAAATGCAATCTGGAGAAAATCAGGCTTCTGGTTCTAACCCGAATAGGGTAGTCAGATGGACGGCAGCTTCTGGAGGCAGACGTTGGCTCCTCCTGGCCGAGGTGACTGGAAGCCCTGCTCAGGCTGACCTCGCGGTCCCGCACAGGCACAGCCAGGCCTTGGGGGGGGAGTTGGGGCGGGGGGCGGTCCAGGGGCCCTTCCACTTTCAATGGAGCTCAGAGTCAACCACATTGTCTGCCCCAGCAGAGCAGTCAACCTCAGCCCGCAGGCCTGTGCAAAGGGCTGGGGGCTCTGGGTCAGGGACAGATCCCTCCGCCTGGGAGGTCTTCCACAGGCCCCCAACCATGAGGCGGGTGTCTCCCCACAATGCCGGACCCCTTCCACATCCTCCGCCAGCACCGTGTGCAGCCCCTTCACGATACCGGGCAGCTGAGCTGTCCCCGCTCCTGTAGCCTCGTGAGGGGACCCCGCTCGCTTTGTTTGAGCTCACAGGGTTCTCTCCTTCCACCCGCACCACCCCCAAAGGCCTCTGCTCTTAGTCCCGCATTTCTCAGAGGAGGAAGCCACGTCTCAGTGACTTAGGGTCATGGAGCTGCGAAGTGGAGCCTGAACTCAGCTCCCTCCTGGGCTGTCTGATGCAGAGCAGGGTCGGGTGGGAGAGCAACCACTGCCTCCCTACCCCCATCTCAGGATTCCAGGACCCCACAGGTTTTGACTGGAAACCTCACAGCCCAGGTGCATCAGCTGAGTATGGCTGCACCCCTCTCTGCCTGATACGCCTTCCCCTACCACCACCCCCAGCCAGCCAGATGTCCTGTCTCTCCTGCCCGCCCTTCCTCTCCAGATGTGGCCTGGACAGCATCTGGCTTCTTCCCATCTTCAAACCACATCACAGGGCAAAGACGCTGCCTGGGCAGGTCCCCAAGGGCCTGAACCAAGACCTCCTGCTCCACACAGGAGGGGCACTCTCATTCAGGGCACAGACTCAAATGTTCCCTGAGTTGGGAGCCCCCTTGCAGGTGGACAAATCTACCTTCTTTTGCATACAAGCACCTGGGGACCCAGCGATGGCCCCTATTCTGCCCACCATGTCCCTCCTGGGTGCATGAGGGTACCTCCCACTCTGACTGCTGATGGCTCCCACTGGCAGTGGGCATGGAGTTGGGTCATTCTGAGCTCAGGAGGGGGGACTCTGGAGCAGAAAACACATCATCTGCCCACAGCAGGACAAGGCTCTGATGGCCTACACCCTCGGCTCTCAGGGAAGCCGTGGGCATGGTTCTCCTGCCTAGCTGGCCTGGTGCCCAGGGGCTGCAGAGGCACCCTGAAACCATCTCAGCTGCCCAGTGCCCGAGCCCAGAAGTGATGACCCTCTCTGCCCGACCCCTCACTGGGTCCCAGGCAGAAAAGCAGGAGTGATCACCTCCAAGGCCAGGAATTGCAGCCATCACCTCCATCATGACCTGAACAATGATTTTTTGTTTTTTTCCAACATAAGACAAAATCCCCTGCAAATGCAGCTGGATTAATAACAGAATCAGGGAAGTGGCCTTTGGTGCAGATGGAGGGGTGATGAGGTGGAGAGAGACAGAGGGATGTTCCAGATGGCAGGAGACAACAGGAAGGAGCTTTCTCACAGGAAAGGGCCAGCCTGGGGGCTGCAGGGAGGCGGGGGTGGTCTGGGGATGGGATGAGGCCCCAGGGGCATGGTGGGGTGCCGGGAGCCTTGGGGCCAGGGAAACTATGCAGACAGCACCGGGCCAGAGCTGGTGCTCACATCTCGGTCCCCTTAACTCGGCTGCATGGGGGCCATGTTCCCCAGGGACACTGACACTTAGTCCCTGAAATTAAAGAACCCCAGGGAATTCTCCACCAGGGGCCCAAGGGGCCTTTCTTTGGACTCAAATCAGCCTTTCAAAACCCCCAAAGGGAATATTTGGATACGAGTAAGAATGAGTCCCAGGCTCCACATTTTCATCAGTGGTTCTCTGTGGCCCCAGGGACTTTTTACCCACCTGGGTTCCCAGTTTTCCACAATGAACATATACTGTTTTCTAACAAGAGAAAGGGGGCAATTCTCTCCCATTGAGCAGCTGGATTCTCAGGGAGGCATAAGCTGATTCCCTGCCATCTGTGCACGGGGTCTCCTCCCCTCCAGACACAGACTGCCTCCCTCCCCACCCCTCCTCTTCTCTACCCCCACCCACTGGACCCCAACCCCGACTCTGGTCTTCTCTTCGCCCCTGCAGGCCCTGCCTCACTGGCACTTGCCTTCTGGTTCCTTGAGAACAGGGGCCATGTCTTACAAGTTTCTACGGACTTGAGAAAGTCCTCCCGTGCAAGTGTCAGGCTTTCAGCTGGTGATGGTGGCACAAACAGAGCGGTGACGCTCTGATGGGGTGGGTCAGACAGCCAGCCCTGAGTGCTGACCCCTGCCCTCACCTCCCACCCCGCCCCTAGACCTTAGAGCCACCTCTCCCCTCCACCCCCGGACACCGAGAGTCTCAACATGGCCTCGTCCAGGGCGAGGCTCCCCACACTCAGGGACATGCTCAGGGACACACTGAGTCACACTCTTTCAGCGCCCCTGGCACCAGAACGCTCCTTAGCTTGGCATCCACAGCCCTCTGCCAGCTGGGCTCAGCCCACTTGGCCACCCTTTTCCACACGTGGCCTTAAGCCCCAGTGGCCCCCAGGCCTCCACGTCTCTGTGCAGTGTCGCCTTAGCCCAAAGTCCCTTTCCTCCTCCCCAGGCCGGAGTTCAGAATCCTGTTTGGTTCTTGGAGGCCCATCTCCAACGCTGCCACCACCTCGCTCCCCAACATGAGATTAAATGTGGCACCTCGACCCTCCCAGAGCACAGGGTCCCTCAACCTCAGCCCTCCCTGCACTGGCCCTTGGTTTTTACTCCAGTGGGTTCCATGAGTCAGCCTCCCCAGAAGCCTGCAAACCCTTGGGCGAAAACCATATCCATTTGGGGAGTGGTCTTCTATGGACCTAGCGGTGTCCTAACTATGGAAGGTCTTCAGAAAGATCTCCGATGGGTGCCCCACCAGGGCTGAGAGCAGCAGTGACCTGTAGGGACTGCTTCCAACCCCAGTGAGGGGACTTCCCTGGTGGTCCAGTGGCTGAGACTCCAAGCTCCCAATGCAGGGGGATTAATAACAACCCAAGGTTTGATCCCTTCTCAGGGAACTAGATCCCACAGGCCACAACTAAGACCCAGCACAGCCAAATAAATAAATGTTTTTTTTTTTCTTTCTTTTAAAGAGAAAGGCAACAAGTCCTGAGCACTAAGTGAGCTTTGGAAACTGTGTGTGGCATGCATGCACCCATTTGATTCGGGCGATGACTCTGGGCAGGAAGTAATACCATCACTCATCTTCATGGTCAGAGGCCTGAGGCTCACAGTGGTTAGACAATTTGCCCAAGTCCTCTAGGCAAGTACGAGTGACACCAGGATTCCGGTGTAGGTGGGTCTCACTCCAGGAACATGCTTTGATCACTGTCCTGTGCCATTTCCCTTGGAAGATGGTTTCAATTTCACAGAGACTCACAATGTGAACCAAACCATCGGAGGCTAGGAAAAGCTCTCCTCTATCTTGCCCCCGACCCGGAAGGCGTAAGTGCCCTGGGTGCTAAATTCCCCCACCTCCAGAGCACACACTCCCAAATGGAAACATGCCGTCCACACTTTCAGAGAGCACTCAGCCCCACCCTCGAGTTGCAGGGCTGCACCATCTGGAAAATCCTTGACTTTCATTCATTACAACCTGAATTGTGCTGAAGGTGTTTTGGTCAATAGAGACCTCTCGCCTCCTCTCTTCCAAGCTCGTAAATCAGAGCCCTATGGTCCAATGGCCATGATGTCCCCCTAATCACCTCACTGCAATATTAATAAGGCTGTTCAATGCAACTGGTTCCTTCCAAATTGTCACATAAAGATTTGGTAAATGTCAGACACATCATTTACTAGAAAATGATGTTTCACTGCCAGGGGAGGTAGGTGGCTGAGAGAATAAGGTAAAAGGCCCAGAGATGACCTTAAGGCAGCTCACGGCATGCAGTCCTCTAGCCTGGGGCTCCTAACTTGGGTCCCTCTCGCCTGGCAGGCAGCAGTCACCCTTGGAGTCCACCAAGTGCAGGACACTGGCCAGGGACTTGTGGCAGAGGGGCAGGGTTAGGTTTGGCTCAGAAAGAAACAGCAGTCCCTGTCTGCAGGCAATGTATAATCCTGTTGGTGCAAGAGAGAACTCCTCATGATGCTTCTAGCAAATTATTATCCCCATTTTAGGAAGCTGAGAAAGTTCCAGGAACATTGACCCACATGTAAGCAACTTGACATTTACAAAGGGATGGGTTCCCAAAAGCAAATTAGTGCCATGTCAGCTGCTTATACTACAGTCAGCTGTACCAGGCATCCCTGGGATATAAACTCAGGATCTCCTATTTACTAAACAGTCACTTTAACCAGCTAGAGTTGGGCTATAAAGAAGGCTGAGCACCAAAGAATTGATGCTTTCAAACTGTGGTGCTGGAGAAGACTCTTCAGAATCCCTTGGACTGCAAGTAGATCAAACCAGTCAATCCTAAAGGAAATCAACCCTGAATATTCATTGGAAGGACTGGTGCTGAAGCTGAAGCTCCAATACTTTGTCCACCTGATGTGAAAAGCCAACTCATTGGAAAAGACCCTGATGTTGGGAAAGATTGAAGGCAAGAGGAGATGGGAACAATGGAGGATGAGATGATTGGATGGCATCATCGACTCAGTGGACATGAGTTTGAGCAAGCTCCAGGAGTTGGTGATGGACAGGGAAGCCTGGAGTGCTGCAGTCCATGGGGTCACAAAGAGTCGGGCACGACTGAGTGACTGAACAACAACAACTGCTCATAAAAAGATAGGGAGGGAATTCCCTGGAAGTCCGGTGGTTAGGGCTCTTCACTTTCACTGCAGGGGACCTAGGTTTGGTCCCTGGTCAGGGAACTAAGATCCCACAAGATACATGGTATGGTCAAAAAAACAAACAAAAAAGGATGGAGGCTGGTCCTACTAATTGGGGTGGACAGATACACAAACAGTGACATTCACCACAGCCTAGTTTCTGATGGAGAAAGTGGAAATCACCTACTAATCGCTTCACTGAATTGCTCTGGCGAATGAATCACAGTATATTGATATAATGGAATAGGATACAATTATTGTTGTTTAGTTGCTACGTTGTGTCTGACTCTTTTGTGACTATATAGACTGTACTTTTCCAGGCTCCTCTGTCCATGGGATTTCCCAGAATACTGGAGTGAGTTGCTATTACCTTCTCCAGGGGACCTTTCTGACCCAGGGATCGAACCCATGTCTCCTGCATTGGCAGATGGATTCTTTATCACTGAGCCACCAGGAAGCTGAAAAATGTTTTATAGAACTTGTTTATTGTTGTTTAGTCACTAAGTCATGTCAGACTCTTTTGTGACCCCAATGACTCCAGGAGACACTGGAGGACAGAGGAACCTGGCCGATGGGGTTGCAAAGAGTCCACTTTTGCACTAGGGAGGCTCAGGGCTCACTAAGTCTGTGCCTCTGGGATTATGACCTTCTCTGGAGAGGAGACCAAGGCAAAGAAGTGAACCCCAGAAATTGTGCTAACTGTCCTGGGGATCCTCTGTGTTTCTCTGGGGCCACTTGGCATATTACACTGGGGTACAAACCTCGACATTCCTCCTGCGTGGCTAGACTCTCTGGAAAAGAAGTTCCAAACTTCATAAATCCAATTCATTAGAAGCTAATTCCTATGGCTAGTCAGAGAAGCTCCCAGGATATTTTTGGTTGGCGGGGAAGAGTGATGGGAGAGGAGGGGGCTATGTGGGAGAATAAAACATCTGACCATTAGTGAGAAGTTGCACCATTATGGCACATCCCACCCCCCACCAGCTGGCACCCTTTGGCTCCCTCCTGACACTTCTAGACTGTCCTCAAACTCTTTGTGGGTAATGGAGAGGGAGGTACTTTCTGCCACTCTGCTGGCTGTGGCCGGCTGGAAATGCACCTCGTGAATCGAGGCTCATCACAGCGGCAGCCTGTGTGGAGAGCAGCAAATGAAGCTGCAGCCTGGTGGGCAGGGTTCCATCAATCCATCCCAATGACATGTGGGAGCTGTAGGAACCCAGGGAGCTATAGGAACCCAGGCAGCTAGACCAGCAGAGGTGCATCCGTTGAATATTCCCACGCCCAGAACCCCAGGGGTGCCTCACCAGCCCTAGAGCCTTGCCCTTGACAAGTCACCCAACACCAGAAGAGAGGAACCATCCCTCCATGCCTCCAACCTCCTTAGGGAGGCATCTGGACCTCACCGGAGCAGGAGGCAGAGAGGGGACAGGCGAGCTCTCGAATTTTGTGCTGCTATGTACCATCATCTGATATGATGATAATATCTCATGATGAAACCACTACATGGCAGATTTCCTTCAGAGTTAATTTTAGTAAGTGGCAATGCTTTAGAAAGCCTGCACTGTGGACCTTGCTGGGAGTGTGAACACAGCTGCCGGGACTCGGCAGCTCCTGGATTCTCCCTTTGCTGCTGGGTGGAAGGTGAGCCGCCCCCTGCAAAGCCCCTGCCAGCTGGGAGAGGCCTTGCAGATTGGTGCAAAGCTAGGCTATCCAGTGGCAAGCTCACCAAGTACCTCCGCTCTGGCTTACAGTCTGACCTTGAGCAGCTATTACACTTCCAGCTAAGCCACAGTCATTCCTGCTAATAAAATGAGGCTGGTGAGATCTCAGTCAGACCTCACCTGCAAGGAGTCAGCCTCTGTCCCCCCAGGAGACATTCAAGGATGCTCTGGGCTCTCTGGCTTTATGGCATATGGCATACGTCAGGGGGTCACATATGCCACTGTACATCACGATGCTTTATGCTAGTGGTTGTAATCATGGCTATTCTGTGGTCATAATAAGCCCAGCATCTCTCTGGTCATCGGTGCTGATCAAAGTCTTCAGGAATTTTTCACTCAGGACATCACCCCCTGGACTAGCTTTCTATCCTCTACTGACCACGCCAAAGATGGAATGATGCCTTCGTTAAATTTCTCATAGATCCAAGTGAAAGACAGGTCTAATAAATAAATTAAAATACATCTAATAAAATAATATTTGAGATTAAAAGGAAGCTTGCTTGCATATTCATGAACCAAGTGAAAACTCAGATGAGCTCTTCTAAGCTTCTTACTCATGGGGAGTCACAGATTGAACATGTGCTGAGAGCATTTCTTAGCAAATATAAGCCTGGCAAAGGCACATTCACCCATGAATTCATTGAACGAGCAGTTAGTAACCATTGCTTTGCATTACCATTTATTTTGTATCTTCACCCCTTTTTGTAGCCCTAGGACCTCATAGAAGTAGTAGGCACTCCATTGACTGCCTGTTGATGACACTAAAATGCACAATCCCTGTCCCCAAGTTTATATGTAGTCAAGGAGGTAGGAGTCACTTCCTCCATGAGGTCTTCCTGATCCTCCCAGACCATGTTTGGTGACCCTGCCATGCATTTCCCAAGCAGTCCTTACTCTCCCTGCCTGGCACCCACCCCCGACACATACAGACACACACACACACATGTTTAATTGTTTCTATCCTCTGGGGGACTATAAGCTTGGGGAAGGCAGAGAATCTGCTTTGCTTCTCACAACCTGACATATAAATAAAGGGAATGTCCAATAAATCATTATTAGATGAATAAAAAAAGGAATGGATGGACATACTGGTGAATGGATAGGTGGAAGTGTTGGAGGGTGGGTGGGTAGATGGATGATGGATGGGTGGGTGAGTAGATCATGAATGGTTGGGTAAATAAATGGATGGATGATGGATGGATGCTGGTTGGGATGGATAAATGTATGATGGATGGAGATGGATGTACAGATATATGGATAAATAGGTGAAGGGGTTGGAGGATGGGTGGGCAGATGGACAATGGATAGATGGGTGGGAGGATGGATGATGGATGGATAGGAAGATGGGACAATGGGTGGACGAACAGGTAAGTAAAGGCAAGAAGAAAGTCTAAGTTGTACCCCATGATAAAATGTACTGAGATGGTGGCCAGCAAGGGGAGGGAGGAGTGAGTGTGTTGGTAAGATCTAGAAGGAGATGTCTCCCAGATCTTAAGAAAGCAAATGATTTGGCTTCCTCTGTGCTAGACAGTGTGCTGGGTAACTTAGGAGCATCGTGTTGGATCCTCTCCAGGCAGGTGTTTCACCCATGTGGGGAAGGAAACCAGGTCCTGCAGATCAGCCTGCTCAACTGCGGAGCCCACATGCAGTGGAGCCAGGATGGAGACATCTGCTGTCATAAGCTCCCTCCATGAGGGCTGGAAGACCAAAGGGCATTTCCTGGCCCAGCATGGGACAGTGCTACGAAGAAAGAGGTACCCATGGGAATCTCTGCAGTGGGCAGAGATGAAGTTGCTGGCATAGCAGTTGTGCCCCTCAGAACAGAGACAAGGAGTCAGAGCTCTCCAGGGGGGCCCAGGGTGCATGAACCCCTCCAGTCTATAAAAACACAAGCTCCTGCTCTCCCCAGGCACAGCCACTATGTCATGGTGGGGAAAGGAGTGGGGTGTCCTAGAGAGGCAATTTGACTTTCCTAAGTAACATTCTATAGTTGCCAGAGTCAGGAAACAAGAAGACAGAAAGGGAACGGGAGGGGATGAAAGAGAGCAGAGCCCAGGAAGGACCACATGATCCATGCAGATCAGATCTCCACCCCCCTCACAAGGACACTAGACATCAGGCATCCTTACAGCCAGGGGCCCCCAGGAACCAGCCCAGAAGACGCAGCATCAGCCTCCCAGGGTCCCAGCCCTTGACGCAGCATTCATGGATTCTCTCAAAAGCATCGTCTATTTAGCTGATAGCCTGAAGTGTTTCATTTAGCTGGAAGTCATGGTTGGTCCATTTCCCAGATCTAACTGACATTATAAGAACCCTGCACATTACGTCTGGTAGCAACGCCGTTCAATAACCCAGAGTCCCCACCCCACCCCCCAATCTGGAAAGCCAGCAGTTCAGACAACTTTTAGAAGGCAAAGCCACTGCTGCCTTCCAGGCCAGGTTTATTACTGTGTGTGTGTGTGTGTGTGCACGCACGTGCATGTGTGCATGTGGGTATACGCTTCAGGAGGAGGAAGAGATACCACATGGCAGTTACTATCCCTTCTGACCACGGGGTAAAACTTGCCAATTTCTTTACCTATTTAATTCTCCCACTGGGTAAGAATTATTATCCTCAAACCACTTATGAGAAAATCAAAACCCACTGAGGTTCAGGTAACCCCAATCCTACAACTATGAGCAGCAGAGCTGGGATTCTAACCCAGATCTATCAGGATCCAAGTCCATGCTCTCACCCATAAGCCGGGGTGGCCCGTTCAGCAGACGTGGGGGCAATGTACAGCGTGTCCACACCCTGCCCATCACAGTGTAAGGAAGAATAGAGCCCACCATTGAAGAAATCAGCAAATGTTTCAGTTTAACAAAACGGAACAGGTTTGGGTTTCCCTGGTGGCTCAGTGGCAAAGAATGTGCCTGCCATTGCAGGAGACACGGGTTCATCCCTGATCTGGGAATATCTCACATGCTGGGGAGCAACTAAGCCCATGCGCCACAACTATTGAGCCTGTGCCCTGGAGCCAGGGAGCCACAACTATAAAGCCCATGAATCACAGCAACTAAGGTCCGTGAGCCCTAGAGCCTGTGCTCTGCAATAGAGAAGCCACTGTGATGAGAAGCCCACCTGCCACAGCTAGAGAAAGCAGCCAAGACCCAGCACAGCCAAAAATAAAGAAATAAATACAGTTATTTGTAAAAATTGACCAGGCTTGATTCTGAGCAGACTTCCTCCTTCAAAGAGTCACATACTGCGAGTCCCCAGGAGCCACACTGCTCTTCAAAGCTCCCCAAGGACAAGGGCTCTGAGTCTGTCTTTGGTTCTCCAGAGCCAGTGGTTTGGAGCACAAGGGAGAAGAATGCAAGAGTCACTGAAAGTGCGAGTGAATGAATGAATGAACAAGTGAATAAATGCCGTGAATGACAGTGCTGTCTAAAGGTAAAAGAGTGGGGCTCTGGGAGAAAAACATGCGGGGTCTCAGGGTCTGTCCATCACCCAGAGCATCTCGCCTGGCACCTGACCTCCTGGGGTGGCCTGCATGTCCACATGACGAATTCTGAGGACACCACGCTGTTCATCAGGGCCAGTGCCCAGTGGGCTTCCAGGGCCTCCTGCCTTTGGCCCTCCCACCTGGCAGGAAGGATTCCCGGCCAGCATCCACACAACGCCACTACTAAGAGGTGGGGGGCCCACCTGGTCCAGTCTGAGGGTGGGAAGAAGCTGTCATGACCAAAGCCTGCCCTGTCCTGTGTCCTACAGCTCCTGACCATGTCCTCCTTGTCCAGGCACACAGGGACCTTGAAACCCCAAATTGGAACAGAGGTGCCAGACTGGAGGGTTCTGTCTGGATGCAGGGACACCAACCCTTGACCCACTGCCTGTGAGCTGACGTGAGAATGCACGGGACCCTCTCCCACTTGGCACAGGTGCCCCTCAGGATGCCAGGGCAGCTCAGACTGTGTGACATCCTTTCATAGTCTGTCTGAGCACCTGTTCCTCCTCCAGAGGGTCGGAAGCCACAGAGCTGGCATGGCCCCTTTTCCTGGAGCCCATAGAGGACAGAGCAGATGAGCAGCATCTTAAGGACATCAAGTGACCAAACCCTTCAGAGGGTCTCCAGCGACCCTGTGAGTGAGTACTCCTGTGCCTAGAAGGAGGGCACGACCCAGAGGGAATGCGGGGGAGTGGGGCAGGACGCACGCCCTGGCAGGAGGCCAAGGCAGTGACCCGGCTGTCCCCTCAGCAGAGCTGAGGTTCCTGCAGAGGGTGGGTGTATGAACAGAATTTCCCAGTGTGCTCTGCCTCTCTCTGTTGCTCGTCTGTGGCTGAAAACAGATCCCTGACAAGCTCTCCCTCTCTTTCCAGGCGCCTCGGCTTTCCTACTGTAACAAGTCATAGGTGGTCTATTTTCAGAACAAAGATGGTCGATTCATTCCTTCCACAGACATTCTTAGGCCCCTGTTATGTGTTGGGCACTAGACCGCTTCCCTAGCCGTGGAAGGCAGAATCCAACTCAGGTTTTGGACCCTGTGTGAAAATTCTGTAAAAAATATGCTTGGATGGGGAGCAGCCCCTTCTCGACAAAGACCTGCAGACGTGGGAATTCCCTGGTGGTCCAGTGGTTAGGACTCTGAGCTTCCACTGTAGGGGGCACAGCTCTGATCCCTGGTCAGTGAACCAAGATTCCATAAGCCACACAGTGCAGCCAAAAAATGAAAGACCTGCAGTCGTGCATACGCTAGATCACACTCCAGCAACAGAGCAGCACTGCTCCCTCCCATGTGCCGCCAGCAGTAACACCCTCATCGATTCCAGCCTCCCCAGCAAATGCGGAAACTGACAACCCTCCAGGATCGCACTGAAGGATGAGAAAAGGCTGGCCAAGCAGATGAGATGTGGGTGATCTTCCAGGGGATACACTCAATCGTCTTAAGCAAGCACACCTTTTCAAACATGTCCACAAGATTCATTTGTGTACAATCAACATGAAAACACTGTGGATGACAGTGTTTGCTATAAACTTGAAATTGATATAACTGCACGATCTCTCAAGATGCTCGACAGGCAGCTCTTTCCTGGTGATCTAGAGGCTAAGATTCCATGCTCCCAATGCAGGGGGCTTGGGGTTCCATCCCTCGTCAGGGAACTAGATTCCATCTTCCAAAACTAAAGATCCCACATGTCACAGTGCAGGCTGAAGTTCCTAAGTACTGCAACTAAGACCCGGTGCAGCCAAATATATAAAATGTTTTTAAATGCTCTATGGGGGTCTTCTCAGTAGCTAAGGCACTGGTGGTCACAGAAACCCAAACTTCCCCCTCCAACAGGATCCCCCCAAAAAACAGATCAACAAAGTTAATAAATAAAACAACACTCAAGCCACAGCTTTAGCACGGCTAGAAGACAGAGATATTATAAAGCCAAATTATCTCTAAATAGAAAGATCAACATCCATTTCCCCATTTCCAGTAAAGTGACTTCTTGAATTCCCACCCAAAACCTTTGTAGAGAGCTAAGGGGTGGGAAGGGCTTCCCAGATGGCTCAGTGGTAAAAAAAAAAAAAAAAAAAATCTTCCTGCCAATGCAGGAGATGCAGGAGATGTGGGTTCTATCCCTAAGTTGGGAAGATCCTCTGGAAGAGGAAATGACAACCCACTTCAGTATGCTTGCCTGGAGAATCCCAAGGACAAGGCAGGGCTACAGTCCATAGGGTCCCAAAGAGCTGGCATGACGAAGCACACCCTCACCACTACAAGGGGTGGGAAAGGGTCCCAAAACCACAAGAAGAGAGGAGCAGACAGTGGAGGGCTCGGTAATAAGCCACAAGCATCTGGAGAAAGAGAAAGTATAACCTAAGTGGAAAAAAAGAAAAACTGGAAAAAGAATGCAGAACATAGACCAGGGTTCACTGGGTTTAAAAGGAGGGGAGAGTTTAAAGGTGGCCATGGGCAGGAGAGAAACGAGGGGTGGGCACCATCCATAAAGTGTGCAGTAAAGGGAGAGAAAGCAAGAAACTGACATTTACAAATCTGCAAAACCAAAATAATAAAATATATCCAAGGACACACTCTTCTTCGGTCCCCTCCCCCCGCCAAAAGTCAACCATTAAAGAAACTGCACTCTGCCACACTGACAGAAGAGGGGGCACTTGAACTAAAAATCACATGAACCACTCGGCCTGTGAAATACAGAGGTGGGAGCATCTTCATCTATATAAAGGCTGCTCAGAGAAGGAAGACGAAAAGGAGAATCCAAATACTTCAGCTGCTGAAAATTACTCCAAAAACACAACCATAAAGCAGAAGGAAAAAAACTGAAACGTAACACTGCAAATGGAATTAAAAACCTCAAAGAAGCATTTGAGAAAATATCCTCACAGCCTGCAAACCAAAAGATCAAAAACTTACAGGGGCAAGAGATTTAGACTGTCATTAGGCTTCTCAACAGCAACCTACAAAGCAGAGCGGTGACGGAGCAGCATTTTCATGAAACTCAAAGTAAGAAGGTGTGAATCGAAGTTTATATCCAGCAAAGCAGGTCTTCTAAAATCAAAGTCATAGGAAAAAAATGGTTTTAAACACATAAGAACTCAGGGAATAAGGTACCCACGAGCCAGCCCTTCTTAAGACATCTACAGAGAATTAACTTCAGCTGACCAGGAGATAACGGGGACTCTTTGCAAACGGATTTACAGGGAATTTTTTATATATTTAATTATAGGCCTAAATTAAATAGGGGAGTAGGAAGAGAAGAATAATGTACACATTTTACATGTTTGGTCAAAGTGAAAATAATACAACTACAAAATGGCAGGCAACAAAAGAAAGACAAAAACAGAATAAGCGCAATCAAGGTGGTACAGGGGATTTTATATAATACATGCACTTCGTACAATGGTGACTGTACAGGAAGTTAAGGGATTCCATCTGCAACTGACAAATCAGATAGTAAAAGCTCATAGGGGACTTAAAAAGACTTTTAAGCTAATAAGCTAATACAAAGGTAGCCAGTAGAATAAGGAAGCTTTTTGTATATCAAAAGAAATTAAATAATAAGTGAGCAAAGAAAATGTGTCATGTAGAGAAAGAAGTACAACAAAGAACATAAAATGTATTATTCATAAAATATTATGAAAATGTTAAGACCAGGCTTGTCAGTCATATAAATATTAGACATATAAGTGATTGTGAACAGGCTTAACTCCCCTATGAAAAGAAATAGATTTTGGATTTGGCTTAAAAAACACAATTCAACCATATATCACTTACAAGAGGCACACTTTTAAAAAGGGATTTAGAAAGGCTGAAAATAAAAAGAGTTCAGATCAGATCAGATCAGATCAGTCACTCAGTTGTGTCCGACTCTCTGTGACCCCATGAATCGCAGCACGCCAGGCCTTCCTGTCTATCACCAACTCCCGGAGTTCACTCAGACTCATGTCCATCGAGTCAGTGATGCCATCCAGCCATCTCATCCTCTGTCGTCCCTTCTCCTCTTGCCCCCAATCCCTCCCAGCATCAGAGTCTTTTCCAATGAGTCAACTCTTCACATGAGGTGGCCAAAGTACTGGAGTTTCAGCTTTAGCATCATTCCTTCCAAAGAAATCCCAGGGCTGATCTCCTCCACAATGGACTGGTTGGATCTCCTTGCAGTCCAAGGGACTCTCAAGAGTCTTCTCCAACACCACAGTTCAAAAGCATCAATTCTTCGGCGCTCAGCCTTCTTCACAGTCCAACTCTCACATCCATACATGACCACTGGAAAAACCATAGCCTTGACTAGACGAACCTTTGTTGGCAAAGTAATGTCTCTGCTTTTGAATATGCTATCTAGGTTGGTCATAACCTTGCTTCCAAGGAGTAAGCGTCTGTTAATTTCATGGCTGCAGTCACCATCTGCAGTGATTTTGGAGCCCAGAAAAATAAGGTCTGACACTGTTTCCACTGTTTCTCCATCTATTTCCCATGAAATGATGGGACCAGATGCCATGATCTTCGTTTTCTGAATGTTGAGCTTTAAGCCAACTTTTTCACTCTCCACTTTCACCTTCATCAAGAGGCTTTTTAGTTCCTCTTCACTTTCTGCCATAAGGGTGGTGTCATCTGCATATCTGAGGTTATTGAGATTTCTCCCGGCAATCTTGATTCCATCTTGTGTTTCTTCCAGTTCAGCGTTTCTCATGATGTACTCTGCATAGAAGTTCAATAAGCAGGGTGACAATATATAGCCTTGACAAACTCCTTTTCCTATTTGGAACCAGTCTGTTGTTCCATGTCCAGTTTTAACTGTTGCTTCCTGACCTGCATACAGATTTCTCAAGAGGCAGATCAGGTGGTCTGGTATTCCCATCTCTTTCAGAATTGTCCACAGTTTATTGTGATCCACACAGTCAAAGGCTTTGGCATAGTCAAGAAAGCAGAAATAGATGTTTTTCTGGAACTCTCTTGCTTTTTCCATGATACAGCAGATGTTAGCAATTTGATCTCTGGTTCCTCTGCCTTTTCTAAAACCAGCTTGAACATCAGGAAGTTCACGGTTCACACATTGCTGAAGCCTGGCTTGGAGAATTTTAAGCATTACTTTACTAGCGTGTGAGATGAGTGCAATTGTGTGGTAGTTTGAGCATTCTTTGGCATTGCCTTTCTTTGGGATTGGAATGAAAACTGACCCTTTCCAGTTCTGTGGCCACTGCTGAGTTTTCCAAATTTGCTGGCATATTGAGTGCAGCACTTTCACAGCATCATCTTTCAGGATTTGGAATAGCTCAACTGGAATTCCATCACCTCCACTAGCTTTGTTCGTAGTAATGCTTTCTAAGGCCCACTTGACTTCACATTCCAGGATGTCTGTTAGGTAAAGATATATCAGGCAAATAGGAACAATAACAATGCAAGTATTACAATCTTCATATACCAGTCAAATATGCAGAATTCAAGGGGAAAAAGAAGCCTAAATGTGGCAAACATATTATAATACTAAAAAAAAACCCAAATACTAAAAAGAAAAAAACTCAGATTTCACAATGAAAATATAATAGGAACGACTATCAGTGCACAAAGAAAGACTAATACTCCCTTTATTAGTAGAAACTGTAGCAAATGAAAGAAAAAACAGATGGAAACACACTAATGCTGGAACACTCTGACTCACCACTTTCAGCACAGAAGAGATTAGGCAGGCAAAAATGTGGGTAGAGGTACAAAGTCTAGAAAACATAGTCAATAAGGTAATCATATGGAGATATTTAGATACCTAATTTAGAGATCACAACTTCTTATTAAGTGCACATAGATTATCCACAGGTGACAAATAATCAGCATGTCGGCCTTGATGCTGGGAAAGATTGAGGGCAGGAGAAGGTGGCAACAGAGGAGGAGATGGTTGGATGGCATCACCGACCCAATGGACAAGAGTTGAGCAAACTCTGGGAGATGGTGAAAAACAGGGAAGCCCGGCGTGCTGCAGTCCATACGGTCGCAAAGAAACGTGACTGAGCAACTGAATAACAACTCATAAACTAGAAATGTCTCAAAGAATGTTTTCTGATCACAGTGTAGTAAAACTAGAAATTAACTTTTAAAATAAACTATTTTAAAGATACAAAGAAATATCTCTTTTGTGTAAGGGGGAAAAAGGAGAAACCAATACAATATTAGCAAAAGAAAGTCAGGACAGATAAAGTGAAAATAATGATTGGTTAACACTGCTGAGTCTACCCGTTTTGCATTGTTTTGGCTTTTGCAACACAGGAATCTTTTATACACTAAAAAGAAATCAACAAAGATGAGGTGGGACCCTAAAGTGGAATAAAAACAAAAGAACCTAACTTTTTCCAAGAATAACATAAGCAGAGTGAATGGGAGTGGGGAGAGAAAGATTAACGTGAGTAAATTTAAACAGAGGATTTCAACTGTTTGACTTCAGACTAAAGCCCCAAAGCACTATAAACCAATTTTGAACTCTAGTTGGTAGGTTTATTTTCTTCCATGGTATGGGTTAACTCTTACTTAACTACTTTATATGTATTTTGGGATTTGGAAAATAATGTATTCAGGAAAATTTCTCCTTTGTTGAAGGAAGTTCCATATATGGAAAGATTAAAGGCCGGAATGAACCTAAGGTATTGGATTGGAATTAGTGTCACTACAAATGGATGGTTTTACACACACATGCACGAGTGTATATGTGTAAAAATAGTTGAACGTGTATGTGTATGTGCATGTTTGTGTATTTCTGAGTGTATAATCACACACATGTTTCTTAGTTCTTTCTATCAAAGGAGCAAACACCTAGAAGCAATGATACCGATAGCAGTGAATACACCTAAAATCCAGAAACCATTCTCTACTGAAAGAAGCCAGGGCTCCTTCAAGAGAGAGCCCAGGACTAGTGGGAAGACAGTACAAGGCAACCTTGGAAGAGTTCATTGTGCCAGAAAGTGAGGAAATGCTCGGAAGTTGATGGAATGAATGAATGACTGATATAATCAATGACATGTACAAATCTCAAAATCATAGTGAAGAGAATAATTCTTACACAGAACAATACATGCTGTACATGTTCCATTTATATGAAATTCTAAAATAGGCAAAACTAATTTATGGTAGGAACAAAATGAAAACTCTGGCTGCTCATGAGGAAGATGGGGACAAGGACTGATTGGAAAGGAACATGAATTAATTTTCTTGGGGGTGATGACAGTGCTTTATATCTTGACATGAGTTTGAGTTATGTGGTGAACACATTTGTCAAAATGCATCAAAGGGTACACAATATTTGTACATCACACTGCATGTAAATTTTACCTAATAAAAGAGCTGCAAAAAATATAGATCTATAGACAATATCATGTCTGCCCAGTGCTTAAGGATGCCTACAGCTTACTATGAAATGCAATTTAAAAATAAGACGAATTTCTGGAAGGTATACAAATCACTATGGTAAAGCCTGGTAAAATGTTAAAGAATCTAGGTGATAAGCATGTGGATGTTCACAAATATCCATTCATTTTCTCTATGTTTGAAATTTTTCAAAATAACAAGTTGTAAAAAATATCATGGGGATTTGTTAAAAGGACATAGCAGCCAAGTGGAAGGTACTCCCACTGGCCAAAGCTGTGACAATTTAACCATTGAAATAACTGGATTATAAACCATTGGACCAATATATAACCCACTGAATATAACTCAGTCAATGTAACCCATTGAGTAGAATGGGAATACATGAGTACACATGGGTATAAATAAATGAGTACATAAATAAATGTAAGAAAGCAGAAGCTCTTCAGTACAGTAGAAAGAACTAAGCAATAAATAAATTTAGAAAAAAAAACACCATCTGGCAAATATTATAATAATTCAGACAAGAATTATCAATGGATGCCAAAACAAGTGGGTAAAAGTTTAATGAAAAACAAGATATTTACATACACTTAAACTATTTCCTCACAAAATGTTAATTAATTACAAATGGGGTGAAATAACTTTACACTGAGAAATGTAGCAGATATCATCTTAACCAACAATCAGTGTTAACAGCTCCAGGAATAGGACAGTTGGTACCATGTACCTCTTAGTAAGACACAGTGAAATGACCCCACATGACTTCTGTGGTCTTCTTGCCTGAAATGCATGTCCTGAACCTAGTCATGAAGAAACGCCAGACGAACCCAGATGAAAGGACATTCTTCAAAATAACTGGCCCGTACTCTTAAAAACGAGGCCAAGGTCATGAAAGACAAAGAAAGATGGAGAAACTGTTCCAGTTTCGTGGATATAAAAGAGTCATGGAGGGCTTCCCTGGTGGCTCAGTGGTAAAGAGTCTGCCTGCCAGTGCAGGAGACACAGGTTTGATCCCTGATCCGGGAAGATCCCACACGCTACAGAATATCTAAGCCGGTGCACCACTGCTGTTGAGCCTGTGCTCCAGGGCCCGAGAACCACAACTGCTGAGCCCACTCACTGCAACTACTGAAGCCCATGCACTCTAGAGCTCAGGCTCCATAACAAGAAGCCCACATACTGCAATGAAGAGTAGCCTCCACGCTCTACAACTAGAGAAAGCCTGTGCTGCAAAAAAGACCTAGCCAGCCATAAATAAATAAGATGATTTTGAAAAGGGAGAGAGCCATGGGAACCAAATACGTGAGATGTTAGACTGGCTCTTCCACCAGACGATGGTATGAAAATGATGGTGATGACGATGATTATGTTTTGCTATAAAGGACTTTATTGGGATGTAATTGGTTACAGGAAAGAGCCTGTAGATTGGATAATGGCATTGTATCAGGGCTATTTTCCTGATTTTGATCATCGTACTGAGTTTTGCAAGAGAACACCCTAATTCTTAGGAAATACACACTGAAGTGCTTAGGAGTAATGGGGCATCGTGTCTGGAACTTACTTTCAAACCGCTCAGAAAAAATGCACAGGCACACACGCACAGAGAGAGTGACAAAGCAGAAATGATAGCCTGGTGACAATTGGGGAATCTAGGTGAAAGGCATATGGCATTTCTTTGTACTATTCCTGCAACTTTTCTGAAGTGTTGGAATTATTTCGAAATGTAAAAGCTTTTAAAATAGAAAAGAGAAAGAAAATGCTAGATAATGTAGGTTATTCTCTAAGTCTAGCTGGTCTCTCCTGGTCCAAAATGCCAAGATGCTACCGACTTGAAAATCTCTAAAGATTGAGAGCTGCTGTGTCCATGTGACACACCCTGAAGAGACACAGCACTCGAGGTATGAACCAGAAGCTAACCAGGCAGGATGACCTGCAGAGTGGATGGGCAAGGCTCTTGGGTTGAAGAGTGAGGTTGTTTCACACGTTACTCTGGCCAATTCCAACAGATTGCTGCTGACAGAGCCCTGAGTTCTCTCAGAGAGAGTGCCAAGGAACAGGCCTGACAGCTGCCTCCCCCTCCCAGCGCTGGAACCACCATCAAAGACGCAATTAATCATCCAAGGGCAAGGCTCCTCTATCTCCTACAGCCTCGGATACAAATCATCCCCAAAGTGTTAATAGATCAACAGTTATCTCTAATACCAAATACAATTTGCATTTGAGATGACATCTGCAATATTTTAAAAGCCAAAGTCTAAAACAACAAACTTGGCAGTTTTTCTGAGTAGCAATTAACACAGTGACTAATCCTATCAAGGAGGCGGTAATTGGCATGGAGATAGCCTCTCACACCAGCAGCAGGTTGAAAACCTTAATCCTAACCTCTTTTTAACAGCACAGACTCTGGAGCATCTCTGCTCATCAAGGAAACTAATGCAATTATTAAGGACAAGGGTAATTACCCTACAGCTTTAAGAACAACAAAAAAAGAATTAAAATGTTCAAACAGCAGACACCAAGAAGAAGGATGGGAGGCTTGATTCATGGTTGAAGGCTATTTTCTGTGTCATGGGCAGCCTAGGGTTAGGCTATGCAACCTCCAGACCCTGCCCAGGATAGAGAGTCAACCACAGCCGGCTCTGCCCAGCAGTGGCCGCTCCAGGACAGCCTCCTATACAAAGGTCCCAAGTGCTAATCTGGTCAAGTAGGAGGTCCCAAGGATGTGACGTTTCAAACAGCTAACAGAGCATCAAGCTGGTTTCTTCAATGTCTCTAGAACCCATTGTGCAATTCAAGTTACTTTCAAGAGTTAAGCCTTTTCCTGGATTCTGTCTGAAGTCTACCCATCCTTTAGGGCTCAGCTTAACTTTTAGGAAGTGGTCCTAAGCCACTCCAGTCCTCAGTAAACCCGGAACAATTTAAGTCTTTCTCGTCCAAACCATGAGAGCAGAGGTGCCCCGTTCATTCAGTATGTCTTGATTCATTACTGGCTTGATTTGCTTCTCAACAGAACCACATGGTTTTCAAGAGTCAAGACCCTGCCCTATGCAGGGTTCAGCTTGCCTAACACAAGGCTAGAAGACAGGCAAAGTTCTGGCAATAAGTTGACAGCTCTCAGAGGCTCAGAGACACCCAGTGGGAGGCTCTTTGCATGTGTGTGGCTGCCAGGGTAATTGTAGAACATTCTGTGAAGCCCACAATAAGGGTTTAACACATGCATGATTGGTGAATCAATCAATGAAAAAGTGAACAAACCAACTAGCACAAGTCCTGATCAGTTTGCTTGGGAGGTGAACAGGTAGGTCTGGTGAGGTCACAGCTACAGACAAGACGTCTGCACACGTCAGCTGGCCTCCCCTGAGAGCACTGCTTGGCAGAAGCCCAATCCACACCTGCCATGCTGCCCAGCTGCCTGGAGGGTGTGCTGTTGGCCACAAGAGGACCAGGAGATGCAGAAAGAGGTTTCTAACTCTGAAAGGATATGTCACTCTTGTGTAAAATGGATGAGGTGGCATGTTATTGAGCATGCAAACTTCTTACTCCCAAGCTATGACCAGACCCTCATCATCACTCCAGTTTTGGCTAGCAGCGGAAGGAGGAAATAGCTAATTTAGGCAAGACCCGGACTCTGGGTGTGGGGGGACTTGGCACTGAGAAGCCCAGGAGAGGTGCCAGGGCTCCTGACACCAAAAGGAATGGAGGAGCACTGCTATCAGGAGGGCTACAGAGATCAAGGCAGGGCTGCAGTCTTGGAGGTATTAGGAGCTCAGCATAAACTATAGTGTGGGGAGAAGCACAGAGCCAGCAATCTGGTCATGAGAAACAAGGATGACACACCCAGTGCAAGGTCCCAGCTGGACCAGCCACCAGCTCTCACGATGCAGAATCTGAGACATGCATACTTGGGAATAAGGCTGACCCTAGATCTGCCCACTGGAGGTGACAAAACTTGGTTCAAAGGTGACACTTAAGTTGCCAGAGATTGTACAGATTAGAAAGAAAAAGGAAGTATTTTAAATGGTGTATACCTTTTTATTAGGATGAACTTAGCCTATTTAAAAGAAGAAAAAACACAATGACAGCTCTTCCTCCTGAATTTGTAATATAATATGAAGAAAGAGATATGCCCTTTTCTTCTTACATTCATTTTTATGTAGACCTTTCTGTCTGCATCAGTGACCTGACACAGAACATCCTCACAGGGTGTCACTGGTGTCATCTCATGGTATCTTCCAATGTAAAAGTGTTTTCTTTTCCAGTTAGGTTACAAGCCCCTAGAGGGTGGGAGGGTCTAATTCATCACCAAACCATATACAGAGCCTAGCAAAGTGCTAGGTACATGTTGTTACTCCGTTAGTGATGATTGTTGATAATTATATCAGATCAGATCAGATCAGTCACTCAGTCGTGTCCGACTCTCTGCAACCCCATGAATTGCAGCACACCAGGCCTCCCTGTCCATCACCAACTCCCGGAGTTCACTCAGGCTCATGTCCATTGAGTCAGTGATGCCATCCAGCCATCTCATCCTCTGTCGTCCCCTTCTCCTCCTGCCCCCAATCCCTCCCAGCATCAGAGTCTTTTCCAATGAGTCAACTCTTCACATGAGGTGGCCAAAGTACTGGACTTTCAGCTTTAGCATCATTCCTTCCAAAGAACTCCCAGGGCTGATCTCCTCCACAATGGACTGGTTGGATCTCCTTGCAGTCCAAGGGACTCTCAAGAGTCTTCTCCAACACCACAGTTCAAAAGCATCAATTCTTCGGCGCTCAGCCTTCTTCACAGTCCAACTCTCACATCCATACATGACTACTGGACCATAGCCTTGACTAGATGGACCTTTGTTGGCAAAGTAATGTCTCTGCTTTTCAATATGCTATCTAGGTTGGTCATAACTTTCCTTCCAAGGAGTAAGCGTCTTTTAATTTCATGGCTGCAGTCACCATCTGCAGTGATTTTGGAGCCCAGAAAAATAAGGTCTGATACTGTTTCCACTGTTTCCCCATCTATTTCCCATGAAGTGATGGGACCAGATGCCATGATCTTCGTTTTCTGAATGTTGAGCTTTAAGCCAACTTTTTCACTCTCTTCTTTCACTTTCATCAAGAGGCTTTTTAGTTCCTCTTCACTTTCTGCCATAAGGGTGGTGTCATCTGCATATCTGAGGTTATTGAGATTTCTCCCGGCAATCTTGATTCCATCTTGTGTTTCTTCCAGTTCAGCGTTTCTCATGATGTACTCTGCATAGAAGTTCAATAAGCAGGGTGACAATATACAGCCTTGATGAACTCCTTTTCCTATTTGGAACCAGTCTGTTGTTCCATGTCCAGTTTTAACTGTTGCTTCCTGACCTGCATACAGATTTCTCAAGAGGCAGATCAGGAGGTCTGGTATTCCCATCTCTTTCAGAATTGTCCACAGTTTATTGTGATCCACACAGTCAAAGGCTTTGGCATAGTCAATAAAGCAGAAATAGATGTTTTTCTGGAACTCTCTTGCTTTTTCCATGATACAGCGGATATTGGCAATTTGCTCTCTGGTTCCTCTGCCTTTTCTAAAACCAGCTTGAACATAAAATGCAGGTAACTGAGTAAAAAAATTCCACTAGGAGGCTTGACTCATGGCTGAACATTCCTCATCTAATAAAGGATACATTTAATTGTTATAGAAGTGCCTTTGCCTCTCAGGGGGTTATGAAAGAGACATCACAGTTTCCAATTCTGAGCAGCAGCCAAACACTTCTGAGTGAGGGGAGGGCATAGAAAGGAAGCAGACACACAGGTGTACAGCCCACGGATACTGTCCTTTTGGGAGAGATCATTTGGCTCAGAATTTAGAACCAAAATCTTAAGAATAGCCATGTAAAGCCACATTACTCCATCACTTACTAGCCATCAGACTTACCAAATTTAAGGATTGACAATAGCTAACGCTGGGGACTTTCCTGATGGTCCAGTGGTTAAGACTGTACTTCCAGTGCAGGGGGCATGGGTTCACTTCCTGGTCGTGGAAATAAGATCCCACATGCCATGCGGCCAAAGAGTTAAAACAACCAAACAAATAAATAAATAAAATTGGGTCTTAAAACAATTTTAATGTATTAAAAAAAAGTTATGCTGGCAGAACCGGGAAGCAACAGGGAGTCCTACACTACAGATGGGAGTGAAAACTGATATAACCACTTTCAGAAACTACTTGGCAATTTTGACAAACAGTAAACAATCTAAATGTTCACCCACATAGATAGATATACTATGATGTATTCATACAGTGGAAAATAGAGTGCAGTAGTTAAAATTAATAAACTAGAACTACAGGCATCTACATACATGAATCTCATGAAAATATGCTTTAAAACCACATTAATGATTTATTTCCCCCAAAAGAAGATTAGAAGAATATAAAATTAACATTCAGAAATCAATTCCAGACAGAAAAACCTCATTTACAATAGCAACAAGATAAAGTAAGTAGGAATAAACTTAGTAAGAGATGTACAAAACCACTATGAGGAAACTTTTTTAAACACAACGTATTTTTGGACAAATGAGATGTAAGTAGATCTTCAGTGGGAAAGTCAATATTGTTAGGATATCACTTCTCCCTAAGCTAATTTATAAGTTCAATGCAATTTTGTGGGGCTAGACAAATTGATACTAAAGTTCAGATGGAAAAATAAACTTTCAAAAATAGCCAGAAAAACATTGAGAAAGAATAGCCTCAATGGAGAAGTAGGGTAGAGGCTTTTATTCCTCAATGTTTTTCCAGCTATTCCTGAAAGTTTAATTAAAACAATAGTATGAGGATATCAACAGACAGAGAAGTAAAAGAAATCCAACTATAGACGCAGCAACATTTGGAAACTGCATATACAATAAAGGTGGTCTCTGAAATCACTGAGGCAAAAAGGCACTTTCTGACAAGTGTTGCAGCTAACAATTTTAACACACCAAATACAAGAATAATTTCCAAAAGGATCAAAGATATAAATAGAAAAACTAAAACCATACCAGTACTAAAAGGAAATGTAGGTGAATTCCTTTACAATCTGAGTGTAGGTAAGATTTTATTACTATGATTCAAAAATACCTATGCTATAGAAGAAAAGATTGATAAATATGACTACATAAAATAAAAACATTTTGCACCTGAGACACATTTCGGATTCAAAGATACAAATATATTGAAAAGAAAAGGATGGGTAACATAGATCATGCAAACAGAAACCACAAGAAAGTGGAGCTGGAAACCTACACTAATCTCAGACAAAGTGTACTCTAAATAAAGACTGTCACTAAAGAGAAAGAGGGACATTTCATAATGAAAAAAGTGCCAATGCATCAGGAAACATAACAGTTATAAACACATATGCACCTGATAAGAGGGCATCAAAATACATGAAGAAAAAAACTGACAGAAGTAAAGGGAGAAATAGACAGTTCTACAATAGTATTTGGAGGCTTCAATATCCTACTTCCAATAATGGATAGAACAACTAGATAGAATATCAACAAGGAAAGGGAAGATCTGAGTAATGCCATAAACTAACCAACCTAACAGACATCTTTAAAACACTCTATGACCCACCTCCCAGAATATTGGAAATAAAAGCAAAAATAAACAAATGGGACCTAATTAAACTTAAAAGCTTCTGTACATCAAAGGAAACTATAAGCAAGGTGAAAAGACAGCCTTCAGAATGGGAGAAAATAATAGCAAATGAAGCAACCGACAAACAACTAATCTCAAAAATATACAAGCAACTCCTACAGCTCAACTCTAGAAAAATAAATGACCCAATCAAAAAATGGGCCAAAGATCTAAATAGACATTTCTCCAAAGAAGACATACAGATGGCTAACAAACACATGAAAAGATGCTCAACATCACTCATTATCAGAGAAATGCAAATCAAAACCACTATGAGATACCATTTCACACCAGTCAGAATGGCTGCGATCCAAAAGTCTACAAATAATAAATGCTGGAGAGGGTGTGGAGAAAAGGGAACCCTCTTACACTGTTGGTGGGAATGCAAACTAGTACAGCCACTATGGAGAACAGTGTGGAGATTCCTTAAAAAACTGGAAATAGAACTGCCTTATGATCCAGCAATCCCACTGCTGGGCATACACACTGAGGAAACCAGAAGGGAAAGAGACACGTGTACCCCAATGTTCATCGCAGCACTGTTTATAATAGCCAGGACATGGAAACAACCTAGATGTCCATCAGCAGATGAATGGATAAGAAAGCTGTGGTACATATACACAATGGAGTATTACTCAGCCATTAAAAAGAATACATTTGAATCAGTTCTAATGAGGTGGATGAAACTGGAGCCTATTATACACAGTGAAGTAAGCCAGAAGGACAAACACCAATACAGTATACTAACGCATATATATGGAATTTAGAAAGATGGTAACGATAACCCTGTATACGAGACAGCAAAAGAGACACTGATGTATAGAACAGGCTTATGGACTCTGTGGGAGAGGGAGAGGGTGGGAAGATTTGGGAGAATGGCATTGAAACATGTGAAATGTCATGTACGAAACGAGATGCCAGTCCAGGTTCAATGCACAATACTGGATGCTTGGGGCTGGTGCACTGGGACGACCCAGAGGGATGGTATGGGGAGGGAGGAGGGAGGAGGGTTCAGGATTAAAGATAATAAATTTATAATTAATAAAAATAAATAAATAAATAAATAAAACACTCTACTCAGCAAGAGAATATACATTCTTCTGAACAGCACATGGAACATTCTCTAGGATAGACCATACGCTAGACCATTAAACAAGCCTCAAAAAATATAAAAGAATATAAATAATACAAAGTATGTTTTCCAACCACAAAGAAATGAATGTAGAAATAAAGAGCAAAACTCTCAAATATGTGTAAATTGTAAAAGACACTCCTGAATAAGCAATGAGTTAAAGGAAATCAGATGATACACTGAGATGAAAGAAAAAGAAAGCAGCAGACATTAAAACTTATGGGAAGCAGCAAAAGCAGTGCTTAGAGGAAAATATATAAAAGAAAAAAAAATCTCAAATCAATAACCTAATCTTCTACCTTAAGACAGGAAAAAGCAGAGCAAAGTAACCCTAAAGCAAGAAGAAGGAAAGATACAGCAAACATGTAAGGGAAAGTCCATGAAATACAGAACAGAAAAAACGGAAAAAAACATTTATGAAAAAATCTGGTTCTTTGAAAAGATCAACAAAATTCACAAGTCTTTAGCTACAATGACCAACAGAGAAAAGAGAGAAGATTCAAATTTATAGAGTGAGAAATGAACAAGGGGACATTACAGTAAGTCCCCGACATATGAGCCTTCAAGTTGCAAACTTTCAAAGATGCAAACATGCATTTGCATGTCCAAGCACATAAGTTAGTTCACATGTCTGGCAAAAATTGTCAAGCATATGCATAGTCCACAAGTTCGTGTGTTTTTGTATACTTTATTGTACATGTAGAGCACAGTAGTACAGTATCTCGCATTTCAAGCCCAGGATGTCTGGAAGCAAGTGTAAAAGTAGCCGTGATGTAGCTGGTTCTGCTAAGAAGCATCGAGTGATAACAATGGAAACAAAAGAGAAAATAATTGAGAGAGTGGAGCAACAAGAAGTAACTAAAGAACTGAAGAGATTCACGAAGCAGGAAATGACAGGGAGATTTCCTTTCTTTTAGGAAGCACTGTAAGTTTTTTGAGGCACGGGACTTGAATGTAGAATGGAACATGAAGGTGGTGGCAGCCATTCAGAATGCAATCTGTCATCTGTGATGGGAAGAAAAGAGGTACTACCCAGACATCACTGGATCGTTTTTTTCAAGAGAGTAGATAGAATTGAATCCAGCAAGGAACCAGAACCTATGCCATCAACATCAGGCTCATGCCTGATGTCAAATTGCAGCTTGCCCTCCATCTCCTATTGTTGATGATCCTTCAGCTCTATCATCTCCCACCTCCTCTCTCTCCTCCCAGTCAGTAACTCTTCTTGCCTCTTCACTCGATATCAGCCCCTGTGTGCCAGCTGTTGTGTGGTACTACTGTGCTTTTAAAGGTATTATACTGTAAGATTAAACATGTTTTATTTTTGTGTTTGTTTTTTATGTATTATCTGTGTGAAAAGTATTATAAACCTATTACAGTATAGAACTATACACTGATTGTGTTAGTTGAGCAACCTAGGCTAGCTTTGTTGGAGTTATAAACATGTGGGACTTCTGAACATGCTCTTGGAACAGAACTTGTTTGTATGTAGGGAACTTACTGTACTATGACTCTACAAAAATAAAAAAAATATTATAAAGGAATATTACGAGCACCAACAAATATTATGTACACCAACAAATTAGATAACTTAGAGGAAATGGATAGACAAATTTCCAGAAATACACAAACTACTGAAACTGTCTCAGGAAGAAATAAACAATCTGAATATACCTGTAACAAGTAAAGAGATTAAATTAGCAATGAAAAAAAAAAAACCCCGCAAAAGAAATCCCAGGCCCAGATGGCTTCACCACTGCTGCTGGTGCTGCTAAGTCATGTCAGTTGTGTCCAACTCAATGCGACCCCATAGGCGGCTCATGCCTGATGTCAGCCCACCAGGCTCCCCTGTCCCTGGGATTCTTCAGGCAAGAACACTGGAGTGGGTTCCCATTTCCTTCTCCAATGCATGAAATTGAAAAGTGAAAGTGAAGTTACTCAGTCTGTCCGGCTCTTCGCAACCCCATGGACTGCAGCCCACCAGGCTCCTCCATCCATGGGAGTTTTCAGGCAAGAGTACTGGAGTGGGTTGCCAGTGCCTTTTCCGGCTTCACCACTGAATTCTACCAAACATTGATAGAGTAAATAATCCTTTGTAATTCTTTACAAACTCTTTCAAAAATTGTAAAAGGACAGAACACTTCCCAACTCACTTTATGATATTATTACCCTGTTAAGAAAACCAGACAAAGACATCAAAAGACAAGACAACTACTCACCAATACCTCTTGTGGATATGCATGCATGAATCCTCAACAAAGTACTGGCAAACTGAAACCAGCAACGTATAGAAAGAATCACATACTATGACCTAAGTGAGATTCATACCAGGAAGTCAAAGTTAGTTCAGCATCTAAGTAATACATCAACTAAATAATACATTATATAAATAGACTACAAAATCACAGGGTCATCTCAATAGACACAGAAAAAGCATTTGACAAAATCCAAGATGATTAAAAAAAACATCCAACAAACTACAAAGGAATTTCCTTAACCTCAGTAAAAGGCATCTGCAAAAATATCTACAGTTAGTATCATACTTAATGATGAAAGCTGGATACATTCCCTCCAGGATCAAGAACAGAATGAGGATATCCACCCTCATCACTTCTATTCAACATTGTACTGGAAGTTCTAGCCAGAGTGACTTGGCAAGGAAAAGAAAAACAGGCATCTGGATTGGAAAGGAAGAAATAAAACTATTTGCAGATGAGATGATCTTATAGGCAAAATATCTTAAGAAATCCACTTAAAAATATTAGAACTAATTAACAAGTTCAACAAAGTTGCAGGATTCAAGGTCAGTATACAAAAGTCAATTGTATTTGTATACACTTTCAATGAACAATTCTAAAATAAAAATTAAGGAGACTCCATTCATGATAGCATCAAGAGGAATACAATACTTAGGAATAATTTTTAACAAGAAATACAAAACTACACTGTAAAACCTAGAGAACATTTCTGAAAGAAATTAAAGACCTAAATAAGTGAAACAACATTAATATTCATGAATCAGACAACTAACATTAAGATGGCAATACTCTCTAAATTATTGTACAAATTCCCATCAGAATTCTATCTGACTTCTTCATTGATATCAACAACCTGATTATAAAATTCACATGGAATTGCAAGGGATATAGACTATCCAAAACAATCCTTAAAAAAGAACCGAGTAGGAGACACACATCCCAAATTCAAAATTTATTACAAAGCAATGATAATCAAGACAGTGTGGTACTAGTACAAGGATAGACATGTAGATCAAGAGAATAGAACTGAGAGTCCAGAGGTGAACACACGCTTCTGTTCCCAACTGATTTTCCAAAAGGCAGCCAGAACACTTCAATCAGGAAAGAATCATCTCTTCATAAAATGGTACTGGGACATCTGGGTAGCTGCAACCAGAAGAATGAAACTGGACCCTTACCTCAGACCACATACAAAAATTAACTCAGAAACAAAGTAGATCTTCATTACCTTGATTTCAACAAAGCACTCGTAGATGTGACACCAAAAGCATGCGCAACAAAAGAAAAATTAGTAAATTGGACTTCATCAATATTTGAAACTTTCATGCTTCAAAGCGAAGCACACAAAAAAATGAAAAGACGACCCATGGAATGGGAGAAAGTTTTTGCAAACCATATGCCTGATAAGGGAGGGACTTGTATCTAGAATATATAAAGAACTCTTACAACTTAATAATAAACAGACAAGGAGCTTAATTTGAAAATAGGCAAAGGATCTACATAGACTTTTCTCCAAGGAAACTATGCAAATGGAAGTTATACAAATATAAACAACATTGGAAAAGCCCTGATGCTGGGAGAGATCAAAGGCAGAAGGAGAAGAGGGTGTCAGAAGCTGAGATGGCTAGATGGCATCACTGATGCAATGAACATGAACTTGGGCAAACTCCGGGAGATGGTGAGGGACAGGGAGGCCTGGGGTGCTGGGGTCACAAAGAGTCAGACACAACCGGGCAACTGAACAACAACAACCACCAAGAAAACTACACAAATGGAAGTTATACAAATATACACAACATCAGTCATCAAGAATACACACATCAAAACCATGAGATATCGCTTCCCATCCACTATGATGTCTAGGATGAAAAAGGCAGATATTAGCAAGTGTTGATGGAGAAATTCGAACTCTCATGCACGGCTGGTGGGAATATAAAATGGTGTTGCCACTTTGGAAAACTCTGTGTCTCTCAGTTTCTTAAACAATTAAACACAAGAGTTATCATATGACACAGCAATTTCACTACTAGGTATATACCCAAGAGAAATGAAAAATATGTCTACACACACAAAAAATTTTTATAGCATAGCTATTCATAAAAGCCATAAGGTAGAAATCTCACAAAGTCCATCAATAGAGGATTGGACAAACAAAACGCGTGGAGGAGTACTCTCCCCATAAAAAGAATGAAGTGCTGACGCCTGCTACAACCTGAATGAGCACTGAGAACATTATGCTAAGAGAAAGGCCACATATCATGCAATTGCATTCAAGTAAAAGTCCAAAAGAGGGAAAGAGGAGACTGCAAGTGATTTCATGGTCACATAAGACAGGGGTAGGGAGAGGTGTAGGGAGGTAGTGGGCTGACAGCTAAATGGCATGTGGTTTCTTTTTAAGGTGACGAATATGTTTAAAATTCATATCTGTGAATACACTAAAAGCCATTGGATTGTATACTTTAAATGGGTGATTTGTATGGTATGTGAGCCATATCACAATAAAACTGCTGTTAAACACATTAAATTTTTAAGTTTGATGAGAAACAAAATATTCACACAGTCCCCAAGTTTTATCTCATGAGATACTAACTACAAAAAGGAAATAACAGCTTTACAGTGGAGAAAACTAGCAGACATCATCTTAATCAAGAGATTAGATAATGTCACCAGCAATGAGACACACAGACATCACGCACCTAGAAGATGGACTGAGGAGGATGCAACATTACCGGCTGTGGCATTTTGAACAAAACCGTGTAACTTCATCAAACCACGAGCAAACATCAGACAAAGCAGAACCAAAAGGGCACATACAAGCTATCATGTCAAAATCAAGAACCAAAGAAAAGACTGAGGAACGGTTCCAGATGAAGAGGCTAAATGCCACTCATGACAATTAAATGCAGCCCATGATCCTGGATGGTTGGATGGCATCACTGACTCGATGGGCCTGAGTTTGAGCAGACTCAGGGAGTTGGTGATGGACAGGAGCCCTGGCGTGCTGCAGTCCATGGGGTCGCAAAGAGATGGACATGACTGAGCAACTGAACTGAATATGATCCTGGATTGGATTCTGGACCCTCCCCCCCAAAAAATGTGGGAGTACCCTGGTGGTCCAGTGGTTAGGACTGTATGTTTCCACTGCATGGGTTCAAGCCCTGGTGGGGTAACTAAGATCCTGCAAGCCATGGGATACAGCCCCAAAAATTGTTTTCCTTTTGCTATAAAGAGAACTTGTGGCACAATTATTGAAATTTCTTTAAGGTCTGAGGGTTAGATAATAGTGTTATATCAATGCTGATTTCCTGATTTGGGTACTTGTACTGTGCACACATGCTCAGTCACTTCAGACTCAGCAACCCTATGGACTCTTTGTGACCTAAGGACTGTAGCCCACCAGGCTCCTCAGTCCATGACATTCTCCAAGACTGGGATTCTCCAAAATATTGGAGGGGGTTGCTATGCCCCGTGCCAGGGGATCTTCCTGACCCAGGGATTGAATCTGGGAAGCCCACTTGTACTGCGCCTGTGTAAAGGTATTGCCTCGGTCTTAGGAAACCTGCACTGAAGTGTTTATAGGTAAGGGAGCATCCTGTCTACAACTTATCTCAAATGTTTCAGAAGAAAATTAAAATATTACACATGTACACCATTTCATGGACTTCCCTGGTGGCTCAGGCGGTAAAGAATCCTCCTGCAATGCAGGAGCCACAGAAGACGTGGGTTCAATCCCTGGGTTGGGAAGATCCCCCAGAGGAGGGCATCTCCAGTGTTCTTACCTGGAGAATCCCATGGACAGGGGAGCCTGGCAGGCTACAGTCCATGGGGTCGCAGAGAGTCGGACACGACTGAGTGACTAAGCACAGCACAGCACACACATTTCATGTATGTGTGTGAGTATGTATATCATACACACAAGGTGTGCATGAATGCAAACACAGAAATGATTAAGCCTATACAGTAAAATGGTAACAACTGAAATCTGGTGAATATTTGCACTATAAGTACAAGTGATATTTGTACTAATTTGCAAATTTTCAATATTTTGAAATTGTTTTAAATAAAAAATTTAATTTAAAAAGTGTTTGCAATACATACAGTGATTTGCATGGAGTTTAAAAACACATGAAAGGAAATTATTCACTGTTTAAGGATACATATACATGTAGCAAGAGTACAGAAACATTCATGCTACCAGTTATCATGAGGGTAGAGCAGAGTATACAACTGTTGTTCAGTCTCTAAGTCGTGTCCAACTCTTTGCAACCCCATGGACTGCAGCACGCCAGGTTTCCCTGTCCTTCACCATCTCCTGGAGCTTGCTCAAACTCATGTTCATTGAGTTGGTGATGCCATCCAACCATCTTGTCCTCTGTGGCCCCCTTCTCCTCTTGCCCTCAGTCTTTCCCAGCATCGAGGTCTTCGCCACTTGATGCAAAGAGCTGACTCATGGAAAAGAGTATATGAGAGCTGTGCTTTATTTCTCAAGCTAATGATGGAATAGGATTATGCATTTCATTATTATATATATTTTTATATCTATATAATATTGAAAAATAATTTTTAAGTAATAAAAATCTTCCTGTCCTTCCTCCACCACCCCATCCCTTCTTTCATCCACTATCCTTCCCTCCTCCAATGATGCAGGATTTTACAGAGCAGGAAATTCCCTCCAGCCCGCAGACATATTTCAACAGCACTGAGAAATTCTCAGTGCACACAGAGGATGGATTCCCTGGAGAAGAAGACTAAGGAGGGAGAGCCCCACAACACACTGTTCTCCTTGTGGAAAGGAAGATGTCTCGCAGACGGCGGCTGAATGCTTCTGGAAAGGCCCAGGGAGGGAGAAGACTGCACAGGACTGGGGTGTCTAGGACTGCAGAGGCAGGTGGTTACCCAGTCTCGGGAGGAGCCTGCAGAGGAGGCCCAGGCCTGGGGAGCGGTGTGGGGTTCCCACTGCCACCCAGGAAGCAGGAATTCCCAGCAATACTAAGCCAGCAGGGCACGCTCCTCCCTGGATAGGCGCTGCCACCATCACCAGCATGTAATAAAGGAAGGGCATCTGCTTGAATGACAACTGGGCCTCTGGACCTGAAAGATCCCACTGGCCCCCACCGGCTTCCCTGACAGTCAGGCTGCAGGAGGCCTGTCCAGGCAAAAGACAAGACCCTGTCTCTCAAGTGTTCAAAGCCGCCATGTCCAAGGCGGTCAGCGCCTGACTCTGCCAACGAACCCCTCATTCATGTCCTGCAGCCTCGCTTCCCATGAGAGTAAGGCGCAGGGCCAGGGGAGCAAACTATCAGGACAGGCTCCTCCTGGGGTCCCCAAATGCAGGGTCAGCCCCTAAGAGTCCTGACTCCACCAACAGTGATGAGCAGGGGCCCCAGGGGAGGTCCACACGGGGGGAGGTGTACACATTCCAACAATTTTACTCTTCATGGCAGAGAAGAGCAAGGACAGAGGCCGGGTTCCTGGGCTTGCGGCACCCCCATACCCTAGAAGTCACTCAGCAGTGAGGTCCTTCCACTCCTTTGACCATCTGATGCAAAGAGCCAACTCATTGGAAAAGACCCTGATGCTGGGAAAGATTGAGGACAAGAGGAGAATGGGGCGACAGAGGATGAGATGCTTGGATGGCATCACCGACTCAATGAATATGAGTTTGAGCAAACTCCAGGAGATGGCGAAGGACAAGGAAGCCTGGCATGCTGCAGTTCATGGGGTTGCAGAGTTGGACACAACTGAGTGACTGAACAAGTGAGGCCCTCCATGGGGATCCTGAAAATGGATGTGGCCTGGACATCAAGAACTCTCTGCAAACTTCTGGCTAAGTGAATTGCAGTGAGATTTCTAATCTCTGGAATCTGTCTTCTCATGTAAGAAAAGGAAGTCAAAAATACCCCGGGGTTGGGAGGATTCAATAAAATAACAAGGACATCAGCAGGACCCTTGGGAGGGACAACACTGCAGGGGTCCCTTGTCCTTTCGTGTACTTTATCCCTCCCTCTCCCTCTCTCCCAGAAACACACCATGCTCTGGTTCCTAGAAAGACCAGTCATCTCAGCCTCTGAGAGCTGGAAGCTCATGGCTCCTCAGGAAAGGATGTTAAATCTTGACATGAAAAGTGCCCACGTATGACAAAACAGACATCCCAGAATAGCCGAGCCTGGGCTTCTGGAAGAGCCTCTCCATCTTTGCGAACTCCGAAAATTCCTTCCTGTGTTCAAAGGCTAACCAGAGTGGCTCCTCTCCTTGCCCCGGTCAAGCCTAGGCAGAGAGTCCAGACTCCATGTCCCATCTCTGACCAGAAGCTATGTCAAGTCTCCCAGCCCCCTGTGACCCTTCCCACTTCTCACTCAGAAAGTGTCCATGGTCTGCTTCAGAGTTCTGACAGTTTCACGGCTTAATTTTCCCATGAAATTTACACTTCTGGAGTTCAAGAACCACATACATACTCTATTTTTTTTGTAGTCTCCAAGGTTCCTGGCACAATACCAGACCACCAGTATGTGAATAATAGGTACTTGTGGACTTGAAGGTAATAAAATACGTGCTCATTTAAATTTTTTAATTAGAAAAAATGACTAAAATTAGATAATGAAAGTTCTGCCTCATGTACCAGATTTGAACTTTTTCTAGAAACACTTTTTTTATGGACTTCACAGGGAACCAAGCAATTAATGCCTTTTCATTACAATTTAGGACTGAAACTGGAATATTAAAATTGCCATTCAGTGGGATGTGCACGAAATGCTAAAAATCTCCTGGTGAATAATTCCTGGTTATAACAACATGCTATATACTTAAATCTTACTCCTAGACACGGAAAAAGACAGTTAAATCAACTTTGTCCATTTAAATATCATTTTAAGATATCTAGAACCCATCTCTTTATTGCTCAACAACCCTTAGCAATTTCTTTTGCCCTCATTTATTTCCAGTTCCCAGGGGAATCCTGTCTGATTTATTGAAAATTAGCTCCTACAGCTAGTAAATGCTTTAAACCTGTTTTTGTATAAAAATCACTCTCAAATATGCTAATGCCCTGACACCTGGTCTGAGAGATCTCCTCCAGCAACGCTGAATATCCCATACCCCTACCCTGGGCAAGGCAGGTGCCCTCACCAGCCGGTTGCTCCAGAGATCAGGCAGACAGGTCTCTAAGGAAACTTATGTTTTCTTCACATCACATACATCACAGGCACATACACACTTACTCAGAGCCCCTCTACCTTCCACTTGTACAAGGATGGGCTGTCTGTCAGTGTGTGAGCAAGGCACCTTCCATGTGGGACCAGAGTTGTCCCTACAACAGTCCCAGTGTGTGAATGAGTGACTGAATATGATGGGAGCACTCCCCATGGATGCTGCATGTTTTAATCCACCTGTGTCAGTCAGGGAAGACGGACCCCACTGCAGGAACAACACAGGCTCATTTCCTGCTCACACCACACAGCCGTGATGGCCCCCCTGGGGCTCTGTCACACTCTGCCCTCACTCAGGGGACCAAGTGAGGCAAGCGTGTCTCCACGCATGCTCTAAAAATCACCCCAGCAACAATGAAAGTGGTAAGGGGCTTCCCAGGTGGGCCAGTGGCTAAGATTCCATGCTCCCCATGCAGGGAGCACGGGCTTGATCCCTGGTGGGATGACTAGATTTTGCATGCCGCAACTTAGACCTGTGTGCTCAGTCGCTCAGTCGTGTCTGACTCTTTGCAACCCTATGGACTGTAGCCCACCAGGCTCCTCTGTCCATGGGATTTCCCAGGCAAGAATACTGGAACAGGTTGCTATTTCCTTCTCGAGAGGATCCTCCCTGCCGGTTCTTCACCGCCAGCACCATCTGGGAAGCCCCACTAAGACCTGGTACACCCAAATAAATTTTTTTTTAAAGTATTAAAAAAGAAAATGCAGTCACTGACTCTGGGCTGCTTTAAAATGTGTGCCTTGAAGTGACACATGTCATACCACTCACATGTTAGCAACCAAAGCAAGTGACATGATCAAGCCAAATATCAAAAGCCCCGAGGAAGAGGAAAGTGAAAGTGAAGTCACTCAGTCATGTCTGACTCTTTGTGACCCCATGGACACCAGGCTCCTCCATCCATGGGATTTTCTAGGCAAGAGTACTGGAGTGGATTGCCACTTCCTTCTCCAGGGAACTTCCCGACCCAGGGATCGAACCCAGGTCTCCCACATTGTAGACAGACGCTTTATCGTCTGAGCCAGCAGGGAAGTCTGAGTCACCACAGAAAAGGAAGCCCCCCATAAATGCCCAAAAGGTGACCAGTGCTCACAAGGCTCAAACTCCCCAACTCTTCTTGCAAGTGCGCTAGACAACAGTAATCCCTCCACCGTTTCTGTCTGCCTGCCTGTTTGTTTGTTTGTATGTTTTCACCATAAAACCGAGAATCTTCAGCCTGGCCAGCGGGCATCCTCCCACTCTGAAAAGTCTGACAGTTTGCCACATTTTAGCCCTTGAAATCCCTAATGTACTCTTCCTAGGAATCAATTTTAAAAACAAATGGTTGTTATCTAGATAACTACTAGGAATAGAAAGAGAGCTCTTCAAATTGACAAAGAAGGAGGATGGAGGGAGGGAAGAGGCCTTGGAGGCCTAAGTGGAAAATAAAAAATCACAGGATTCTAAGACTCTTAGCAGAGGAGAAGAGCCACATCCTTCTCATTGCCCGGAGACACTGCGCAAGAGCTCGGGGAGGGTGGGGGTTGGGCTGGGGACCGCATGCTCCTCCCGGGGCTCCAGGCAGATGAAATATAGCGAGTCCTCTTCCTTGCCCTCTCCCTTTCAGCTTTCCACAAATAAAGAGCTATTTTCAGAAGAAACCCTCCTGTAAAACAGCAGGATATAATGCTCACCGCGATAACAAATGTATGTAAAATATCATCTGTAGAAATCATTTTTAAGTTGAGATACCGTTCAAAGGCAAAGTGATCTATATGCTGAAAGACAGTGCTCATACATCTTGCAGAGAAATGATGGGGCCTTATTCAATGATTTAAAGAACAGCACCATAAAAAAAATAATTCCACATATAAATATTTAAATATAGTTTATTATATTCAATACCTGTCCAAATATATCCTCCATGTAGATCTTTTCCAAACGCACTCAAAGCTGGCAAACTCTAGGAAACTAGCGGGAATCCAAAAAACATCAGCTATAAAACTTGGCCGTGCTTTTGGAAGATAGGACTGTTTCTTAAAAACCAAATTGCCAAAAAGGCAGCTGTATTTTGACCAGATTTTAAGAGAGAAGGGGATTACAGAGGGAAGGAACTGGATAAAAGTATTTTTATTCATTTTTATGGCGTGCTTCTACTTCCCTGATGGTTTAGTCAGTAAAGAATCCACCTGCAATGTAGCAGACACAGGTTCGATCCCTGGGTCAGAAAGATCCCCTGGAGGACGGCATGACAACCCACTTCAGTATTCTTGCCTGGACAGAGGAGCCTGGCAGGGTATTGTCCATGTGGTCGCAGAGCCCTACATGACTTAGCTAAACCACCACCAACCACCACATGGCATGCTTCTAAAGACCGCATTTCTTGAGTTGAAATACTTAATATTATTAGGTACAATTCTGTATTTAAAAATAGATCCTTTAAATTGAAGCCACCTGAATTCACATGTATATGTATATAATGCTTCCATTCATACGTATCTACCTCCAAATCAATGTGATATGGTGCAAAGGGCACAAGAGATTTTGGATACAGCATAGGTTACCACTTGTGCTGCTGCTGTCTTCAAGGGCCCTGTCATTTCAGCATCAGAGATTGTAGAAATCACTAATGGAAATCTGACAGCTGGTGACAACTTCAGACTGAAAGCCTCTTCTGTAAAATCTACCCCCAAAAAACAGAAAAGAAAGAAAGAGCACACAGAGAAAATAATTTTCCAAATCTCCTTTCCCACTCGCACAGTTATAGAAATTTGAGCATCTACAATGCCTGCGTTCTGAAGAGTGGTCCAGCATTTACCTGGGCTTTCTGCTCAGGGGCCCAAGCTCCTGCCCCACAAGACTGTGTCCTTTACCTGCCTGTTCGTGCCCCATCTCCAGCAGCTGAACTTCAGGCGAACTTACCTACTATTATCAGAAACATTGACTATTTTTGAGAAACAGATGCAATTGGGCTTCTACTTAAGTACCATAAGTTTCAAAAGGCACTTGACTTTTGTTGCAGATGTGTGAATTTGTGGCCGTGAAAAGGAAAAAATGAAAGAGGAATGAGTTTTTCCTTCCCTTTCCTAAGAAGGAAGAAGATGAAGAGAACAATGAGCAGGCCTAGACATCCCTAATTTTTACTTCAAGTGTTCCTAGTCCATAATCTGTAACTAAATTTGCTTTTCTGCCCCCTAACTCTGCAGGAGCTACATTTCACACCTATTATCCTTCGACTCTATGCTAAATACATCCTGTATCTGATGTTTACCCTTACAACACCCTTCTCCTTGCAGTTACATATCAGAAAGAAGGCCACAGAGCCACCAAACTGCCAGACTCAATTACTAGGTTACAGGTGCCAGCCTGTGACTGCTTTGGAAACAATGCAGGAGGAAGAAGACAAGATCCTAACACCTTTGTTCCTCATCACCGACCCCTGACTGTGAGCCCTCGTGTTGTGTAAGCCCCTAGATTCTTCATGGTGGGAGAAGCAGTTTTTGAGGCACGAGCCTACTGTGTTACCTTGAGAATTAAAAGCCACCTTTCTATTTCCTCCAAACTCTGTCTCTGTATTTTTTATTCAGCTTCAGTAGACAGAGAAAGCCAAGATTTGGGCAAGCAAAAACTTGAAAAATGACATACTCTCTAGAAAGCAAACGACTATTTTGAAAGGACCAGCAGAAGATGCTGAAGTGCTCAAAGAGTTTTGGCACCGGTAGGGATCTGTCATGCAGTAAGGAGTCCCACCCCAGAGCCACCAGGGACCTGAGTTCTCTGCAGGATGAAATTGAGAGACTAGGCTCTTAGCATCTGATTTAGGATCTTGGTCCACTGCTCACCCAACACTGATCATCCTCACAGTCTCAGCTCCTGCTCCCCCTGGGGATTCTGTATTCAAGATATTCACTCCCGGTTCAGATCCTTAACCTGCAAAAATGTGAGGTATAACTACACGAACCCTCACTTCTCAGTCTGTAGAACGGGAGTCATGTGCCTGACCTGGAAGAGCTGTGAAGAAGCCATGATACCAGGGGGCTCCCAGCTCCACACCTGGCCAGGAGCAGGCACTCAGGACCTGGCCTTTCCCAGAGTCACCATGGCTCTGGCATGGGGAACTCGATTCAGTGCTTATCAATGGCCACAAGCATAGATGGTCCACTGGTGTTACTTCTGGCCCCAGGTTCCAATTCTAATTCAAGAATTCCTGAATATGAAAGCCCAGGTGGCCCTTTCTACAATGACTGTATTTCCCCTGCCAGGCTCTCTGGCTTCAGCCCCTTCCCTCTTTGGGATTTGCCCAGAAAGGCCTATTTCTCATTGAGAAAATACAACACTCCTGGAGGTCGTAGCCACTTGTGAATAAAGTGATGCTGTTCCAGCCGAAGGCCAAGTGGCTCCCAGGTGGTGCAAGTGGTAAAGAATCTGCCTGCCAACATAGGAGATATAAGAGACTTGGGTTCCATCCCTGCGTCAGGAAGATCCCTTGGAGGAGGAAATGGTAACTCACTACAGTATTCTTGCCTGGAGAATCCCATAGACAGAGGAACATGGTGGGCAATAGTCCATGGGGTCACACAGAGTCAGACACGACTAAGCGACTGAGATCAAATCAAACCAGTCCCAACCAAAGGCCAAGTGCCAAGGCCCTCGGCCAGGTTAGACCCCTGTAGCACAGAGTGAGGTTCCCGGGCTTGTCACACCTTAGCCTCAAAGTGGAGAATGATGCAGGCCAAGGGCCTGGCTGCTAACACTCTTCCAACATCAGCATCCAAGTCTTACAGATCTCATCCTGCAACCCTGCTAGAACAGCAAAAGTGCCAGGAGGTCAGAAGCAAAGAAGTCAAATGTATATCAACCTTTGATTCTCCAGATAATGCCCCTTAGATTGTTCTAGTAGCTCCTAACAACATGTGTGTGTGCTAAGTCACTTCAGTCACATCGGACTCTTTGTGACCCTGTAGACTGTAGCCTGCCAAACTCCACTGTCTGTGGGATTCTCTGGAGAGGCAAGAATACTGGAGTGGATTGCCAGGTCTTCTCCAGGGGATCTTCCCAACCCAGGGACTGAACTCAAGTCTCTTAAGTCCCCTGCATTGGCAAGTGGGTTCTTTACCACTGCTGCCACCCGGGGAAGCCCCAGCTCCTAACCAGAGATGGCACTATTCCCCCAGCATCCCCTGAAATCCGCTGAAGGGACAGGACACCTTGGATATCATCCATTTCACAGAGGAGGATGTCAAGGCACAGAGAAGCGGGAACACGTGTCTGGGATGACACAGCACATTTCTAAGCATCTCAGGAAGTGGGCCCAGCTGCCTTGATATCCAGCTGTTCTGTATTGTCCTTCACGCTGCAAGAAGAGAACGTTCTTGGAGAGGTAATGCAGGGCCTCATGTTTCACCAGGAAGCTTATTCCTGGGGGTTGCAAGCCAGTGGTGCAGAAACCGTCAATGACAAAGCGCTTCCCCACCATTCCTGCATTTGTTATCACCGCTCCGTCCTCATCCCTCATGGCTTGCAGCTGCACCAGATGTGGAGAAAATTACATGTTCCCTGAAACTTAATGACCAAATTTAAAGCAATTTCAAACTAATCAGGGTTCTGTTAAGCTGATTTTATTAATTTAACAGTTTTAAGAGTTTAACAAAATGATGCACTTGGAAATCTTTGTTGTGGAAGCTGTGCGTTTAGGTGCAGAAGGCACGGTGCTGGCCCAAGAAATCCCCCTTCAAATAGAAGAATGGTGTGGTGAGCAAGAGAGTAATGCTTCTCAAAAACGCCTAACTATTGATAACACAGTGCAGAGCAGAACACCATACCCACCACTTGGGCTGTTAGGAGTAATTTATATGTGGTGCCTCTACAGAGGAAAGTTCATAACACACTTAAAGCCAGAAAAGGAGACTTCACTAGTAACTGTAGAATAATCTGTCACGTCTGTATTTGCATCTAGGGTTCAGAACAAAGCTATGAGCTGTCCTATCTAGTAATTCTTTTTATTCAAAATAGAAATGCAAGGACTTCCCTGGAGGTCCAGTATTTAAGACTCCACGCTACAAATGCAGAGGGTACAGGTCTGCTCCCTGGTCGGGGAACTAAGATCCCACATGTTGTGCAGTGTAGGGGTGGGGGGGAAGAGAATTTAAAAGATAATTTAAAAACGAGAATGAATGCAGTCTTAAAAATAATAATACAATAGAAACACTGCATCTTTCATTTCTGATGAAGACAGCTGACAAGTTCTTGGCTTCCTTCCCTTGACTGAGGGCTCTTATTTAAGGAGCTATATTCAAATGAAGTCAAATAGCAACCAGAACAAAAAGCCAGACCCTAACGGTCCTTGAATCCCACAAGCACAGTCTGCAACATCTTGTATTTTATAAAGATAAATCAGAAGTTAAAACCCAGATTTAAAGACATTACCCTTGCATCTGTCTGGAAGAAAGTCTTCTCATCATTAAAGGACTAAATATGCATCAGTCACTAGCTGTGTGCCTTTAGGTGAGTGATTTCCCCTCTGTGAGTTTATTTCTGCACTGGTAAAGCACAGATACAACCCTTCACTGTGAGGTTTTGGTGGAGGTATATGAGTGAGTGCTTAGAACAGAGCTGGCTCTCAGTGAGCACCGGAATAATATAACAATTACTACTATGTGTATCCCCTGGACTGCAAGGAGATCCAACCAGTCCATCCTAAAGGAAATCAGTTCTGAATATTCATTGGAAGGGCTGATGTTGAAGCTGAAATTCCAATACTTTGGCCACCTGATGAGAAGAACTGACTCACTGGAAAAGACCCTGATGCTGGGAAGGATTGAAGGCGGGAGGAGAAGCGGATGACAGAGGATGAGATGGTTGGATGGCATCACCAACTCAATGGACATGAGTTTGAGTAAACTCCAGGAGTTGGTGATGGACAGGGAGGCCTGGCGTGCTGCAGTCCATGGGGTCACTAAGAGTCAGACACGACTGAGCGACTGAACTGAACTACGTGTATCTGAGCTACCTGTGGTTGTGCTTGTGTTCAGATGCTCAGTCGTGTCTGACTCTTCGCGACCCCATGGACTGTAGCCCACCAGGCCCCTCTGTCCATGGGATTGTTCTGACAAGAATACTGGAGTAGGGTGCCATTTCCTCCTCCAAGGGACCTGCCTGAACCGAGGATCGAACCTGCCTCTCTTATACCTCCTGCACTGGCAGGTCCACCTGGGGAGCCCAAGCTACCTGGGGGGCCCCCGTTGAAAGTTTGTGCATCAGGTTTACTGCGTGTGTTTGTTTTCCTTTCGTTGTTTCTATTTCCTAAGTTACAGAAGTAATACATTCTTTTTTAATAAAAAATTTGAACTTGTTCATTTATTTCTTTTGTTTTTGTTTTGTTTGTGGCCGCACCATGCAGCAAGTGGGATCTTAGTTCCTTGACCAGTTATCGAACCTACGACCCCTGCAGTAGAACCACTAAACCACTGGATCACCAAGGAAGCCCCGAAGAAATACATCCCTATTTTTTTAAAAAGACCCTCAAACAATTGGAAGCATCACAAGTAAATATTTAAATTCCCCTCCCCCTCTAACTTCAGTCTCCTTCTCAGGAAAAGTCACAGTCAACAACCTTATGCATGTTTTTCCAGAGCTTTCTGTACATGTGATTGTAAAAACATACAACTGTATATAGAGAGATAGATGTCTATGTTATATGTTGTCTACACCATGCATACATATATAAAAATAATTTACATTGTACATAGTGCATCCTCCTAGATATCAAACATTAACATAATCCATATACACCTGTGGGCTTCTCTGGTGGCTCAGACAGTAAAGAATCCTCCTGCAATGCGGGAGAACTGGGTTTGATCCCTGGGTTGAGAAGATCCCCTGGAGGAGGGCAAGGCAACCCACTCCAGTATTCTTGCCTGGAGAGTCCCCATGGACAGAGGAGCCCAGTGGGCTACAATCCATGGGGTCGCAAGAGTCAAACACGACTGAGCAACGAAGCACAGCACATATTCACTTGCACATGCGTCTGTTTGCACACAGAATTTTTAATATCTTCTTCTCTCTTTTCATTTAACAATACATCACGGATCTCATCCTCCGTTGGTACTTGCAGATATAACTCCTTCTGTTGAATTGCTGCATGGTCCTTCATGGTTTGTGTGTGGCATACATTATTTAACCTTTCCTTTACTGATGGGCATTCGGATTTTCTCTAGCATTTCTCTGTTAAAAAACCACACAGCAAAATATTGATGTTCACCTAACATTGCCTTCAACTTTGCTGTATCTGAACATTTTCATAATAAAATATTGGGAAGAAAACCAAGCAGCAAGGACGAGTCTCTTGTGTTACAATTTCATGCATACAGCAACCATGAGGAGGAGAGCTGAGGCTGAGGGAGAGCAGGAGTCAGGGATAGAGCATGGATGTCTGGCTTGCACATTGCTTGGTAATAAAAGAGCTTAAAGAGTGATGGTTTTTTATTGTTTTACACCCACTAGGTTGGGTATTAAAAAAAAAAAACAGGAAAAAGTAAGTGAACCCTTACTCCAATAGTAGGAACCCTTGCTACTGGAGGAATTAAAATGGTATAGCCACTGTGGAAAACTGTATGTTGGTTCTTCAAAAAAAAAGTAAACACAGAATTGCCATATGATCCAAATGGCTCAGTAGGTAAAGAATCCACCTGCAATGCAAGAGATACAGGAGACATGGGTTCAATCCCTTGGTTGGGAAGATCCCCTGGAGGAGGAAATGACAACCCACTCCAGGATTCTCACCTGAAAAACCCCAGGAGAGAGGAACCTGGCGGGCTGCAGTCCATGGGGTCACAAGAGTCGGTCATGACTTGGCAAATAAACCACCACCAACCACCACATGGCATGCTTTTAAATACCACGTTTCATGAGCTAAAGAGTCGGACACCGCTGAGCAACTAAGCACAACCCGCACAGCACCATCGATTCTATTTCTGGGAATATACCCCAAAGCACTGAAAACAGGCACTCGGACAAATAATTGTACAACCCTGTTCACGTTCAGAGCAGCATTCTTCACAATAGCCAAAACTACTCAGACGTCCACGGACAGATGAACAGATAAACGAAAAGCGATAGGTTCGCACAGGGGGATATTATTCAGCCTTAAAAAGGAAGGTGCTTCTGGTGTCTGTAACAACATGAGTGAACCTTGAAGACATTCTGCTAAATGAAACAAGTCAGACACTAAAGGACAAATACGGTAGGGTCCCACTCACATAAGGTTCCCTACAGCAGTCAGATTCCTAGAGGCAGACAGTAAGAAGGGTACGTCAGGGGCTAGGGGAGAGGAAACAGCCCGCTAGTGTTTCATGGGAACAGAGTTTCATTTTAGGAAGATGAAAGAGTTCTGCTGATGGATGGCGCCGATGGTTGCACGAGTGAATCACGTATGCCACTGAACTGTACGCCTAGCAATGGCTAAAATGGCAAATGTAATGTTATATTTATTTTACCACCGTTTTTTAAACATGAAATGTTTTGTTTTGTTGTAAGCTCACAGTTCAAATGCCCCTGCATCAAAACAGCTGCCTCTGACATGGATGGGCCTAGAGTGTCGTATTGAGTGAAGTCAGTTCAGACAGAAAAGGGGAAATATTGCATGGCATCCCTTATATGTGGAGTCTAAAAAGAAAATGATACAAATGAACTTATTTACGAAACAGAAAGAGACTCATAGACTTAGAGAACGAACTTACGGTTGCCTGTGCGCACTGCTATATTTGAAATGGATAACCAACAAGAACCTACTGTACAGCACAGGGAACTCTGCTTAATGTTATGAAGCCTGAATGGAAGGGAGCTTGGGGGAGAATGGATATGTGTATATGTATGGCTGAGTCCCTTCCCTGTTCACCTGAAACTCTCACATTTTTAATCAACTATATCCCAATACAAAATAAAAAGTTTTTTTAAAAACCCAGCTGCCTCAAAGAAGCAGTTTCCAGAGAGCTTTATAAGAACTATACTCAATATTCAGGGACCTGAATAAGATCTGGCCCCTGCCTTCCAGTGTGTTACACCATGGGTTGCAGGAGGGAGGGGCAGGCAATTAAATCATCAATGACAATAAAAATAGCAATAATCCTGCCAGTACAAAGGAGCCTGAGCTTTTCTGAAATCCAGAAGGCAGGACAAATCAATGCTTCTCTTATTTGCTATAATTTTCTGTATGTTTAAAATATAATAACTATTCTAAATACATGTCTTTAAAACTGGAAAGTGCCATGAAATGCTCTTCAGGAAGTCTGGAATGCCTAGGTTCCCAGATGTTTCAGTTTTATGATCCACTTTTTAAAAATGTAATAGAGAGACAAATATGGGATTGACAACTTTTTATTTTGCTAAGTAAGGATGTTTTAAAAAATGCCATCTGTCTTCAGTAGTATAGTCAAAGAAGGTATATTTTATGTTTAAAAAAATGACCCTGGGGGATTTCCCTGATGGTCCAGCATTTAAGACTCCATGCTCCCAATGGAGGGGGCATGGGTTTGATCCCTGGTTGGGGAACTAAGACCCCACATGCTTAATAAAGAGTCAGATGTGACTGAATGAACAACAGCAAATGCTTAACAGTGCATCCTGAGCTTTGAGACACAAAACTGTCCTTATCAGAAAGAGAAGATGCACCTCTTCCCACCTCAAGTGTTCCAATAAAGATACCTAATTGCCCTAATCTTGCACACTTCACCACAGCCTAGCCCACCAGGCTCCTCTGTCCATGGGATTCTCCAGGCAAGCATACTGGAATGAGTTGCCATGCCCTCCTCCAGGATCAAACCCACATCTCTTACGTTTCCTGCAATGGCAGGTGGGTTCTTTATCCCTAGCCCCATCTAGGAAGCCCACATTCCTCACCTGCAAACACGGAGTCATTTCCAAGCCCAGCTCGAAAGCCCTAAACTCTCCCCTTGCCCCCTGGTCACCCTGCACTATGCTCCCCCTGCAATGAATTCTAGCCACTCCCAAGACTATTGCTAGCTGACATCCTCTCTCACGGGGACTGTCCCCAGTCCTCCTTACAGACATATCAGCAACAACTCTCCAGGGAGGCTCCTGATTTACCCCACTGGGAGACTCTGAATTGCATACAGCAGGGAAATCCAAAATTACCCCCACCAGGGAGGCTCCAGATTATACCCACCAGGAGACCAGGAATACACCCGCCAGGAATACCACCCGGATGTGTGTATTTCTCTACACTCATTGTTTTGTCTGTTTCTTTCCCTTAAACTATGGTGTTCATTCTCTCAAAGTTGGCTTATTGCAAGGAATAGTGCCCACCACATTTTTTCAATAAATGATGCTTAATGAATTGGGAAGATCCCCCGGAGAAGGAAATGGCAACCCACTCCAGCATCCTTGCCTGAAAAATTCCATGGACGGAGGAGCCTGGTGGGCTACATACAGTCCATGGAGGCGCAAAGAGTCAGACATGACTAAGCGACTAACACACACAGTGAGTGAATAGTCAATGACCAAGTCTCATGCTAATATAGATCTTTTAGGAAGACTGCTCCCCCCAAAAATAATGGTATCAGTGAAGACTACCCACTTGCACAGTCACAGTGGGTGGGGGTCAGAGTTGAG